>NC_133621.1:267161210-267761210 GCF_048593235.1 Sminthopsis crassicaudata
AAGGGGGATTTTTCCACCAACGAAGAGGAAATTAGAGAAATAATAAGGAGTTACTTTGCCCAATTTTAAATGGATGACTACCTCCAATAATATAGGCTTCCTAGATTAACAGAGGAGGAGGTAAACTGCTTAAATAGTCCCATTTAAGAAAAAAGAAATAGAACAAGCTATTACTCAACTCCCCAAGAAAAAATCCCCAGGACCAGATGGGTTTACATGTGAATTCTACCAAACATTTAAAAAACAAGTAGCCCCAATGTATATAAATTATTTGAAAAAATAGAGGATGAAGGAGTCCTACCAAACTCTTTATATGACACAGACATGTCACTGATGATACTAAACGAGGTAGGTTGAAAACTGAGAAAGAAAACTATAGACCAATCTCCTTAATGAATATTGATGCTAAAGTCTTAAATAAGATATTAGCAAAAAGACTTCAGAAAATCATCCCCAGAATAATACACTATGATCAAGTAGGATTTATACAAGGAATGGAATGCAGGGCTGGTTTAATATTAGGAAAACTATTAGGAAAACTATTAGTATAATTGACCATATTAATAATCAAATTTTAAAAAAGCTTATGATCATCTCAATAGATGCAAAAAAAAGCATTTGATAAAATATAACATCCATTCCTACTACAAACACTTGAGAGAATAGGAATAAATGGACTATTCCTTAAAATAGCCATGAGCCTATACTTAAGACCATCAGTAAGCATACTAGGTAATGGAGATAAACTGGAACCTTTCCTAGTAAGATCAGGAGTGAAAAAGGTTGCCCACTATCACCATTACTATTCAATATTGTATTAGAAATGCTAGCCACGGCAATAAGATTCAAGAAAGAGATTAAAGGAATAAGAGTAGGTAATGAAGAAATCAAACTATCACTCTTTGCAGATGGTTTGATGGTATAGTTAGAGAACCCAAGAGATTCTAATAAAAAGTTATTGGAATTCACAACTTTAGCAAATTTGCTGAATACAAAATAAATCCACATAATTTTCCAGCATTTTTATACACCACCAACAAAATGCAACAGCAAGAGATACAAAGAGAAATTCCATTCCAAACAACTGTCAAGACTATAAAATATTTGGGAATCCATCTACCAAAGAAAAGTCAGGAATTATATGAGCAAAATTACGAAACACTTGCCACAAAAATAAAGTCAGATTTAAATAATTGGAAAGACATTAAGTGCTCTTGGATAGACCGAGCGAATGTAATAAAGATGACAATGCTCCCCAAACTAATCTATTTATTTAGTGCTATACCAATCAGACTCCCAAGAAACTATTTTAATGACCTAGAAAAAATAACAACAGAAATTATATGGAACAATAAGAGGTCGAGAATTTCAAGAGAAGTAATGAAAAAAAATTAAATGAAGTTGGTCTAGCTGTACCTGATCTAGAACTATATTATAAAACAACAGTCATTAAAACCATTTGGTATTGGCTAAGAAATAGACTAGTCGATCAGGGGAAAAGATTGGGTACACAGGACAAAATAGGGTACAACTATAGAAATCTAGATTTTGACAAACCCAAAGACACCAACATTTGGGATAAGAATTCATTATTTGAAAAAAAAAAAAACTGTTGGGAATACTGGAAATTAGTATGGCAAAAATTAGATATGGACCCACACTTAACACCATATACCAAGATAAGAACAAAATGGGTCCATGATTTAGGCATAAAGAATGAGATCATAAACAGATTAGAGGAACTGGGGATAGTCTACCTTTCAGACCTGTGGAGGACAAAGAAATTTATGACCAAAGGAGAACTAGAGATCATTATTGATCACAAAATAGAAGATTTTGATTACATCAAATTAAAAAGCATTTGTACAAACAAAACTAATGCAAACAAGATTAGAAGGGAAGTAACAAATTGGGAAAATATATGGAGGGCTGTGAAAAGCAAGTGGTGTTCACAAGTTTAATACTGGGTAGGGGGGTAAGAGGGAAGGAAAGGTTAAAAACATAAGCAGAGGTTAACAGGATGGCAAGCAATATAGAATTAGTCATTCTAACCATAAATGTGAATGGGATAAACTCCCTTGTAAAGAGGAATCAGTGAGTAGACTAGATTAAAAGTCAGAATCCTACTATGTTGTTTACAGGAAATACACCTGAAACAGGGTAATGCATTCAAACTAAAAGTAAAGGAATCTACGATGCTTCAGGTAAAGCCAAAAAAGCAGGGGTAGCCATCATCATCTCAGATCAAGTAAAAACAAAAATTGATTGAATTAAAAGAGATAAGGAAGGGCATTATATCCTGCTAAAGGGCAGCATCAATAATGAAGCCGTATCAATATTAAACATATACTCACCCAGTGGTGCAGCATCTAAATTCTTAAAAGAGAAAATAAGGGAGCTGAAAGAAGAAATAGACAGCAAAACTATAATAGTGGGAGATCTCAACCTTGCACTCTCAGAATTAGATAAACCAAACCATAAAATAAATAAGAAAGAAGCCAAACAGGTAAATAGAATACTAGAAAAGTTTGATATGATAGATCTTTGGCGAATTTCATTCAATTTATATTAAATCATAAGAAATGGTATCATTTATTTACCCCACATTTAAGCGTAAAAACATTATATTATCAAATGTAATATTTAATGTTTTAAGTGTTAAAGAGTTTTCACTTTTGGTTAAGTTATTTGGTTATTTTGGTTTAACATATGTAGAATAATTTGGTTAAACATTTATAAAATAATTTGGAAGTCAGAAAATTGATAGTGTAGCCTAACATTTATTGGGGAGATAAAGCAGATAAAAGTGACACAAACATTGCTTTGTAGTTTCAGGGTAGTAGACCTACAATTTGGTAATTAATTCATTAACCAAAGATAAAAAAGTTTCTATTATTTTAAAATAGAGAATGTATGAATTTTAAGATAGCGCTTATTTTTTAATTAACTATTTATTTGGGTTTATCAGTAGTTCTACCTTTTTTGTACAGGAATGGTACACTGAAAGCAAATCCAAAACCAGAAGGTTGCTCTGAACAGCTGATTTGGGATGTAGAGGGCTTATTACAGTCTTTCTGATTTTCAATTTGTTGATAATAAGTAAGTCTAAAAAAAAAGTAAACAAAATAAGTCTGCATCACCCAAATAAAATAATATATGCAACAAATCTTTATGTATCTCAAATATTAGACACTTTTAATATTTTTATTGTTTTAATAAAGTCTTTAATAAAGCAATACTAATCATTCAACTGAGATGTAATACATTTGTCTTCAGAGTCACAGTACTATAGAATTGTAGGCTTAAAACTGAAAAGGCTTATTAAGGGCATTAAGGGTAATCTTTTTATCAGTTAAATAACTAAATCCCAGAAAGGATACAGTTGTCCAGACAAGTTGTCCACACACAGTGAGAGGGATGATCTTTCCCCAGGACTTCTGACACCAAATTGAGCATATTTACCCCTACAAACTGCCTGTGAATACTTGATGTTGGCCATTAACATATAGGATTCTTTTTCATTAGCACTCACATGAAGATATCCAAGATATAATGTGATTTTCCCTAAACCTTAACTTTAGGTCTCTTACAAGTGAGAGATGTCTGCAAGACATTAAAAAAGAAATAAACAACAACAAAACCCACTGCCTCTATCAATGTACACAATTATTATTATATTATATAATTTGTGAAGATCAAATACGAAAATGTATGTAAAACATTGGAAAATCTTAAAAACACTATTAAAATGGCAGTTATTATCATTATTACTTCTGAAAATTCTGATATCAGACTTGTGTGGTTCTAGCTCATATCTTTTTTGCCCGTGTTGTACTCAACTTCGATAATTTGAGTTGGTCATTTGCTCAATTTCTTCTTAGGATCCTTAAGTATGAAACAGAGGTCTATCTTCAAGAGGTTGCCTGTTTGCCCAGGGCTATTCTGAACATGTGGCAGTTGGAAGAGCTGGAATTTTCCAGGGACTTTGCCAGACAGTTGTTACATTATGCAAGTATAAAAACCATATTCACTTTCGATTTTATGGAGGAAAAATTCTTTTAGATGCAGTTACATAAAGACATTTAGAATTATGTTAGCACTTACAGAGGATAATCATATTGCTGAGCATACTGCTCAGCTGTCCATCCATACACATCTTGGATAGTGGGATCAGCATTATGGTGGAGAAGCAGAGTGACCAAATCTGATGATTCCTGAGTGACAGCAATCATAAGGGCCGTTCTAGAATAACAAAGAAACAATTCATTTTTAAAACTTTAAACTAATCACATTTAATCATGTTTCTAGATATACTTCAATAAGAAGATATCTCATATCATTTAGTCTTAATACACATATGCAACATGAACATATAGTGATGGAGAGGAGTATTTTGATTACTCAAGTGCAGCATTAGAAATGACAATGAAAACCAGACAGAAAGATGGAAAAGAGAACTTTTTTGTCCCCTTCCAATTTTAGTAGGGATTGTGAAATTAATCATAATTTAAAAAAATAGAGATTGTGTCAATGTTCCTTGGGTGACAAAATTAAGGCAATTCAGTTTGTTTACTGGCCTGAAAAGTAAAGTGGAAGCTCTTTGAAAGGGGTAGCTAGATGGCACAATGGATAGAAACCCAGCCCTGAAGTTAGGAGGACCTGAGTTCAAATTTGGGCTCAGACACTTAACATTTCCTAGCTGTGACACCCTGGGCAAGTCAGTAGCACCAGTTGCCTCAGACAAAAAAACAAACAAACAAACAAACAAACAAAAACAATTAGAAACAATCTTATCAATTCCATTAAATTCTTACTCCAGTGCCCTATCATAATGTAGAAGTGACAATTGGTTGTCTAAAGCAAAATCAGATGAAGCTCTTTTATGTCTTAACTTTCTGAAAGTCTTTGAACATGAATACAGCAATGAACTTTCTTGTTTAGGGGAACACTTATGTAAATTTAGAAGAATTAATTGCCAGAAAGAGAGCACCAATTGATTTGGAGAAAGATCATTAACTCACAAAGTCAACTTATTAAAATTCTTAAGGAGCTGAACAAGTGGAAAGAATATCTATGTTGATGAAAACACAAATGTTTTCTGAAATACTTCTGAAGTACTGAGCTTATTGTATGCTGGATGATATATGGGTTTTTGATAAGCTAGTACTGATGAAAGATAGTACTATCCCTTGACTACTTAGTCATAAATGACAAAACAGCTTGATTCTGTTAAAGGTTCAGTTAGTGCAAGAAAAATCCTCACTGATGAAATCATAGATTTAAAAAGAAAAACTATTTATTTTGAAATATTAATAAGCTCTTTCTAGCAGATAGAAATATTAATTCTCTTTTTTCTCTGATCCTAACTCTCTAATATCAGATCTAAGAAAGGAGGAAAAAGTATGTTTGGATGGGAATTAAAAGATAATGAGAGATATTGAAACTGATGGAATCATAAACTTTAGTATTAGTAGTTAATATTATCATATGTCTAAAAAGGTGTGTTTTGTTTTGTTTTTTATTTTTATTAACATTGTGTTCAGCAGTCAAGATCGGGAAGTAAATAATAAATCATTTTGAGTCTTCCACATTAATCTCCAAACAACATAAAATTGCTCCCCAATGAAACTTCTATAATAGCAGAACCATCAAAAGGATGGAGTGAAACTATCTGTGAGTTTAAGAATCTTGGAAGATTGGCAGGAAAGATCTCCCTAGAATAAATGGGAAATGCAGTCCAGAACAAGAAGCATCTCAGGAAACTTACATCAGGTTCCACCTCAGCAAACCAGCAGTAGATTCTGAGTGTCAGCTCAGAGAATTAGGCAAAAGCTAACACCAGCACCTCCCATGTACCTCCATGTTGGCATGGCCAGGGGAACAGGCAAACTTCAGCTCCGAGTTTTTAGGATAGCTCCCTGGTAAACAAGAAACCCCCAGGGGCCAGAACTCATGTGTTTCAGTGTAGCCCTAGGAAAAGAGGTCAATTTCAAACCTAGAGGTACTTAAGCACACAGGCAGCCACAAGTGGTTAAACTGCTACTTGCTTCAGTGTATCTCTGGAAAAGTGCAGAAAAAGCCTTAGAAGAAGGCAGGCACAAACACTCGGACATTGGCTCAGTATAAGCCTCCAGCAGTGTCAGCTACTCTACCCCACCCCATCCCTAAAGAAAAAGAGAAAGTGGTTTCAGGCCCAGAAAGGACTTTTAGGAGAGCTCAAAAAATAGCTTAAAAATCATATAATTCAAGGGCAAAAAAATAAGAACTTTTCATTGGCATTTTGCCCATAGATATTTTCACATAGTTGCCCTCATCTATTCTGTCACCATAATAACTTTCTATGGTCAGATCTCTTTTGCTCATCCTTTAGCACTGCTGGAGGCCCTCAGGGTCTTACAGCCTGCTTGGTACTAAATTGAGCTGTTAGTGATAGTGTTTGGCATGTATTGAGGCCCTTGAGGAGCTTCTGCATTCACCCCCAATACGACAAAGGACAGGGTAATCCAATCACTGGCAGGTACCTGTTTGCTTAGGTGCCTGAAGGTTAGAGTTTACTTCTTTATCTGGGGCTACACTGAAAGGAGGTCTGGCCTCTGGAGCTTGCCTGTTTTCAAGGACCTAGACTGAAGCATGTGACCCTTGTCAGAGGTAGTCTCCCTGTTCCCCTGACTATACTGGGATATTTTGGGGATCCAATGTTGGCATTTGCTTACTCCACCATACTGGTTCTCAGTTTCTACATATGGTTCCTGAGGTGGGGCTTCCTACTGGCTTGCTTCCTGACTTGCATTGTGCTCCCCTTTTGCCTCACACATTTCCTGCTAATTTTTCAAGATTTTTGGGCTCACAATTTATTTCTCCCAGTATTTTTGATGATTCTTCTCTGCCCCGATTTGGTGTGGAAACTATTTTATGTTTGTTTTTTGGTGAATATGAGAGTGCTACACTGATTTCCTGCTTAGTTTTCTAGCTCTACTCCCAGAAGTCATTCAAAAATATTAAATGCATTCTTTTCAGATCTTAATGCAATAAGATAAAATTCATCAAAGGGCAGTGGGAAAAACAGTTAAATCATTAATAAAAAACTAAATAATCTAATCCTAAATTTAAAAACAAAATTTCAGAATCAATGCTAAATCAAGCCTCTTAATAGAATCTGGAGTGACAGAATCCACAAACTTTCATAGTATAATCATTTTCCAACTTAAGATACTTTGCAAGGATTTCAGGAAAGGTCTGGCTCAATTGGATGGGGAGATGTATATGTATACATATACATGTATATATGTATATATGTATATAGATAGATAGATAGATAGATAGATAGATATAGATATAGATAGATAGATAGATAGATAGATAGATAGATAGATAGATAGATAGATATGTATACACACACATACATGCAAATTAATAGCAATGATCTGCAATGACCAGCTGTAAATGCCTTTCTTATTCTGAGTAGTACAATGATCCATATCTACTCTGAAGGACTTAGGATAAGAAATTGACCTCTCTTTTTCTCTCTCTCTCTTTCCCTCCAATCCTGCTTTTCTTTCTCTCCCTTTAAGTTTTATTTTTCTTTGAAGAAAAAACAAAAAGGATTTCATTATGATCTTATGCAAAAAGGCATGTTCATCAGTAGGAGTACTAACTTTACTTTTCTTAAAGATTGTTCTTGTTATTGTTGCTGTTGTTTGGGTGTTTTTGTTTGTTTTTACAATAAGAGAGTTCTATGTTTTCTTTCTCATCTATGGAAATGTTTTGCATAACTTCACATATAGTTTCTTAATAGGAACTGTGTGTAGGGACAAAGGAGAGAATGTGGAACTCACATTTTTGTTTTGTTTTACTTTTTATTTAATTTTATTTATTTTTAATTTTTTTAAATACATGTATATTTTCAATATTCAACATGCAAAATATTGTGTTCCAAATTTTTTCTCCTTCCATTTCCCTCACCCATCCCCAGTTAGCAAGTAATTCAATATATTAAACATGTGCAATTCTTGAATACACATTTTCACAATTATTATGCTGCATAAGAAAACCAGGTCAAAAGGGGGGAAAAAAGAAAGAAAGAAAACAAAAAGGAAGCAAAGAGAAACAACATCAAAAGTGAAATACTATGTTGTGATTCCCACTGAGATCCCATAGTCCTCTCTCTGGGGTGCAAATGGCTCTCTTCATCATGAGACCACTGGAACTGGCCTGAATCACCTTGCTGTTGAAAAGAGCCATTTCTGTCAGAAATGATCATTGTATAATCTTATTGTTGCTGCATACAATGTTCTTAGTTTTCCTCACTTCACTTAGCATCAGTTTATGTAAGTCTCTCAAGACCACTCTGAAATCATCCTGCTGATTATTCCTGATAGAATAATATTATTCCAAAAATGTAATATGCCATAACTTGTTCAGCCACTCTCCAACTGATGGACATCCACTCAGTATCCACTTCATTGCCACTACAAAAAGGGCTGCTACAAACATTTTTGCCAACATAAGTCCTTTTTCCTTTTTTATGATATCTTGGGGATACAGGCCCAATAGGGACATTGCTTGTTTAAAGGGACATTGTTTCAACATTGTTTCATATTGCTCTTCAGAATGGTTGGATCAGTTTACTTCACCAACATACCCTCCAATATTTATCATTATCTTTTCCTGTCATCCTAGTCAATCTGGGAGGTATGTAGTTGTATCTCAGAGTTGTTTTAATTTGCATTCCTCTGACCAATAATGAATTAAAGTATCTTTTCAAGTGACTAGAAATGGTTTGGATTTCTTCATCTGAAATTGTTCATATCCTTTAACCATTTGTCAATTGGATAATGGTTTGTATTCTTATTAATTTTTATTTGAATTAATTCTCTCTATATATTTAGAAATTAGGCCTTTATCAGAGCCCTTGGAAGTAATTTTTCTCAGGTTACTGCTTTCCTTCTTATCTTTATTGGTTTTGCTTGTACAGATTTTTTTTGTGTGTGCAGAAAATTTTTAAATCACATTAATTTAAAATTAAATTATCCATTTTGTATTCCAGAATGTACTCTAGTTCTTCTTTGGCAACAAATTCTTTCCTTCCTCACTGAACTGAGATTATTCTTCTAATTTGCTTATAGTAACACTCTTTATGTCTAAATCATTATTCCATTCAACTTTTTCTTGGTATAAGGTATTAGGTTAGGATCAATCATTTTTCATTTTTTTTACGATTTCTTTGGAATGCAGGTAAGTAGAGACACTGCTGGTTCAAAGGGTATGCACAGTTTGATAACCCTTTGGGCATAGTTCCATATTGCTCTCCAGAATGGTTGGGTCAGTTCACAACTCCATCAGTAATATAATATTGTCTCAGTTTTCCCACATTCCATCTAACATTCATCATTATCTTTTCTTGTCATTTTAACCAATCTGAGAATTCTGTAATGGTACCTCAGAGTTGTCCTAATTTGCATTTCTCAGACCAATAATGATTTAGAACATTTTTTCACATGACTAGAAATGATTTTAATTTCATCATCTGAAAATTGTCTGTTTATATGCTTTAGCTACTAATCATTTGGCGAATGGCATGTCTTTTCTATAAATTTGGAACTCAAAACTTGTAAAAAGAAATGAAAAGGTTTAAATGTAACTGACAATAAGAATAAATAAATTTTCAAAAAGCGATTATAGGAACTTATTACCAGAATTATACAAAATGGTTACATAGCATTTATACCAGGAATAGAGAGCTGTCTGAATATCAGAAAAAACTAACAGCATAATTATGACTATATCAATAACAAAACTAACAGAAATCATATAATTATCTCAATATATTCAGACAAAAGCATTCAACAAAATATAATATTAATTCATATTAAACAACAACAACAAGAGGATGTAGTAATAAATCAAATTTTCCTAAAAATGATAAATACCATCTATCTAAAACCATATTCAAGCATTATATGCAATGGGAATAATATGGTAGAAACATTTCCAGTAAACTCAGGAGTGAAATGAGGTTGTCTCTTATCCCCACTACTATTTAATATTGTATTAGAAATGTTAGCTTTAACAATAAGAGGGGGAAAAAGAAATGACAGGAATAGAGTTGGTAATGAGAAAACAAAACTATCATTATTTGCAGATGATATGGCATGTTTAGTTAATCAACTAAAAATACTAAAAAAGAATTAACTTTAGTAAAGCTGGATACAAAATAAATGCCCGTAAAAGAGAATGATATAAATGGGATGACATACCAAAATTTATGAAATGTAACCAAAACAGCATTAAATAAAGGTAAAATTTACTTCTCTAAATTCTTATATCAGTGAAATAGAAATAGAACAGATCAATGAATTGGGCCAGAAACTTAAAAAAAAAAAAAAAAAAAAAAAAAAAAAAAAAAAAAACCTAGTAAGAGAGCAAATTTAAAAATCACTAATTCAGTACCAAATGGAAATCCTCAAAATCAAATCTGAGATTCAAGAGATTTAACTTATTAAAAAAATGTAGTGGAAGTATTAAGCTAATAAATCCAATAGCTGCTTTTATGAAAAATCATTGAGATACATCATTAATTAATTAGATTTTTTTAAAGAGTGTTGAAAACCAAATTCCAGTATCAAAAAATATGAAATTATCACTAATGAAGAAATTAAAGCAATTATTGGCAAATATTTTGCCCAATTATGTGCTAATAAATATGAGGAAATCAATGAATATTTAGGAAATCATAAATTACCCAAGTTAAGTGAACCGGAAATAGAATGCCTAATTAAATAACTGCATCTTAGAAAAAGAAATTGAGCAAGCCATTATTGAACTCCTTAAGGAAAAAAAATCCCCAGTGCCCGATGGGTTCACTTGGGAATTCTAATAAACATTCAAAGAAAACTTCATTCTATGAGCATATACATTGCTAGGGAAAATAGGTGAAGGAGTCCTGCTAAATTCCTTTTATGCAACAAATATGGTGCTATACCTAAATAAGGAAGTGCTAGAAGAGAAATAAAATTATACTCTAATAAAATAAAATGATAAAAGTTGAAGAAAAGATAGGAAAATTGGGACATTTATGCATTGTTGGTGGAGTTGTGAACTGATCCAACCTTTCTGAAGAACAATTTGGAATTATAGCCAAAGGAGGAGAAAACTGTGAATACCAGCAATGCTATGTTTGTACCCCTATGAGATGATAAGAAAGGGGGAAACCCCGGAAAGCCTGCGTCTCTCAGAACCCGGCCACCCCCAACCCCCACCTGGACTGATTCAGCGCGTTCTCAGAGCCTCAGAGTGCAGACTCAGTACAGTCATCGTTGTTCTGTTAGTGGCTCTCTGCTGCCCTACCCCCAGTCTGTAGAGGAAGCCCATTAATACCATCCATCCCCATCCCCCGCAAAACAGATCAATTGTTTCTCTTGTCAATTTTTTTTTCTTCGATTCCTACTCTGACAAAATGAACAAAAATTTCAAAAGGGTTCTAACCATTGACAGCTTTTGTATATAGAGAGAGCAGACTTCAAACACTGAGGAGACTAAAAACAGACTGTCCCTAGAGGAATCCCCTAAGGGGGATATGAGCTGCTCCTCAATACAAAAGAATCTCATAGAGGAAATCAAAAAGGCTCTCACTCTCACAAGAGAGCTGGAAGACAAATGGGAAAAGGAAAGGGAAGCTTGGCAAGAGAGCCTGGAGAAGTCATCCCATGCATTTAAAGACAGGGTGGATAAAGAAATCAAATCATTGAGAAACAAGATTAGTGAGCTGGAAAAGGTAAACAGCTCCAAGGAAAACAGGATTAGTGAGCTGGCAAAAGAAAACAGCTCTCTAAAGAATAAAATGGATAAAATGGAAAAAAAATTCCATAGAAGAAAAAAACTCAATTGGACAATTACAAAGAGATATAAAAAAAGTGAGTGAAGAAAATACATCATTGAAAATTAGACTCGAATAAGTAGAAATGAATGACTCAAGGAGAAACCAAGGGGTAGTCAAGCAAAACCAGAGAAATGAAACAATTGAAAAGAATGTCAAGTACCTTATTAGAAAGACAACAGACCTGGGAAACAGATCCAAGAGAGACGATTTGAGAATAATCGGTCTCCCTGAAAAATGGGAGGAAAAAAAGAGATTGGACACCATTTTCGATGAAATTATCAAAGAGAACTGCCCAGATGTTCTGGAAACAGAGGGTAAAATAGACATTGAAAACATTCATCGATCACCTACTGAAAGGGAACCTAAAATCAAAACGCCAAGAAATATAGTGGCCAAGTTCAAGAACCATCAGACAAAGCAAAAGATATTGGAAGCTGCTAGAACAAAGCAATTCAGATATGGAGGATCTACAATAAGAATAACCCAGGATCTAGCAGCGTCCGCATTAAAAGAACAAAGGGCCTGGAACATGATATTCCAAAAGGCTAAGGGACTTGGTATGCAGCCAAGAATAACTTACCCAGCAAGAATGAGCATCGTTTTCCAGGGAAGAAGATGGACATTTAACGAAATAAATGAATTCCATCTATTTTTGATGAAAAAAACAGATTTACATCAAAGGTTTGATCTTCAAATACAGAACTCAAGAGATTTCTAAAAAGGTAAAAAGAAATCTTGAGAACTATACTTCTGCCAAAAAAATATGTAAAGAACATATATACAATTTGTCTTAGAAACTAGAGGTGGAAAGGAAATTATATCATAAAAAAGGGTAAAGTGGTGGGACTACATCTCATGAAGAGGCAAAGGTAACCTATTATATCTGAGAGAAAGAAAGGAGGGAGATGAACATAGTGTGTCTCAATCGACATATTCGATTAATGGTGAAACTTCTTCCACTTCATTGAAAAGTGAAAGGGAAGGAGTAAGCTAAGGGGAAGGGAATACAGAAATTTTGAGGAAAAGGGGTAAAATAAGGGGAGGAACTTTAAGGTGGGGGAGGGATCCTAAAAATGGAGGGCTGTGAAAAGCAAGTGGTGTTCACCACTTTAATACTGGGTAGGGGGGGATGGCGGAGAAGAAACACACGTCTCTGTGAACGTCCTCACTCCCTCACAACCAATTAGATAAATTAAGTCTCAGAATTAGCTCAGGACTGATAGATACCATAAGGACTGGAAGCACGACTTACCAGCTGAAGAGAATCTGGAGTTTCAACAGGAAAGGTCAGTTCCCGGGGGAGGAATAAGAGAGACCAGCACAGACGGTGGGGTAGTGGCACACTGCGCCCATTGCGCTGGGAAGGGCTCTGGGATCAGATAAGCCACTGAGGTAAAGGAATCTGGCACAGGCTGTTAGCTCTTCTCTGCTAATTATTTAGCAGTTCAGAAGAGAAAGCCAAAATATTTTAAAACTCAGATTAGATTTTCCCTGGACCCTGAAGGTGACTCAGCAGATCTCGGCACCAGGGGGTGTGGCGTCAGCTACCTCCTGAGAATAGTTAAGAGATTGACAAGTGGGTGGATACGGCCCAAGGCAACACACACTGCCTAGCTTAGCTGGAGGGAGTGGAACTCAGCTCCAGGAAGTCCCAGAGAAGCGAAACCTTTGAACTAGGGACCAAGGTTTCTGGCAGACACTTCCAGTTTGAGCACAGGGGCTTTTCACATGACCTGCTGCAGACATCCACTCCCCACCCGGACACATAGGCTGGGCTTTGTGCTGTCTTTACTATTCTACGCCCTCGAAGCACAGTAGCGCTAATCACCTCTGAGGCACTTCCAGGGAGGGGGTGGGGAACTCTCTCCCAGAGCTCCATCTTAGCTCAGGCGCAGGAGCCTCTGCATCCATCTGGTCTGGGAGGAAGCTGGTAAAGAAGTAAATAAATAATTTCCTACCCCAGGGACAGACCCCAAAAGATTTTTTTAAATATGAGCAAAAAAGCTAGAAAAACCATAGATTCCTTCTATACAGAGAAAGAGCGGGTATCCAACCCCGAGGAAGGTAACAGCAGAGAGTCAGCAGATAACAACCTAAAGGGGAACGATTCCTGCCCTCCATTACATAACTCTCTCCTAGAAGAAACTCGTAAAAAATTGAGGGAGATTGAAGAAAAATGGGGAAAGGAAAGGGAAGCTATGATAGAGAATAACAACGTCCTGCAATTGGAGTTGGAAAAAATAAAGAATTCACAGGAGATGCAGGGAAACGAAATTTACGAATTAGAAAAGGTTAAAAAAACACAGGAAATTAGGATTTCTGAATTGGAAAAGATAAAAAAGTCTCAAGAAAATAGAATTTCTGAATTGGAAAAAGAAAATAATTCTCAAAAAAAAAATTAGGGAAACGGAAAAAAATTCAATAGAGCAAAATAATTCATTTAAAAACGAAATTGGGCATTTACAAAAAGAACTAAAAACTGTGAAAGAAGAAAATAACTCCTTAAAAGTCAGGATGGAACAAATAGAAATGAATGATTCACAGAGAACCCAAGAATCAGTCAAACAAAACAAAAAAAATGAGAAGCTGGAGAACAGCGTCAAATACTTACTGGGAAAATCTATAGACCTGGAAAATAGATCTAGGAGAGATAATCTGCGGATTATTGGACTTCCCGAAAACTATGACCAAAAAAAGAGCCTAGATTCTATTTTACAGGAAATTATCAAAGAGAACTGTCCAGAGATAATAGAAACAGAAGGGAAAGTAGATGTGGAAAGAATTCATCGAACTCCTTCTGAAATAGACCCTAAAAAAAAACACCACGGAATATAGTGGCTAAGCTGCAGAATTACCACACAAAGGAGAAAATCCTGCAAGCAGCTAGAAAAAAAAACAATTTAAATACCAAGGTGCCACAATAAGGGTCACCCAAGATCTGGCTGCCTCCACATTAAAAGATAGAAGGGCCTGGAACCTGATATTCCGTAAGGCAAAAGATCAAGGACTGCAACCAAGAATGAACTACCCAGCTAAGTTTAGCATCTTTTTCCATGGAAGAAGATGGTCATTCAATGAAACAGAGGAATTCTATATGTTTCTAAGAAAAAAACCAGACTTAAACAAAAAATTTGATCTACATACACAAGACTGAAGAGAAACAGAAAAAGGTACACAGAACCCTTGAGAACTGTAACTCTGTGGTGGGTATATAAAAAATACTCAAGGATAATTTGATTTTACTGATATAAAAGAAAAAAAGGGGGGTGTAATAAAGGGAAGGAGGTCGGTTCAGAAAAAGGGGAAGGAGTGATAAAAAGAGGGAAACTACATCCCAGGAAGAGGCATAGAAAATACACCATATCTGAGGGAACTTAGTGAGGGGGAGAATCATTGTGTGAATCTTACTCTCATCAGGAGAGGCTCAAAAAGTAAATAATTAACATATTTGTTTTTCAGAGAATTTTTCTCTCACCTCATTAAAAGGGGGGAGAGGAAAAGGGAAAAGGGAAAGGAGAATAAGTGAAGGGACTTGGAGGGAGGGGGGAGGGATCCTAAAAAAAAAAAAAAAAGAGGGAGGGTTGCGCGTCACAAGGGGGGTCTGTAAATTAAATATCGGGGAGGGGGATCAGGGTGGTCAAGGGAAAAAAGCATAATCTGGGGATAATACGATGGCAGGAAATACAGAATTAGTAATTTTAACTGTAAATGTAAATGGGATGAACGATCCCATCAAACGGAGACGGATAGCAGATTGGATCAAAAAGCAGAACCCTACAATATGTTGCCTACAGGAAACACACTTAAAGCAGGGAGATACATACAGAATAAAGGTAAAAGGTTGGAACAGAGCCTATTATGCTTCAGGTAAAGCCAAAAAAGCAGGGGTAGCTATCCTTATCTCAGATCAAGCAAAAGCAGAAGTAGATCTCGTTAAAAAAGATAAGGAAGGAAACTATATCCTGCTGAAAGGTAGCATAAATAATGAAGCCATATCAATACTAAACATATATGCACCAAGTGGTATAGCATCTAACTTTCTAAAGGAAAAGTTAAGAGAACTACAAGAAGAAATAGACAGTAAAACTATAATAGTGGGAGATCTCAACCTTGCACTCTCAGATTTAGACAAATCAAACCACAAAACAAACAAGAAAGAAATTAAAAAAGTAAATAGAATATTAGAAAAACTAGGTATGATAGACCTTTGGAGAAAACTGAATGGCAATAGGAAGGAATATACTTTCTTCTCAGCAGTTCATGGATCCTATACAAAAATTGACCATATATTAGGACATAAAGATCTCAAAATTAAATGTAGGAAGGCAGAAATAATAAATGCCTTCTTCTCAGATCACAATGCAATAAAAGCTACATTCAGTAAAAAGTTAGGGGTAAATAGACCAAAAAGTAATTGGAAACTGAATAATCTCATCTCAAAGAATGACTGGGTGAAAGAGCAAATTATAGAAACAATTAACAATTTCACCCAAGATAATGACAATGATGAGACATCATATCAAAATCTTTGGGATGCAGCTAAAGCAGTAATAAGGGGAAATTTTATATCTTTAGAGGCTTATTTGAAGAAAATTGAGAAAGAGAAGATTAACGAATTGGGCTTACCACTTAAAAGGCTAGAAAAAGACCAAATTATAAACCCCCAACCAAAAATTAAACTTGAAATACAAAAATTAAAAGGAGAAATCAATAAAATTGAAAGTAAAAAAACTATTGAATTAATAAATAAAACCAAGAGTTGGTTTTATGAAAAAGCCAATAAAATAGATAAACCTTTGGTAAATTTGATCAAAAAAAAGAAAGAGGAAAATCAAATTGATAGTCTTACAAATGAAAAGGGGGATCTTTCCACCAATGAAGAGGAAATTAGAGAAATAATAAGGAGTTACTTTGCCCAACTTTATGCCAATAAATTTGATAATTTAAGTGAAATGGATGACTTCCTCCAAAAATATAGGCTCCCTAGATTAACAGAGGAGGAGATAAATTGCTTAAATAGTCCCATTTCAGAAAAAGAAATAGAACAAGCTATTAATCAACTCCCCAGGAAAAAATCCCCAGGGCCAGATGGATTCACATGTGAATTCTACCAAACATTTAAAGAACAATTAGCCCCAATGTTATATAAATTATTTGAAAAAATAGGGGATGAAGGAGTCCTACCAAACTCCTTTTATGACACAGACATGGTACTGATACCTAAACCAGGTAGATCGAAAACTGAGAAAGAAAATTATAGACCAATCTCCTTAATGAATATTGATGCTAAAATCTTAAATAAGATATTAGCAAAAAGACTTCAGAAAATCATCTCCAAGATAATACACTATGATCAAGTAGGATTTATTCCAGGAATGCAGGGCTGGTTTAATATTAGGAAAACTATTAATATAATTGACCATATTAATAATCAAATTAATAAGAACCATATGATCATCTCAATAGATGCAGAAAAAGCATTTGACAAAATCCAACATCCATTCCTACTAAAAACTCTTGAGAGTATAGGAATAAATGGACTATTCCTTGAAATAATAAGGAGCATATATTTAAGACCTTCAGTAAGCATAATATGCAATAGAAATAAACTGCAACCTTTCCCAGTAAGATCAGGAGTGAAACAAGGTTGCCCACTATCACCATTACTATTCAATATAGTACTAGAAACGCTAGCCTCGGCAATAAGAGCCGAGAAAGAGATTCAAGGAATTAGAGTAGGAAATGAGGAAATTAAACTATCACTTTTTGCAGATGACATGATGGTATACTTCGAGAACCCCAAAGACTCTGCTAAAAAGCTACTAGAAATAATTCAAAATTTCAGCAAAGTGGCAGGATACAAAATAAATCCACATAAATCCTCGGCATTTTTATATATCACTAACAAAATGCAACAGCAAGAGATACAAAGAGAAATTCCATTCTAAACAAATGTTGAGAGTATAAAATATTTGGGAATCCATCTACCAAAGAAAAGTCAGGAATTATATGAGAAAAATTACAAAACACTTGCCACAAAAATAAAATCAGATTTAAATAATTGGAAAGACATTCAGTGCTCTTGGATAGGCCGAGCGAATATAATAAAGATGACAATACTCCCCAAACTAATCTATTTATTTAGTGCTATACCAATCAGACTCCCAAGAAACTATTTCAATGACCTAGAAAAAATAACAACAAAATTCATATGGAAGAATAAAAGGTCGAGAATTGCAAGGGAACTAATGAAAAAAAAAACTCAGAGGAAGGTGGTCTAAGTGTACCTGATCTAAAGCTATATTATATAGCAGCAGTCACCAAAACCATTTGGTATTGGCTAAGAAATAGACCGGTAGATCAGTGGAACAGATTAGATACAAAGGACAAAAAAGGGTACATCTATAGCAATCTAATCTTTGACAAACCCAAAGATTCCAACATTAGGGATAAAAATTCATTATTCGGAAAAAACTGTTGGGAAAACTGGAAATTAGTATGGCAGAAATTAGATATGGATCCACACTTAACACCATATACCAAGATAAGATCAAAATGGGTCCATGATTTAGGCATAAAGAGGGAGATAATAAATAGATTAGAGGAACAGAGGATAATCTACCTCTCAGACTTGTGGAGGAGGAAGGAATTTATGACCAGAGGAGAACTAGAGATCATTATTGATCACAAAATAGAAGATTTTGATTACATCAAACTAAAAAGTTTCTGTACAAATAATACTAATGCAAACAACATTAGAAGGGAAGTAACAAATTGGGAAAATATTTTTAAAAACAAAGGTTCTGACAAAGGTCTCATTTCCAAAATATATAGAGAACTAACCATAATTTATAAGAAACCGAACCATTCTCCAATTGATAAATGGTCAAAGGATATGAACAGACAATTCACAGAGGAAGAAATTGAAACTATATCCACTCACATGAAAGAGTGTTCCAAATCACTACTGATCAGAGAAATGCAAATTAAGACCACTCTGAGATACTACTACACACCTGTCATATTGGCTAAGATGACAGGAACAAATAATGATAAATGTTGGAGGGGATGTGGGGAAATTGGGACACTAATACATTGCTGGTGGAGTTGCGAAAGAATCCAGCCATAGTGGAGAGCAATCTGGAATTATGCCCAAAAAGTTATCAAACTGTGCATACCCTTTGACCCAGCAGAGCTACTACTGGAATTATATCCCAAAGAAATACTAAAGAGCGGAAAGAGACATATATGTGCCAAAATGTTTGTGGCAGCTCTTTTTGTTGTAGCTAGAAACTGGAAGATGAATGGATGCCCATCAGTTGGAGAATGGTTGGGTAAATTGTGGTATATGAAGGTTATGGAATATTATTGCTCTGTAAGAAATGACCAGCAGGAGGAATACAGAGAGGCCTGGAGAGACTTAAATCAACTGATGCTGAGTGAAATGAGCAGAACCAGAAGATCACTGTACACTTCAACAACAATACTGTATGAGGATGTATTCTGATGGAGGTGGAAATCTTCAACATAAAGAAGATCCAACTCACTTCCAGTTGATCAATGATGGACAGAGGTAGCTACACCCAGAGAAGAAACACTGGGAAGTGAATGTAAATTGTTAGCACTAATATCTGTCTGCCCAGGTTGCATGTACCTTCGGATTCTAATGTTTATTGTGCAACAAGAAAATGATATTCACACACATGTATTGTACCTAGACTATATTGTAACACATGTAAATTGTATGGGATTGCCTGTCATTGGGGGGAGGGAATAGAGGGAGGGGGGGTAATTTGGAAAAATGAATACAAGGGATAATATTATAAAAAAAGTATATATATATATATATAATTAAAAAAATTAAAAAAAAAAAAAGAATTTGGCCCCATATCATTTGGTGCATATATGTTTAGTATTGATATTATTTCAGTGTCTATGACAAAGCTTCTTAAATTGAGTCACGAAAAATTTAGCATCAATAAAACTATAAAATATCCCACTAAGATTTAATTCATTATATAAAAATAAACAAGTGTATCCATGTAATTAGTATGGAAATTTGCTTTTGTCTTTAATGAATGGTAATATACATAATATACATACACATACATATACACCAAAAACTGTTTTAAAATAAATTTGTTCATGATTAGAAATAAAAAAAAAAAATACTTGGTAGGGGGGTAAGAGGCAAGGAAAGGGGAAAAGCATAAGCAGGGGTTAATAGGATGCTAAGCAATATAGAATTAGTCCTTCTAACCATAAATGTGAACAGGGCAAACTGCCTCATTAAGAGGAAGCTGTTAGCAGACTGGATTAAAAGTCAGAATCCTACTATATGTTGTTTACAGGAAACACACCTGAAACAGGGTGATACATTCAAACTAAAAGTAAAAGGGTGGAGCAGAATCTATTATGCTTCAGGCAAAACCAAAAAAGCAGGGGTAGCCATCCACATGTCAGATCAAGCAAAAACAAAAATTGATCAAATTAAAAGAGATAAGGAATGGCATTATATCCTGCTAAAGGGCAGCATCAATAATGAAGCAGTATCAATATTAAACGTATATGCACCAAGTGGTGCAGCATCTAAATTCTTAAAAGAGAAATTAAGAGAGCTGCAAGAGGAAATAGATAGCAAAATTAAAATAGTGGGACATCTCAACTTTGCACTCTCAGAATTAGATAAATCAAACCACAAAATAAATAAGAAAGAAGTCAAAAAGGTAAATAGAATACTAGAAAAGTTTGATATGTTAGGTCTCTGGCGAAAGCTAAATGGAGACAGAAAGGAGTATACTTCCTTCTCAGCAGTTCATGGAACCTATACAAAAATTGATCATATACTAGGGCATAAAAACCTCAAAAGCAAATGCAGTAAGGCAGAAATAGTAAATGCATCCTTTTCAGACCACAATGCAATCAAAATTACATTTAATAAAATGCCAGGGGAAAATAGACCAAAAAATAATTGGAAACTAAATAATCTTAAAGAATGACTGGGTAAAACAGCAAATCATAGACATAATTAATAACTTCACCCAAGAAAATGACAATAATGAGACATCATACCAAAATGTGTAGGATACAGCCAAAGCAGTAATAAGGGGAAGTTTTATATCTCTAGAGGCCTACTTGCATAAAATAGAGAAAGAGAGGGTCAACGAATTGGGCTTACAACTAAAATTGCTAGAAAAGGAACAAATTAAAACCCCCCAGAAAAACACAAAACTTGAAATTCAAAAAATAAAAGGTGAGATTAATAAAATTGAAAGTAAAAAAAAACTATTGAATTAATTAATAAAACTAAGAGTTGGTTCTATGAAAAAAGCAACAAAATAGACAAACCCTTAGTAAACCTGATTAAAAAAAGGAAAGAGAAAAAGCAAACTGTTAGTCTTGAAAGTGAAAAGGGTGAACTCACCACTAATGAAGAGTTAATTAGAACAATAGTTAGGAGCTACTTTGCTCAACTTTATGCCAATAAATTCGATAACTTCAATGAAATGGAAGAATACCTTCAAAAATACAGCTTGCCCAGATTAACAGAGGAAGAAGTAAGTAGTCTAAATAGTCCCATCTCAGAAAAATAAATAGACCAAGCTATTAACCAACTTCCTAAGAAAAGTCCCCAGGACCAGATGGATTTACATCTGAATTCTACCAAACACTTAAAGAACAACTAACTCCAATGCTATGTAAACTATTTGAAGAAATAGGGATTGAAGGAGTCCTACCAAATTCCTTCTATGACACAGACATGGTACTGATACCTAAACCAGGTAGATTGAAAACTGAGAAAGAAAACTATACACCAATTTCCTTAGTGAATATTGATGCTAAAATCTTAAATAAGATATTAGCAAATAGACTTCAGAAAATCATCCCCAGGATAATACACTATGACCAAGTGGGATTTATACCAGGAATGCAGGGCTGGTATAATATTAGGAAAACTATTAGTATAATTGACCATATTAATAATCACATTAATAAAAACCATATGATCATCTCAATAGATGCAGAAAAAGCATTTGATAAAATCCAACATCCATTCCTATTAAAAACGCTTGAGAGTCTAGGAATAAATGGACTATTCCTTGAAATAATAAGGAGCATATATTTAAAACCTTCAGTAAACATCATATGTAATGGCGATAAACTAGAACCTTTCCCTATAAGATCAGGAGTGAAACAAGGTTGCCCAGTATCACCATTACTTTTCAATATAGTACTAGAAACTCTAGCCTCGGCAATAAGAGCCGAGAAAGAGATTCAAGGAATTAGAGTAGGAAATGTGGAAATCAAATTATCACTTTTCGCAGATGACGTGATGGTATACTTAGAGAACCCCAAAGACTCTGCTAAAAAGCTATTAGAAATAAGTCAGAATTTTAGCAAAGTGGCAGAATACAAAATAAATCCACATAAATCCTCGGCATTTTTATATATCACTGACAAAATGCAACAGCAAGAGATACAAAGAGAAATTCCATTCAAAATAACGGTCGATAGTATGAAATATTTGGGAATATATCTACCAAAGGAGAGTCAGGAATTATATGAGCAAAATTACAAAACACTTGCCACAAAAATAAAGTCAGATTTAAATAATTGGAAAGACATTCGGTGCTCTTGGATAGGCCGAGCGAATATAATTAAAATGACAATACTCCCTAAACTAATCTATTTATTTAGTGCTATACCAATCAGACTTCCAAGAAACTATTTCAATAACCTAGAAAAAATAACAACAGAATTTATATGGAACAACAAAAGGTCGAGAATTTCAAGGGAAGTAATGAAAAAAAAATTAAGTGAAGGTGGTCTAGCTGTACCTGATCTAGAACTGTATTATATAGCAACAGTCACCAAAACCATTTGGTATTGGCTAAGAAATAGACTAGTTGATCAGTGGCATAGGTTAGGTTCACAGGGCAAGATAGTGAATAAAAATAGCAATCTAGTGTTTGACAAACACTAAGATCCCAAATTTTGGTATAAGAATTCATTATTTGACAAAAACTGCAGGGAAAACTGGAAATTAGTATGGCAGAAACTAGGCATGGACCCACATTTAACACCACATACTACGATTAGATCAAAATGGGTCCAAGATTTAGGCATAACGAACAAAATCATAAATAAATTGGAGGATCATAGGATGGTTTACCTCTCAGACTTGTGGAGGAGGAAGGAGTTTGTGTCCAAGGGAGAACTAGAGACCATTATTGATCACAAAATAGAAAATTTTGATTACACCAAATTAAAAAGTTTCTGCACAAACAAAACTAATGCAAACAAGATTAGAAGGGAAGTAACAAATTGGGAAAACATTTTTATAGTTAAAGGTTCTGATAAAGGCCTCATCTCCAAAATATACAGAGAATTGACTTTAATTTATAAGAAATCAAGCCATTCTCCAATTGAAAAATGGTCAAAGGATATGAACAGGCAAATTTCAGATGATGAAATTGAAACTATTTCTACTTATATGAAAGAGTGTTCCAAATCACTATTGATCAGAGAAATGCAAATTAAGACAACTATGAGATATCATTACACACCTGTCAGATTGGCTCAGATGACAGCAACAAATAATGATGAATGTTGGAGGGGCTGTGGGAAAATTGGGACACTGATGCATTGTTGGTGGAGTTGTGAAAGAAGCCAACCATTCTGGAGAGCAATCTGCAATTATGCCCAAAAAGTTATCAAAATGTACATACCCTTTGACCCAGCCATACTACTACTGGGCTTATATCCCAAGGAAATACTAACGAAGGGAAAGGGACCTGTATGTGCCAAAATGTTTGTGGCAGCCCTTTTCAGAGTGGCTAGAAGCTGGAAAATGAATGGATGTCCATCAATTGGAGAATGGTTGGGTAAATTTTGGTATATGAATGTTATGGAATATTATTGTTCTGTAAGAAATGACCAAGAGGAGAAATACAGAGAGGCTTGGAGAGACTTACATCAACTGATGCTAAGTGAAACACGCAGAACCAGGAGATCATTATACACTTCAACAACAATACTGTATGAGGATGTATTCTGATGGAAGTGGATATCTTCAACATAGAGAAGAGCTAATCCAATTCCAATTGATCAATGATGGACAGATTCAGATACATCCAGAAAAGGAACACTTTGAAATGAGTGTAAACTGTTATTTCTACCTTCTGAATCCATTTCTTCCTGTGTAACAAGAAATTTGGTTCTACACACATATATTGTATCTAGAATATATTGTAATATATTTAACATGTATAAGACTGCCTGCCATCTGGGGGAGGGGGTTGGGGGAGGAAGGGAAGAAATCTGAACAGTAGTAAGTGCAAGGGATAATGTTGTAAAAAATTACCTAAAAAAAACCTAAAACCTAAAAAAAAAAACTAATGTGATTAATGTGAAAATGAGTTTTCCAAGATAAAAGCACTTCTCTCCCCTACATCAAATTGAAAGGATGGAAGAGATTTAGAAACTCAAAATCTCAGAAAAGTGAATGCTCAAATTATCTTGACATGTAATTGGTAAAACATCAAATGTTATTAAAAATAAAATTAATACATTCAGAGTAAAAGTTCAGAAAGAAATTATCAACATTTTTTTCAATTTCAGCTCAATGAAAATCCAATCTATTACTATTCAATATTTGTAATATTTCTTTCACTGGGAAGTGATCTTTTTTACTCTTTTAGAATTTTTCTTTCTTTCAAATGCTTTAAAAATTATTCTGAAATATCTCTTGCACTTTTGGGAGGGGGCTTTTTCTCTCATGGACTTTTTTTTTATAGGCATCTAGTTCAGGTCTTGCCACTCTTCCTGCAGAATTTTGAATTTATCTTGCCTCACAGAGAATTTTAGATACTGAACTGAATGGGTTCAAATGTCCCACTATTGGTCATAATGAAAATAGAAATATTGATGATTCTGTTCAATTTCATATTTATTCATTGTCATTCTTCCAGGTTTGTAGACAAATTCTTTCAGAATGATCTGGCTAGTCTTCATGCAAAACAGCCTACAGGCTTATTCTCTTCTTAATGGCTTTTCATTTTTTTGCAAAGCAATACCTGTCTTCATCTTCTAACTTCAATTTTTTTTTTAAATAAATTGTGTTGTTCTAAGCTTGAGCTAATTTTAGTGCTAACATCTCTCTTTATTGCAGAGATGATATATCCCAACTGATGCAGGTTCTGGGCTATTTTGGCTTCCTCTTTGAGATAATGGTTTAGTATTGACGGAAGTTCCCATTTTGGAGGGTTTGATAGCTTGTTTAAAAACAGCAGGTTATAGCTATTATATCCCTTTCATATTTAGGCTTTCTCCTCATTTGCATTAATTTTTATCTTAACACTGGCCAGTCTATGATCTGAATGTCCATAACCATCTAATTCTGAAATTATTCCAACAATGGTAACCAATCATTTTTGTTTGTTAGGATGATATCAGTTTTGTGTTTGGGAGTGGGTGGTTGTAGTTGGGTTTTGCTTTGTTTTTGGTGATATCAAAAATTTTTCTTTCATGCATATGCTAAGATCAAACAAGATCCCATGACACATTCCACCAAAGAGATACTTTTTTCCAATAAGCTAGATGTAAATAATGAAGTATATGCTCACCTAAGGTGTTTGCCAGTGCTGTTTAGGATGCTCTGGACAGAGTCCAAATAGAATAGGTTGTATATGATGGAAATGATTTCCAAATACTCCTAGTTGGAGATGACATTTTGCTGACTGCATCAAGTCTTGGAACATGAAAAAGTCCCACATTCAGTAAAAAGAGATTGGTTAAAGTAGATAAAAGTAAGTATTTCCAGATTCTGTGTAGTTTAATGGGCAGCCCCATCTAGTTGGTTTGTCTATAGGTTTGTAGATGTGTTTCTATGTACAGATATACATGCACACATCAAAGCCTGCATGGGCACTGAACAACAACAATGCACTGGTCTCAAAATTGTTGGGGAAGGGAGAGACAATTGGATGTCATTTGAGAAACTTCACAGCACTTCTAATAATCACATTGCCACATTTCATAAGCACTACTATTCTTTCAGGAATTATATTTGGCTATAGTAAAGTTTTTAAAATCCCAGACCCAAACACATGATCTCAAAAGAATGAAAATTATAGATAATTCCAAGGATCCATGGACATATATGTGGTGAATATAAATAGATGTAGGCAATAATGACTTTGATGTAGTAAGTGATGTCAAAGACATGAATGAACAGAAAGAGAGGTGGACTAATCTTGCATTGAAAATAAAAATGTGCACTGGTCCTCAAGTATTAAAAAAACCAAGAGAATAATTCACTATGTTTCCTGGATTCTTTATGAAGAACAATAAAATTTCTGTAGGAGCAGATCAGATAGAAGGATTAAAAGAAGAAAGTGTCATAAGAATTCACATTCTTGATTAAAGATCAAGGGTCCATTCAAAGGATTTCATAGAATTATCATGCTTTTATTTATTTGCATTTGTCAATGTGCATATTCCTAAGGGAAAGTGAAACAAGTAATAACATGAAATATATGTTATGATCCTCATGAGTGACATTAAGATTATTTCATAAAGAAAATCAATTGAATGAGAGTACAAAACTTTTGTGGGACAATCTTAAATAATTACAAATCAATAAAGAAAACTGCAAATAGTAATCACCAATAAACAAATGCTTAGTATGCCTATAGGAAGTGTTTTCTCTCTTGCAGAATCATAAATAAGAGTTTTTTTCTTTTCATAGGCAGTGTTTGTTGACATTTTTCACCTCTTTGCAATGATATTCAATTTCAATCACTATTGTTTACTAAGCATTCCATGATGTAAATTCCATGACTTAATCTTATTCTTTTAGAGATGTTAATTTTTTTCAATTTTAAGTTTTAGTTACTGTACCTTTTAGCATTATCTAAGGCATTTGCATTTGCTCCATTCTCTAAGAGCAAGTCTGCCATGTTGATGTTATTTCTTGAAATTGCCAGCAAAAGTGGTGTGAGGCCTTCCTGCAAAGTCAAAATAAAGATATCTTTATATTAAGCAAGAATTCTATATTTAATTCAATTCAGCTTATAACATTTTGTAAACATCTTGTGAATTTGCTAATGACACGTTAATGGAACACCAGCGTTAGAAGACCAGAGCACAAATCCTTTATTAATTAATTCCTATGTGACCATAAAGCAAATGATTTCACCTCTCTGGGTCCTAAGTTTCTTTACCTGTAAAATGAAACTAGAGATCACTGGGATTCCTTCTAGTTTATAATATGTAACAATATTTTAAAAGACAGAAATTCAGAATTTGTTGAGACCATTTCATATTATGCCATGAGTGTCTCCCATTCTTGTCACTTTCATTTCTTTTTTTTAAAATTAATTTTGTAATTATTATATTTTTGACAGTACATATGCATAGGTAATTTTTTTTACAACATTATCCCTTGTATTCCCTTCTGTTCTGAATTTTGCCTATCTTCCCTCCACCCCTCCCCTAGATTGCAGGCATTCCCATACATATTAAATATGTTACAGTATAACTGAGATACAATATATATGTGCAGAACTGAATTTTTGTTGTTGTTGTTGTTGTTGCAAAGGAAGAATTGGATTCTGAAGGTAAAAATAACCTGGGAAAAACAAAACATGCAAACAGTTTCCCCTCATTTCCCAGTGTTCTTCTCTGGGTGTAGCTGATTCTGTCCATCATTGATCAATTGGAATTGGATTAGATCTTCTCTATGTCACTTTCATTTCATAATCAATTATTGTCCAAATGAAGCCAAACTTATTTCCACAGACCTCTACTAAAAGAAAGCTATATCCTGGTTGGGTTTAAAGTTGACTAGTTATCTTTACCATTCCTCCTGAATTTATAAATTCAAAACAATCACAACCACAACAACAACAAACAAAACAAATGTTTTAAAATTTTGCCTTAAGAGGGTTAAATCTGGAAGAAAGCCATTTGCCTAGTATTTTCCCTCTCTTACCAACTTTCCTAGAAAGAAAATGACTTTAAATGTGTAGTCCTTAGGATCAAAAGAACAAAACAAAACAAAACAAAAAAACAAAACACAACAAAACAAACAAACAAAACAACATGTACTTAAGAATTTGTTCCTGTGAAAATTTTGTCTCTGTGTAGTGATACCTAGTAGGAACAAATCGTTTAAAATCTGCTTTGTTATACAAGAGGTTAGCTTCTACCTTATTTTTTGCTTCAATATCAGTCGGGTATTGAAGTAGTTTTTTTGCTATGAATTCATTATGACCTAGGACAACATAGTGAAGTGCAGTGTTGTTGTTGCCATCCCCAAGATTAGGGTCTGCACCATGTTCAAGCAAGATTGTTGCACACTCCTTCTGCTGACATTCTATTGCCTGTAGATATAATATACACAAAGAAATAACAAAGCAATATAAAATTTAGTATATTCAAGCATCATTAGGGATATTTAAAGAAGTTAGCAAAAGCTACTAAATATTTACTAACTTTTAATTTTCTTAATCACAGAAAGAAATCAACATGCATTTCATTGACCATCACGGTTAACTAATACATACCTTTATTAACGGTGTTCGACTGTCATTGTCCAACAAATTTAGTTTGCAATTTTTCTCTACTAGGAGAGATACAACATCTGGATGTCCATTGGCACAAGCCAGGTGAAGAGGTGTTCTACAAAAATGAGGGAGTAATATGATTGTTTGATAATGTACTACAACAATCAAAATTTTACCATTTTTAGGATAGTTTTAATGTAATATGTATTATTATTCTTATGCCTAAATTATAAATAATTTCCAAAAATAAATGGGTACTACTGTCCCCTAAAGAAATACAAAATATGCATTAACTCTCATTGCTGGTATGGTAGACAAAATTGCCAGGGATGGATGGGGTGGGGTGGAATATATTCAGGAGGTAGATTTACATTTCATTACAGATTGCATTAGAAATTTGCTCCGTTTCTGACCTGTGCTAAATCACCTTTCCTCAGCCAATTTGCTGACCCCTTGCACCTTGGCACTTACCATATTGGTTACCAAAACCAATGGTAACCAATTGGTTACCATAACCAAAAAATAAGAAAACAGATTTTTAAAAATAAGAAAATAGAACAGATTGTGAAACAACTCATAAAAAAGCAATAGATCTATAGAGAAAATAAAGAAGAGAAAATATAAGAACTGGACTGCCAGAAAATTATGACAAAAAAGCAGCTCTTCCAAATCTTTTCATCCCTTTTCAAACCTCCCATAGTATACTCTGTTCACCTTTTCAGCTAATTAAAAAAAAAACCTACTCATATTTTACTGGGGAAAAAAAATTGAGACCATTTCCTGAGATCTCCCTCTTTCACCCTCTTTCTCACCTAACTCATCTAAATATCTTCTACCATTATTTTTCATTTACCTATCTCATATGAAGAGGTAGTCTTTTTCCTTGCCAATAAAAATGCCTCTTTGTATACAAGCGATACCATTCTATAATACTTACCATTCCTCTTGTCACTTATCTTCAATCTTTCATTGCATCCTGGATATTTCCCTGCTTGCCTACAAAAATCCCCTTGTCTTCTCCCCCCTTCCCCAAAGTAACTACACTTGATCAACTGATGCCTACTATCATCCCCCATTTCTCCTGTCTTTTGTAATTGAATGTCAGAAAATTAAGGGTTTTTTTCTAAATTCTTCACTGAATCTAATGAATCTATCTCTTAATTAACAAATCTTTTTCTTTATTCTCATTTTAGTAACCTCTGGTGTCTTTGAAAGTGCATTCATTTTCTCCTTAATATTCCCTTCTAAATTGTGTAACACTGCTTTCTCCTGGTTCTCTTCCCAAGTATCAGATTCTTAGGCTTCTTTGCTTAAGTCTCTTTCTTGATTAACCTCTTAGCATAAGGTCAATCCCTACTGCACTATTCCTTTGTATCTATATCTATATATATATCTATATCTATCTATCTATCTATCTATCTATATATATTTATATCTATATCTATAGATCTATAGATCTATAGATCTATATAAAACACAGGTCTTAATAAAAGCACAATTAATTTTCTGCCTTGAATCTTTCATTCTTCATAGATCGTGTCCATATTTCACCAGCCCAGGGCAGCTAAGTGGCACAATGAACAAGAGTTCTGGACTTGGTGTCAGGAAAACTCCTCTTCTTGAGGTCAAATGTGATGTTAGATAAGTAAAGTTTTGTGACCCTGAGGTTATTTGACCTTGTTTGCCTCAATTTCCTATCCCTCAAAAGGGGGTTGAAGGAAATGGCAAAACATTCCATTAAGTTTCCCAAGAAAATCCCCCAATATTCTTAAGTATAGCCTGACAAAATCGTTTTAGACCTGTAAACAATTCAGCAGATGGGAATAGTATTTGCTTCCACGTTGCTACTGATCAAGAATATGTTGGCCTGACGAAATGACAAATGGAGTTTCCAATTCATTAAAAGTGGCTAGGTAGGAAGGGGAAGTGAAGCCCGCTTTTGGGACTTGCTATCCTGACCCTGTCCTAGGTGCTGAAGTGGTTTGATTTCCCGATGGTTAATTGGGATGCACTTCATCTACTCCTGTGCAGGGATGTCTTACCTAGGGTTTGGGCTTTCCCTTCTCTCCTTCTAACCCAACCTTTGCTCTTACCGCTTCACTTTATCCAGATCATTCACATCGTTTTTTCCCAGCAGCAGTAGCTGCTGCACCTTCGCCACATCTCCACGCAAGGCAGCTTTGTGGATCTTCCTGAGGTCCTTGCTCCGGATCAGGTATCCTTCGGTGGGGTAGGGTGTTTGGACCCCAAAGGAACTCGAAAGCTTGAAGGGGCGAGATGGAAATTGCCCCTTCTTCTTGCAGAAATTGAAAATCTTCATTGCGGAGACAGGCTTTAGGCTGAGGAGTCCTCGTTCGAGCCCCTCAGCCTACTCAGAAGGGGAATTAAAAGGGGGTATTAAAGGGGGAATTCAATGGGGGTATTTAAGGGAAAATTAAAATGGAAACAAAGGGGAATTAAAAGGGGAAATAAAGGGAAAATGAAAGTGGAAACAAAGGGAGAATTAAAAGGGGAAATGTCAATAACTCGAGACTCGAGATTTGGGGATCTGTGAACTCGCAACAGTTAATAACCGATTCAGCACTAGAGCTGATAGCAATCCTGGCAATGGCCGGAGGGAAAGTGATGCCTTTATCAGGTCCGAGGTTCACGAGGATGCGATAAAGGGTCAAGGCACGCACTGGTGAGCGCACGGATGCCAAATCCGTTAGCTCTCAGCTCGAGGAGTCCAAAGCTCGAGGGCACGAGGATGGGTGAGACCTGGAGCTCTTGCGTTCAAATCTCGAGACCTGTTTTATTTACTTTTGTAATGAGCAAAGCACTTCCTCTCGGAGCCTGGTTTCTTCTGTAAAATGATCTTCTACTCGATAATCTCCCAAGGTTCTTGCAGTCCTTTTAACAATTCTGTGAAACTGAAGGAAGCGACCCTCGGGGCCCAGATGGACAAATACAGTCCAGTGCCTCTTCTGATTCTTCCTACCCCGTAAGTGTGTCGGGGAAGCATTTGTACCGGACAGACAGCCACACATCTGGTGTCAACCATGTAGCCCTCGGTTCAAGACCATCCCTACAGAATTTAATTTTCCTTATTGGTGCTCTTATTAAAGGAGGGAGAAGGGAAGGATTTCAACACTTTCTATGCAATGGAAAGAGATACCCCTTCTAGTTTAAATATAAACATAAAGATTTAAACATACCCTAAGGCTATATAGACGATAAAAGCCCCATTCAGGTGTGGGCTAATGAGATTGCCTCCGAGTATTGTGTTTTTATGGAAGTTTAAGTCACTTGGAGGGATTTTGATGAGGTCTGCTATAATGTGGGTAGAAGGTCCCAGTATTTTGTTTTACTGACTTGGGCTCAACGTCCCAAACGTAAGAAAATTTCTTCAAAAGGAAACAATGCAGGTCATGCTCTTGCTAGTCTTGTTTTTTTGCCCTCTCCTGCTTTTCCCTGTGCCTATGTTCCATTAATGATGTGAAATGCATCCTGTGCACATCGGCTCATACTGATTTCTTTCAGCTCCAGATTAACTGAACCTAAAAATACAGAAATGATACATGCTGCTCCTGCTGCTGCTGCTGATAGTTCTCCTTGTCATCTTGTCTTCTCTTCCTCCCTCTTCATCTCCATTCCCTTGTCTCCCCTTTCCCCCCTCCCTTCTTCGTTTTTCTCTTTCCCTTTTCTTCTTCCCCTTCCCTTCCCCCTCCTCCTTTCTTCTCCTTTCCTTCTCCTAGTCCCTCTTTCCCTCCCTCTAGTCCTGCATTCCCTCCCCTCCCCTCCCTTGCTTTTCCTTCTAGTCGTTCTTTCCAACAAACCAAAATATCAATTCTGCCTGTAGGTCTTTTGGTCTCCGTAGGGATTACTTGTGATCCAGTTTGTAAATCCTGTGGTCAACATCTAGGTTATACTTGTGAGATGGCTCCAACAATATCTATTTAAGGCATAGTCTCCATTGTTTGTGCCTTACCTGATATCCTGTAGAACTTCAATACTGTCTCTAAATTGCATGTGATGGATAAAATGCCTAACATTTAGCACTACGATATACTTTCAACAGATTTGGACAATGGTTTGGCTTGTTTAAAGGCCCCTGAACAAGTAACAGACTCCATTATCATATACATATTATACTATCTATACATTGTGGACAGAAAAGTGGTCATGAATTATATAATTATTTGAAAATACAGATACTACTTATTGGGGAGAAGATCAATGTATATGATCTGATAAACAGGTAAATCTAGTATATGGATATTCAAATATAGAGGCAAATCATTAATTAAAATGTCATGACTTACAGGTCATGTTCTTTGTGGCACAGTTCTTTTTTGATGTCCTGACCCAGTTTCCCTACTTGTCTTATTTAGTTACTCTGCTCAGGTTATAAGCATTCCAACTTAATGTTTGATGGGATGAATGTACCCATCCAGGGACCTCCCCCATTATGTCACAGGTCTTGTAACCCTATAAAACCATCTTATATCCCACATTCAGGGACACATTCTTTGAGAAGAGAGTCTCAGTCAGCCCTGGGACCAACCATGATCCATTTGGTCCCAGGAAATCTCTCTATTAAATAAATTGTTAAATTGTTCTCTAATCTCTATCTTGCTCAGTTTTTCAAGCATTACAATGACATACTAGGCTGAAACCTAGTATGAAATTTGTGGAATTTGAAAAACATTTTCATAAACTTTTAATGAATGCAGATGTAAATGGACAAATAATTTCTCTTGGTGACACTAATAGCTCTCACATACTTCATACCTTAAGGTTTACACAGTACTTTATATGCTTTATCAGCTGAGTACAAACCATCATTTTATCACTAGGAAACCATTACTTGTTGCAGGATTAAATCAATGTTAAATTAGATTTGACCATTGTCTCCTTAATTCCACTTAGTACCTTGTTTCAAGTTCTGGCCCATAACATCTCCCATTTTCTTTTGTTTTTAGAACATAGGTGGTCATGAGCTCCCTGACTTCTCAAGGTGGTGTTCAAGGAGAACCAAAAAAGGAGGTGATCACACCTTCCCTGACTGCTTTTAGTTCTTCTCCGTTGTTTTGAGATTTTTTTCCCCTTTTTCTGTCTCTGTCTGATGGACAAGGAGGATATGGCTCATTGGCACCCATCTGATTCTTTCTCCATCTGTAGAAATACAAGCAAACTTTCTTCCCCAAGCAGTTAACCTATCTAGTCCCTTCTATTTACCACTTGCTAAATTTCTCCTCAACACCTGGCAATGACATTGGAGCTGATCGCACTGGACACTGCCCTTCTTTTGGGTTAAAAAAAAGCCTGTATTCTCTCCAATTATAATCCCTTTCTCCCATCTGATTTTTTTTCTGATTCATCACATCAGAATCCTGAACTTCTAAAGGTGTAACCTTGGCTGCCATCATGTCCCATCTGTTTTTTATTTGATGTCTTGGAGCTGGGCCCTGCCTCTCATTTCCCTGTGTCAATCTACATTCTGAGTCCCAGTGGAAACCTCATTTGCATTTTGGACATAGTATTTTAGGTTTTGTGTCACTCTATCTTCTCACTCTATCTCTATACCTACATTGAGCTCTCAGATGTCCAACTTTCCCACATTGAAAACATCAGAGAGTATCTCTGGAAGTCCCTTGTCAAGAGGGATCCCGTCTTCCCATGTTCATCATAGTCTGAGTACAATAAGCATTTTGTGCCTACTGTGGCACAGTGTCTTATGATATCCTCTAAAGGAGCATCTTTGTGTAGTTCCCATATAAACCTTCTGCAATCCTCATTAGCATTTTACTTAGCCAGCTGTCTTCTCATCATTCCTGTAGCTGCATTTTCTCCAATGGTTCTTGTGACAGCTGTTTGCAAACGTCCCACAAAATCAGCAAAAAAATCATTGGAACCTTGCTCTATTTTTATGAAGGCTTCCCCTCGATCTTTTCTTGGGAGGGTGCCCCAAGCTTTTATTACAGCAGTAGCAATTTGTTCATAAGCTGCTATGAGATAGTTAGTCTGTGTTGAATTGTCTGCATAATGACCTTCACCTGCTAGTTGGTCAAAGGTGATCTGTACATTAACTTCAGTTTTCTGTTTGTGGTGGGTTTGTGTCCTGCATAATTCATTATATTCAGAAAGCCACAAGTTTTGTCCAGCTTCTAAAGATGTCCTTGTTATGGATTTCCAATCACTAGGGGTTAAGATTTCATAAGCCAGATTGTCTAGTAACATCTTAATATAAGATGATATAGCCCCATGAAGTGTGCAATCCTTTTTCAAATCTTTTTTTTTTTTCCAGGTCAAAAGCAGTGTATCTTACTGTTGACCTAAGAGTCAAGCACTTCAATCACAGGTATCCATTTATTAAATCAGATAGATATATCCTGTCCTTTGTTTGCCTTAACCAGTCCCTTTTGTAATCTTGTCATAGGCTGCTTCATAGGTGATGCTGAATGTGTTACTGCCCCTTTCCCTTCTTCTTCTCCCTCTACCCATAAAATGTTGAGGGAAGTAGGTCAGGGGTTGGGAAATACCCTAATTTCTCTTGTTGTGAACTACCACACTAAGAATTGAACTTAACTCCATTCTTATCTAATTCTTCATGCTTTTCACCTAGTTTTTCTTGATCCTCCCTCCCTTGCTCTTTACTCTTTTTTCTTACCCTAATACTTATTTCTTAAAGCCAATTGTATTAAATGCTATGTATCAAGTGTTTCTTTGGATATTGAGTCAATTCCATTATCATTGTAGTATTCAGATAATTGCTCTCCTGCTAATTTCAACTCATTTGGATTCAATTTTTTTTTTTCCTTAGAGAACCAAGGATATGTGTACTGTACTGTTTCTAAAAATTCATTGATCTGCTCCCAAGTTACTCTCAAACATTGGCTTTTCATAAATCTGACAATGCTCACTACACATTTTACCTTTATTGCAAAAGAAGGCTGTTTTCTAAGCATCTGTCCCATTTCAGCTGAAGTACTAGTTTAGCCCTTAATAAAGTTTCCTTCTTGTACTCACTCTAATTTTGGGTTCAAAGATGAAGGTCCTTGGTCCCACGTTTAGGTGCCAAAATGTAATATGCTCTCTAAAATGTAATGTTTTCTGTTGAGGTTTCCTTGGGGTCTCTGGGAGCAGCCTTGGTTTCAGTTCAGTAATCACCACATGAGTAGCAGGGCTTAAAATCCAAATCCTTTATTGTCTCTTTCAAAATTTTGTCTCCTTCACTTGGGGCTCAGCTAGATTTCTGGAGGCCTAGCTCTCTCTTTGGTTCCTAGAACTTGAGCTCTCGCTTGCCTTCTCTGGCTTCTGAATCTCCCCAAATCCAAAGATTTGTGCTTCAGCCATGATAAAGGTGGACAATGGAATGAATCTGTCTCAGCCTCCTACCTCTTCTAGTGTGCTTGTCTCTTCTGGCCCTGAGAGCTTCTGCATATACATTCCACACTGAGTAAAAACCAATCATGATATCACTAGGAGAACATTATTTGTTGTAGGATTAAATCAATGCTAAACTAGATTGAACCATTGTCTTCTCCATTCTACCTTGTAATTCCACTTAGTACCTTGTTTCAAGCTCTGGCCCATAACAGGGGACTGAGTCAAAACCACAAGATGAATGAGCCCAGGTGATCTTGTAAATTTCAAAAGATAATGAGGCTATAAAAGGCCACTGAAATTGTGACTATAGGGTTTACTGAAGTGGTCAGTTGTAGTGGTAGCAGCAGGTTGCAGCAAAAGAAAGAGTTGGCATATGAGAAAGAGAAGCCACTGGAAAAGATCTGCCTTGGAAACCTCCCCCCCACACACACAAACACAGTTTGATTGAACCTTCTTCATGAAAATGTGAAATTGTTAATTTAAACAATTGTCAAACAGAATTATGTGTGCAGACTTACTTTAAGCTTCCTACAGCTTGGCTTCCAGTTGAATTTTCAAGTCCTATTTAAATTGTTCATTTAATGTACACTCTAATTCACCTCTGCTCATCATTGTTTTCTATGGGAAAGGAAAAAAAAAGTCCTATTATCTGAATTATGGGATGATATTTTACATTTCTTTCCATTGGAGAAAACCTAGCTACTCAAAAGCAACACTCAGGTAGACTCTAGCCATTTTCCCTTTGAAGTAGGGTGGAAGTAAGGAAAAGGGAGAGGAGGAGCCAATGGATACTCTAACAGATTCCAATTTAATTGCTTTTTTTCTGCTATTTGAATGTCAGACTTCTCTCAAAATTGAATATTGGGGAAAGGGGAAAGGCAGGTGAAGGGCAAAAATTAGTGGAGGTTGCGGTTCTTTGTGGCTTTTCCCAAGGAACATGTAGCTAGTCATTGCATTTGATATGGGGATGTTAGCATAATTTTGGAGCCCTTTCCATTTGTAGAGCTCAGTGGATTGAATGCAATACAGGGAGTGACAAAGACCTTAACTCAAGTCCAGCCTCACATGCTTTCTATTTAGGTGATCCTGGACAAGACACTTACCTTCTGTTTGCCTCAGTTTCCTCATCTGTAAAATGGGGAGAACAATAGAACCCAATTCTCAGCACTGTAATAAGGATCAAGTGAGATAACATTCACAAAATGCTTAGCACAGGACTTGCATGTAGTAAGCACTATATAAATGTTACTCATGATGACAATGATGATGTTAATTATTGGAGAGATTCTCCACAGAGAACTCTTGTAAAGTGAGTGGGTGCCTTCCCATATAGAATCTAGCATAAGCACATTTAGCTAGATTTCTCCAAGGCCCACAAGCTTTCCTTTGATTTTCTTTCCCCTAGCCCTGACTTTGCAAATATTCTATGGTGCTAGAGGTAATGGTTGTTTTCCTCCATTTTCAAAGAGGACCAAAATGACATTACTATGTTAGTGTCAAATTAATGCATCTGACTGGCGGATCAGATCAATGTGACCTTGGAATCTTGTCCCACAGGTCAGACACTGTTAGGATTCTTACAAGGTGCTAAGACATGGAATGGATAAAGATAACAATTATCTAATTTAGCATGGTTCAGTATGACTGATCTGATCCTACAAGGAGATGTTATGGGCCAGAACTTGAAACAAGGTACTGAGTAGAATTGAGGAGACGATGATTAAATGTAATTTAGCATTGATTTAATCATACAATAAATAATGGTTTCCTAGTGATGAAATGATTGGTGTGTGCTCAATGTGCAGCATATAAGAAAGAAGCTCTCAGGGCCAAGGAGGACTTTGGGAGATTCAGAGTCAGGATTTGGTCAAGGAGATTCACAAGTCGGGCAGAACGAAGGAAGACAGAGAAGTGGTGGTAGGCTGTCCTCGGGAGAACACTGAAACCAAGATCTGGAAGGCCTTCAGACAACTAGCCAAGCCCCAAATGAAGGAGATAAGATTTGGAAAGAGACAGTAAAGGCTTTGGACTCCTGGCTGCATTTGGGATTATTGAAATGAACTAAAACTAAGGCTGCCTCCAAAAGCTCCCCAAGAAACATACTCCAAGAATGATTACAATTTAGAGAAAAAAAAAAAAAAAACATTACAAGACACAAATAGTTCTTATGAATATTTGAGGTGATTTCTCTAACCTTGTGCATCTCCCACTTCTTTTGCACTAATTCAGTCCTATTTTGCTCATACAGCACATTTGTCTAAGGAGAGCATGCCATGAAGAGCAGTTCTAAGTCTCTCAAGTCATGTAATCAGTTCTCAAGTTGAAACCTTGAGAGTGTCTCTGTACTGCTTTTTCTGAGCACCTTGTGAGTTCTTGTCTGTGTGATTTCTCCATAAAGGGCTTTTTGGCAAGTGTCCATAAGGCACTTAGAACAGTGTGATCAGCCCACAGATTTGCACTCTGTGCAGTTTGGACACTTGACAGATTAGTTTAAGAAAGGACTTGGGAACTTTACAGAAAAATTGGGGAGAATCAGAGTGCTGCAACTGCCTCTGCCCATGCTGGACAAACAAAGTGCCCCCAACTCCTAATCTTCTCTTTCTCCCACTTGATTCCCCAACATCCCCACCAGTTCCTAGAGGTCCTCTTTTAACCCACCCCAGACGTAGACATTTTGAACCTGGCATACTGTGAGTGTTACTCCCTGGCTCTCAAAAAACAAACAAACAAACAAAAAAAAAAAAAAAAAAAAAACTAGCCTTGAAACCTCACCCAGGTAAGAATCCAAATGAAGGAGAAAAGTTCAAACAGATTTCTCAAGTTTATGACATGATTTCTGATGCAAAGAAAAGAGACTTTATGACAAAAGTACAAAACAAGCTATCAAAGAGGATGGTTCTGGTGTTGGCTTTGGTTCTCTAGTGGATATCTTTGACATGATTTTGGAGGAGGTGGAAGAATACAAAGGGAACAGAAAGGTAAAAATGTTGTTAATCAGTTGTTTGTGAAACTGAAAGATTTATATAATGGTGCAACAAGAAAATTGGCTTTGCAAAAGAATGTAATTTTTTTTCTTTTTTTCTTTCTTTCTTTCTTTCTTTATTTGTTTGTTTATTTATTTATTTCAAGGAAAGGAACTATTTTCCTTTTTATTATTTCAAATTACATTTAGATTACAAGTTAGAGACATAGCAAATAAATAGGTGACTTCACTTTACATCCTGCTCCTAATATATATAGCTAGGTGACCCTGGTTTCCCTAGTCAAGTCACTTAACCTTTTTTTTTATTATTAATTTTATAATTATAACATTTTTGACAGCAAATATGCATATGTATTTCTTTTTTTACAACATTATCCCTTGTAGTCCCTTTTGTTCTGAGTTTTTTTTTTTGCTTTCCTTCCCTCCATCCCCTCCCCTAGATGGCAGGTATTCACATACATATTGAATATCTTATTGTATATCTTAGGTAGAATATATATGTGCAGTACCGAATTTTGCTGTTGTTGTTGTTGCAAATGAAGAATTGTATTCAGAAGGTAAAAATAATCTGGGAAGAAAAACAAACAACAACAACAACAACAACAACAAAAATGCTCACAGTTTACACTCATATCCCAGTGTTCCTTTTCTAGTTGTAGCTGATTCTGTCCATCATTGATCAATTGGAATTGGATTAGCTCTTCTCTATGTTGAAGATATCCACTTCCATCAGAATACATCCTCATACAATATCACTGTTGAAGTATATAATGATCTCCTATTTCTGCTCGTTTCACTCAACATCTCTCCAAGCCTCTCTGTATTCCTCCTGTTGGTCATTTCTTACAGAAAAATAATATTCCATAACATTCATGTACCATAATTTATCCAACCATTCTCCAATTGATGGTCATCCATTCATTTTCCAGTTTCTAGCCAATACAAAAAGGGCTGGCACAAACATTTTGGCACATACAGGTCCCTTTCCCTTCGTTAGTATTTCCTTGGGATATAAGCCCAGTAGTAGCACTGCTGGGTCAAAGGGTATGCACATTTTGATAACTTTTGGGGCATAATTGCAGATTGCTTTCTAGAATGGTTGGATTCTTTCACAACTCCACAAACAATGCATCAGTGTCCCAGTTTTTCCGCATCCCCTCCAACATTCATCATTATTTATTCCTGTCATCTTAACAAATCTGACAGGTGTGTAGTGATAACTCAGAGTTGCCTTAATTTGCATTTCTCTGATCAATAGTGATTTGGAACACTTTCATATAAATGGAAATAGTTTAAATTTCATCATCTGAAAATTGTCTGTTCATATCTTTTGAGCATTTATCAATTGGAGAATGGCTTGATTTCGTATAAATTAAAGTCAATTCTCTGTATATTTTGGAGATGAGGCCTTTATCAGAATCTTAACTATTACTTCCCTTCTAATCTTGTTTGCATTAGTTTTGTTTGTGCAAAAACTTTTTATTTTGATGTAATCAAAATTTTCTGTTTTGTGATCAATATGGTCTCTAGTTCTCCTTTGGACACCAATTCCTCCCTCCTCCACAAGTCTGAGAGGTAAACTATCCTATATTCCTCTAATTTATTTAGATCTCGTTCTTTATGCCTAAATCTTGGAAGCATTTTGATTTTATCTTAGTATGTGGTGTTAAATGTGGGTCCATAACTAGTTTCTGCCATACTAATTTCCAGTTTTCTCAGTAGTTTTTGTCAAATAATGAATTCTTATCCCAAAAGTTGCAATCTTTCGGTTTGTCAAACACTAGATGCCTATTTTTATTCACTATCTTGCCCTGTGAATCTAACCTATTCTACTGATCAATTAGTCGATTTCTTAGCCAATACCAAATGGTTTTGGTGACTGTTGCTTTATAATACAGTTCTAGATCAGGTACAGCTAGACCACCTTCACTTAATTTTTTTTTTTCATTACTTCCCTTGAAATTCTCGACCTTTTCTTGTTCATATAAATTCTGTTGTTAGTTTTTCTAGGTTATTGAAATAGTTTTATGGAAGTCTGATTGGTATAGCACTAAATAAATAGATTAGTTTAGGGAGTATTGTCATTTTAATTATATTCGCTCGGCCTATCCAAGAGCACCGAATGTCTTTCCAATTATTTAAATCTGACTTTATTTTTGTGTCAAGTGTTTTGTAATTTTGCTCATATAATTCCTGACTCTCCTTTGGTAGATATATTCCCAAATATTTTATACTATCAACAGTTATTTTGAAGGGAATTTCTCTTTGTATCTCATGTTGTTGGAATGTCTTGGTAATGTATAAAAATGCTGAGGATTTATGTGGATTTATTTTGTATTCTGCCACTTTGCTAAAGTTCTGACTTATTTCTAATAGCTTTTTAGCAGAGTCTCTGGGGTTCTCTTAAGTATACCATCGTGTCATTTGCAAAGAGTGATAGTTTTTTTTCCTCATTTCCTACTCTAATTCCTTGAATCTCTTTCTTGGCTCTTATTGTTAAGGCTAGCTTTTCTAGTACTATATCAAATAGTAATGGTGATGGTGGGCAACCTTGTTTCACTCCTGATCTTATGGGGAAAGATTCCAGTTTATCGCCATTACATATGATGTTTATTGACAGTTTTTAATATATGCTCAAGTGTTTTTAGTAGGAATGGATGTTAGATATCATCAAATTATTTTTCTGCATCTATTGAGATGATCATATGTTTTTTTTATTAATTTGATTATTAATATGGTCAATTATACTAATAGTTTTCCTAATATTAAACCAGCCCTGCATTCCTGGTATAAATCCGACTTGATCATAGTGTATTATCCAGGGGATGATTTTCTGAAGTCGTTTTGCTAATATCTTATTTAAGATTTTAGCATCAATATTCATTAAGGAGATTGGTCTATAGTTTTCTTTCTCAGTTTTCAATCTACCTGGTTTAGGTATCAGTACCATGGCTGTGTCATAAAAAAAAAAAAAATAAAAAAAAAAAAAATAAAATTGGTAGAACTCCTTCAATCCCTATTTTTTCAAATAGTTTATATAGCATTGGAGTTAGTGGTTCTTTAAATGTTTGGTAGAATTCACATGTAAATCCATCAGGTCCTGGGGATATTTTCTCAGGGAGTTGGTTAATAGCTTGTTCTATTTCTTTTTCTGAGATGGGACTATTTAGACTACTTCCTTCTTCCTCTGTTAATCTGGGCAAACTATATTCCATTTCATTAAAGTTATCGAATTTATTGTCATAAAGTTGAGCAAAGTACCTCCTTGCTATTGTTCTAATTTCCTCTTCAATAGTGGTGAGTTCTCCCTTTTCATTTTCAAGACTAACAGTTTGCTTTTTCTCTTTCCTTTTTTTAATCAGGTTTACTAAGGGTTTGTCTATTTTGTTGCTTTTTTCATAGGACCCACTCAGTTTTATTAATTAATTCAATAGGTTTTTAATTTCAATTTTATTAATATCACCTTTTAGTTTTAGAATTTCAAATTTTGTGTTTGTCTGGGGGTTTTAATTTGTTTCTTTTCTAGCAATTTTGGTTGTAAGCCCAATTCGTTGACCCTCTTTCTCTATTTTATGCTAGTAGGCCTCTAGAGATATAAAACTTCCCCTTATTACTGCTTTGGCTGTATCCCACACATTTTGGTATAATATCTCATTATTGTCATTTTCTTGGGTGAAGTTATTAATGATGTCTATGATTTGCTGTTTTACGCAATCATTCTTTAGTTTATGATTATTAAGTTTCCAATTATTTTTTGGTCTATTTTACCCTGGCTTTTTATTAAATGTAATTTTAATTGCACTGTGGTCTGAAAAGGATGCATTCATTATTTCTGCCTTACTGCACTTGATTTTGAGGTTTTTATGTTCTAGTATATGATCAATTTTTGTATAGGTTCCATGAACTGCTGAGAAGGAAGTATACTCCTTTCTGTCTCCATTTAGCTTTCACCAAAGATCTATCATATCACACTTTTCTAGTATTCTATTTACCTTTTTGACTTCTTTCTTATTTATTTTGTGGTTTGATTTATCTAATTCTGAGAGTGCAAGGTTGAGATCTCCCACTATTATAGTTTTGCTGTATATTTCTTTTTGCAGCTCTCTTAATTTCTCTTTTAAGAATTTAGAGGCTCTACCACTTGGGGCATATATGTTTAATATTGATACTGCTTCATTATTTATGCTACCCTTTAGCAGGATATAATGCCATTCCTTATCTCTTTTAATTAGATCAATTTTTTTGTTTTATTTGAGATGAGGCTGGCTACTCCTGCTTTTTTGGCTTCACCTGAAGCATAGTAGATTGTGCTTCACCCTTTTACTTTTAGTTTGAATGTATCACCCTGTTTCAGGTGTTTTTCCTATAAACAACATATAGTAGGATTCTGACTTTTAATCCAGTCTGCTAACTGCTTCCTCTTTATGAGAGAGTTTACCCCATTCACCTTTATGGTTAGAATGACTAATTCCATATTGCTTGCCATCCTGTTAACCCCTCCTTATGCTTTTCTCCTTTCCTTCCATCTTACCCCTCTACCCAGTATTAAATTGGTGAACACCACTTGCTTTTCACAGCCCTCCCCTTTTTAGTATCTCTCCCCCACTTTAAAGTTCCTTTTCCTATTTTACCCCTTTTTTCTTACAATATCTGTATTGCCTTCCCCTTAGCTTACTGCTTCCCTCTCACTTTTCCATGCAGTGGAAGAAGTTTCACCATAAATTGAATAGGTCTATTGACACACACTATCATCTCCCTCCTTTCTTTCTCTCAGATAGAATAGGTTACCTTTGCCTCTTCATGAGTTATAGTACCACCACTCTACCCTTTTTTATGATATTATTCCCTTTCCACCTCTAGTTTCTAGGACAAATTATACATGTGTTCTTTACATATCTTTATGGCAGAAATATAGTTCTCAAGATTTCTTTTTATGTTTTTAGAAATCTCTTGAGTTCTGTAACATTTGGTGTAGGTCTGGTTTTTTCATCAAGAATAGATGGAATTCATTTATTTCGTTAAATATCCATCTTCTTCCCTGGAAAACGATGCTCATTTTTGCTGGGTAAATTATTCTTGGCTTCATAGCACTTTCTGAATATCATGTTCAAGGCCCTTTGTCTTTTAATGTGGACGCTGCTAGATCCTGCGTTATCCTTATTGTGGCTCCTCCATATCTGAATTGCTTGTTTCTAGCAGCTTCCAATAGTTTTTTTCCTTCATTTGATGGTTCTTAAACTTGGCCAATATATTTCTTGGTGTTTTGATTTCAGAGTCCCTTCTGTAGGTGAAGGATGAATTTTTTCAATGTCTATTTTACCCTCTGTTTCCAAAATGTCTGGGCAGTTCTCTTTGATAATTTCCTGAAAATAGTGTACAGGCTCTTTTTTTCCTCACATATTTCAGGGAGTCTGATTATTCTCAAATTGTCTGTCCTGGATCTGTTTTCCAGGACTGTTGTCTTTCCAATAAGGTACTTGACATTCTTTTCAATTGTTTCATTTTTCTTGTTTTGCTTGAATACTTCTCGGTTTCTTTCTGAGTCATTCATTTCTACTAGCTCAAGTCTAATTTTCAATGATGTATTTTCTTCACTCACTTTTTTATATATTTTTGTAATTGTCCAAATGAGTTTTTAAGTGAGTTTTTTTCTTCTATGGATTTTTTTTCCCATTTCATCCATTTTAGTTTTAGAGAGAGCTGTAATCTTTTCCCAGCTCACTAATCCCGTTTTCCTTGGAGTTGTTCCACTCTGGATAACTTCTCCAGACATTCTTTCCAAGCTTCCCTTTCCTTTTCCCATTTCTCTTCTAGGTCTCTTGTGAGAGCCTTTTTGATTTCCTCTATGAGATTCTTTTGTATTGAGGAGCAGCTCATATCCCCCTTAGGGGATTCCTCTGGAGACAATCGGCTTTTAGTGTCCTCAGAAAGAAAAAAAAGAAAGAAAGAAAGAAAGAAAGAAAGAAAGAAAGAAAGAAAGAAAGAGAGAGAGAAAGGACCTCACTGTCTAATATTTTATCCTACTTGATGGAAGCTTCAGAATCTTCCTAAGACAATTCAAATGGAAGTGATTCCATTTCCTGGCATGGTGTTGGTATACTGTCCAAGTTTCACAGACATACAATAATGAAGCATGCACAACAGCTCTATAGCCCTTCAGTTTGGTAATTAGTCTAATAAGTCTCATCTCCCAAGCTTGTCCTCAGAGCCTCCCCAACACTGAGCTACCTCTGGCAAAGGGTGTATTAACCTCAGAATTAATGGCAAGATACGAGAATTTATCCACAGCATTCAAAGCTTCTCCATGTGCTGGAATGGTGTTTCCATATATGAGTGGTGTGCTGCTGACTGATGGACAAATTATGTTTTCTTCTTGGTGAAAGGCCAAAAATTATCAGAAGCAGCAGAGAATCGAGCCATAGTTAGTTGCATGTCAGCTTCACAAGCTACATTGAGTGCACAATCATATGCAAACAAAATAAAAACAAATATTTATGCTGGGGCAAGCAGGTGGCCCAGTAGATAGAGCATCAGCCCTGAAACCAGGAGGACCTGAGTTCAAATTTGATCTCAGAAACTTAATGCTTCTTAGCTGTGTCGTCCTAGACAAGTCACTTTACCCCAATTGCCTCAGAAAAAAAGAAAACAAAAAAACAAAAAACAAAAAGAACCCAATACTTATGCCAATATAATTGTAATTGCAGCAACAGCTATAAGTGAGCACAAAGGAAATCATTTTCATAGGAAGAGGAGGAGAGATGGAAACTGTGGAAGAGCACTGACACTTTCCCAAATGAAAATCAGAGACTCTCAAGGTTAAAAGCAAAATGGATTTATTATGATCTCACAAGAAAGGGCAACTCCCAATAGAGAAGGTATTGTCAGTAAAGTAGTGCAAAGCACAAGCTGAAAATACAATATTGTATAGAGCCTAATGTAGAAGCTTCCACAACTTTTTTTCCCTTTTCTCCCATTGGCTGCTGGAGTCCAGGCTTACATCCTAATGAGATAATCTATTCAGAGCCTAAAAATCTATCCCAGAAACAAAGAATACTAGCTGATGACACATTCTTAATGATAATGAAAAGGAGGAGGAAAGACAGGAAGGAAATATAATCACTAATCAAACCCCTGCAACTTTTGCCTCAATCTGTTACTGAAAAGTCTCAAGTCACAATTAGGGCATAAGTCAATGCCCAATTCTTGTGAGAGGTCTTCACTCAGTTCATCCCCTTCAGAAACTGAAAAAGAAAAATAGGCAGAGAAAAAAAGACAGACATTAAAAAATCACAAAGAAAATTCTGCTGAATGATGAATTTTGTCTTGGACTGGTGAAGACCAGCACAGCAAAAACTGAATATTACTTTCCTAAAATATCTAATAGCGATTCCTTACTGGATTCCAGCCTAATCCTTCTATAATTCTTTATGGTTTAACACTTTCTTTCTGCTTGGTGACAAAGCTCCTTGGTCCATCTTTGAGTTGTTTTTATAAGATATTTTTCTTCTTTGCCTAGGAAACCAAAGGCTACAGTAAAATATAGACTAGTCCCTGGAATTGGAGAGAGAGGGCTATTATATAGATTAACCAAGAACCTCTTTTGAAAGATAATCTTCCAAACACAGGGTGGATACTTGTACAAATAACTATAGCAAGTGAAAGCTTGTCATTGGCTCAAGTTCTTATGCCTCAGTAGTTGCTAGGATAATATCTATCTTGAGTGGATGGAAAGAATGACTGACTGGGCATCAGCTGATCCAGGAGAAGTTAAAAAAGTTCATTTTCTCCTAGGCAAAATTGTACCAAACTTGGGGAAATCAGCTTTTAAATTCAACATCACTCTCAGAGAAGATCTTGCTGAGAATATTCTTCTAATAATTAGCATTTACATAGGTTCAAAAGTACTTTTTATATGTAAACCCCATTTAATCCTCACAACATTCTGGTGGTGAGGGAGCTACTATTATTATTCCCATTTTACAGATCAAATAACTGATACTAAAAAGGATTGATGATTTGTCTTGGGTCACACATTTGGAGAATATTTGAGGTTGGATTTAAACTCAGATCTTTTTTATTGTCCAATCCTATATACCTTGTGCCACTTCTACAATTATCAACAACAACTACTAAGTATTCCTTAAAATGATGATTATTGCTGCTTATATCATATTAGTTAAAATCATAATAATGAGTGTACAGTCCTTTTGTTAACAAACTTAATTGCAGGTGCATTATTAGGAAAGAGTATTATGCTTCCCACATTATACAAAGTCCAATTTACATAACTGAATGATGAATGCCTAGGCAGAAGACCTATAAACACAACCAGGTTTAGAATATTTTCATAAATTCTGCTTTGTAGATTTTCAATTTTGGTTTTAAGTATGTCCATAAAAATCTGTCACTGACTTCATTGGCTTTTAATGGGACAAGAAACAAATTAATTTCATTTGTTAAAACCTAAAATTTAATGATTTCTGCAAGCAATAGCTGATGTGAGCTGAGTTCTTTAGTTTGCAAATTTTAGTTATCACTCTGAACCCTCATCTACAAACCTTGTCCCAACTCTTGTGACTGTATGGTAGCATCTAGGATAGTAACCTGAAACACAGTAGGTACCTGAGAAATGCTTGTCAATTGACTCAATTGTTATAATTTTCGACCAACACCTTCATTCTGTTTCAAGTAAGCTATGCCTCACTAGCTGTTGTGCTAAATATTATCCTGAATAGATAGAATTACCGATTGGGCTTCTGTGGAGCCGGGAGAAATGGGGAAAGTTCATTTTCTCCTAGGCAAAATATTACCAAATTTGGGGATATTTCTTATGGACTTGAATTCTTGCTCCTGTTTCCTTCTCTCCACACAGTGCGAGGTTTGTCTTCTGGGGATATTTAACATAATAAGGCTCTTGCCTTTTTAAAGCTATTATCCATGCTTTTTCTATTAGGAACAAAAAGTACACTGAATGAATGGGCTTCAAGACAAGTTATATTCTTCTGAGTTTTGCCTTTTACAAGTTAATTTTCAGGGAGAAGAAAGTCTTAGAAATAAAATCTGTTATAAAAATTTTAAACAGCAGGGGCTGAACCAAGATGGCAGAAAAGATACATATCTTTTTTTCTGACTTCTCCCCGTGTCACTCAAATTAACAACAAATTCACCCTCTGAACTAATTTTGGAGTGACAGAACTCACAAATATTTGGAGTGTAACAAATTTCCAGCAGAAGATAATTTGGAATATCTCCAGAAAAGATCTGTTTCAATCAAGCAAAGAGGGAGCGAGGCCAAGTGCGAGCTGGTGCAATGAGGACAGGCCAAGTAAAAAGGCAGTGCAAGACCCAGGGTGGTGGCACCTCCACAGCACCACACAATCAACTAGAGGAATCTATAGCAGTGCTGGCAACTCTGACCTGATGGTAAGCCAATAGATCAGCAGATTAGCTGTAAGCCATCTAATGCAAACACAAAAGACAAATAGTGAGTCCCTATACCTTAGAATAGTCACGGGACATGGCCAGGCCCACTCAGCACCGGAAGTTAGTCACTACTGATCCAGTGAGGCCATTGTTGCCTATAGATGAAGCTTGGATAATCTCCCCTTTACCCTAAAGGCAGATCTCAAACTTTTTTTTAAAACATGAGCAAAAAGGTAAAAAAGAATTCTGACCATAGATACTTTTTTATGGAGAAAGAGAAGAGTCAAAGCCTGAAGAAACTAAAAGCACATCATCTTGAGATGAAGCCCCAAAAAGTGATATGAATTGGTTCACATTTTACAGGGTTCTCTTGGAAGAATTCAAAAAGTATGTTACAAGAGAGAAGAAAAATGGGGAAATGAAATGAGAACATTGCAAGAGGGTTTGGAAAACAAACAAAAAAACAAACAACAACAACAACAACAACAACAAAACCATAACATTTTCTAAAGAAAAAACCCTTATAAAACAGATTTGAAAACATGGATAAAGGACTCCTTGAATAACAAAATGTGTAAAATGGAAAAAGAATACAACTCCTTAAAAAACAGAATTAGTGAAATGAAAATGAAATCATAGAAGAAAGCAACTCATTTAAAATTTCAATTGTCCAAATACAAAAGAAAATTTAAAAAGTAACTGAAGAAAATAATTCACTAAAAATTTCCATTTGGAAATCACTCAATGAGACATCAAAAATCAGTCAAGCAAAAACAAAAATAAGTGAAAAAACATATGAGAATATCATTGGAAAAAAAAACTGACTTGGAAAACAGATCTAGAAGAGACAATCTAAGAAAATGAAAACCATGATTAAAAAAGAGCCTCGACATTATCTTTCAGGAAATCATCAAGGAAAACTGCTGTGATGTCCTTGAACTAGAGAATAAAATAGCCACTGAAACAATTCATCCACCACCTCCTGAAAGAGTACCCAAATTGAAAACTCCAAGGGATAAAAGAGCTAAATTTCAGAACTATCAGACCAAGGAAAAAATATTGCGAGCAGCCTCAAATACCAAGAAGCCACAAGTAGGATTACCCCTGACCTTGCAGCTTTTAGCTTAAAAGCTCAAAGGACCCAGAATCTGATACTCTCAAAGACAAAGGAAATTGGAATGCAACCAAGAATCAATTATCAGGCAAAATTGATCATCATCTCTCCGGGGTGAGCTTTCAGTGAAACAGGTAAAGTTCAGTTATTTATGAGGAAAAGACCAGAGTTTACCCCAAAATTTGAACTGCAAATACAGAACTCAAAAGAAGCATAAAAAGGTAAAAATAAATGCACTCTTGAGAACTATATCTCCATTATGGGTATACTTAAGAGAATGCATGTATAATTTGGTTTTACTGTGATAATATAAAAAAGAAACTACAGATAGGAAGGGGGTTATACCGGAAAAAAGGAAAATGGAAGTTAAATGAGGGGAACATCTCATGAAGAGGCAAAGATGACCTATTATAATTGAGGGAGAAGAGGCAAAGATGACCTATTATAATTGAGGGAAAGAAAGGAAGGGGATGAACATTGTATGAATATTATTCTCATTGGATGTGGCTCAAAGAGAGAATATCAGACTATTTGGTTTCACAGAGAAACTTCCCTCACCTTGTAGAGAAGTGAGAAGTGAGAAGGGAAACATGACATGAAAAGGGAAAACATAAGTAGTGGGGGGAAAGTATAAGAAAGGGAAAGGGACTATAAAAGGGGAGGGCCATTTAAGGGAAGTGGTGGTCAGAAGCAAAATTCTAGGGAAGAGGGAATGAGGGAAAGGAAAGAGAAAAATACAATTTGGGGTAATAAGATGGCAGGAAATATAGAATTAGGCATTTTAACTGTGAATGGGAATGGGATGAACTCTTCCATAAAATGGAATCGAATAGCAAACTGTTTTAAAATCCAGAATCCTACAATATGTTGTTTACAAGATTTAAAGTACATTTAAAGCAGTGTGACACATTTCGGGTAAAGGCAAAAGGCTAGAGAAAGAATATATTATGCTTAAAAAAGATAGCTATCCTGACCTCAGATCAAGGAAAAACAAAAAGTGATCTAATTAAAAGAGATAAGAAAATTATATCTTGTTAAAAAAAGATACCATTGATACCATTGATAATGAAGTAATATCAATACTAAACATGTATAAACCAACAGTTGTAGCATCTAAATTCCTAAAGGAGAAGTTAAGAGAGCTGCAAAAAGAAATCGATAGCAAAAGTATAATATTGAGGGATCTCAAACCACATAAATCAAACCACAAAAGAAATAAGAAAGAAGTTAAGGAGATAAATAGAATTTTAGAAAAGTGAAGTATGACAGACTTTTGAAGAAAATTGAATGGATATTTTTTTTTTCTTGGCAGTTTATGGAAACTATATAAAACTTGACCATGTATTAGGGCATAAAAACCACAAAATCAAATGAATAAAGGCAGAAACAGTAAATGGATTTTTTTTTTTGAATCATGATGTAATAAAAATCACATGCAATAAAATGCCAGAGGAAAATAGAACAAAAAATAATTGGAAACTAAATAATCTAATCATAAAGAATGAATGGGTGAAACAACAAATTACAGATATAATCAATAATTACATCCAAATGAATGACAATTATGTGGCAACATATCAAAATTTGTGTGATGCAACCAAAATGATAATTAAGGGAAATTTTACAGCTCTAGATGTTTACTTGGATAAAATAGAGAAGATCAATGAATTGATTGCTAAATCTAAAAAAGAAAAAGTGAAAATCCCCTAATTAAATCCCAAATTTTAAGTTCTAAAAATAAAATGGGAGATTAATAAAACTGAAAGTAAACAAGCTATTGAATCAATAAGTAAAACTAAGAATTGGTTTTATGAAATAAACCAACAAAATAGATAACCTTTAGTTAATGTGATTAGAAAAATTAAAGAGAAAACTCAAATTATTAGTCTCAAAAATGAAAAGGGAGAAATTTCCACCAACAAAGAGGAAATTAGAGCAATAATTATGAGTTATTTTACCCAACGATATGTCAATAAATCGGATAATCTAAATGAAATGGAGGAGTACCTACAAAAATATGGGCAATCTATATTGCCCAAGTTAACAGAAGAGGAAATAAATTATTTAAATAGTCCCATCTTAGAAAAAGAAATAGGGGGCATCTAGGTGGCCCAGTGGATAGAGCACCAGCCCTGAATTCAGGAAGACCTGAGTTCAAATTTGGTCTCAGACACTTAACACTTCCTAGCTGTGTGACCCTGGGAAAGTCACTTAACCCCAGCCTCAGGAAAAAAAGAAAGACAGAAAGAAAGAAAGGAAAGAAAGAAAGAAAGAAAGAAAGAAAGAAAGAAAGAAAGAAAGAAAGAAAGAAAGAAAGAAAGAAAGAAAGAAAGAAAGAAAGAAAGAAAGAAAGAAAGAAAGAAAGAAAGAAAGAAAGAAAGAAAGAAAGAAAGGAAAGAAAGGAAAGAAAGAAAGAAAGGAAAGAAAGGAAAGAAAGAAAGGAAAGAAAGGAAAGAAAGAAAGAATGAAGGAAAGAAAGAAAGAAAGAAAGAAAGAAAGAAAGAAAGAAAGAAAGAAAGAAAGAAAGAAAGAAAGGAAAGAAAGAAAGGAAAGAAAGGAAAGAAAGAAAGGAAAGAAGGAAAGAAAGAAAGAATGAAGGAAAGAAAGAAAGAAAGAAAGAAAGAAAGAAAGAAAGAAAGAAAGAAAGAAAGAAAGAAAGAAAGAAAGAAAGAAAGAAAGAAAGAAAGAAAATGAAATAGAACAGGCTACTAATTAACTCCCAAAGAAAACATCTCTAGGGCCACATGGATTTACATATGAATTCTACCAAACATTTAAAGAACAGTTAATCCCAATACTATGCAAACTACTTGAAAAATAGGGAAAGAAGGACTCCTATCAAACTCCTTTTGTGACACAGATATGGTATTGATATCTAAACTAGGTAGTGTGAAAATGTTGTTATTGTGTAAAATGTTTTCTTGATCCTGTTTTCTTCACTCTACATAAATTGGTATCACTCTTCTCAAGTTTCTCTGAAATTATCTTTTATCACTTCTTAGAGCAGATTAATATTATGCTTTATTTTTATACCATTGTTTGTTCAGCTGTTTTCCAAATAATAAAAATGTCAATTTCTTTGACACTTTATCCCCCAAAAAGTTTTTCTGGGGTTTTTTTATATTCATAGGTCCTCTAACTCATTATTTGATCTCTTTCACCTATAGCCTTTAAAAAAGTATTTTGTTAGATTTGTTTTTTATTCTAGATTTTGGTCAGTTACAACTGAATTGACTAGCTTCAAGGAACTAAATCAATCATTGCACACTTCAATGAATTCCAGCTTATCACCCCCTTCATAAAAATATGGGACTTTGTCGATGATTTAGCTCTATGTCCATTCTCAGCAGGAAGTAGTTTTAGAAGATAGGATCATCACTCCTACTTCCAGGGGACTTTGGGCTCCATTGGTTTGTGGAGGAACTGGAATTGATTGATGAATGGACCCCAAATTATCCAGTATCTGGATGAGTCTCCTGTTACAATGTATTTAAGATGACCCAAATTTTTACATCTCAGATATGGGATTCCATGATATGTTCAGGCTGCTCAGTAATATACTCTACAGAATGGTTAAATAATACAAAGATGTTTCTAACTACATATGCTGTTTTAAGGAATGGCATTGGAATCTAAATCATGAATGTGCTAGGAAGATATATTATATTGTAAAATGCTACAATTGTGTTTTATCCCAGTTAGCTATTAGAAATGTCTTCTAATTTATTACCTATGGTTGTTATTATTGAACACACATCCTGTGTGATGGTGCCTACTAAGGTTAATCACCACTGCTACAGGTCATGGAGATAACATCAAAGGAAAATTAGGAAACAAAAGCAGGAAAAGGAGAATTGTTGGATTACTCATTGCTGGAGTTCTGGCAACTATAGCAGTTATTACAACACTTACTATTTCAGCTTCAGCTCCTAACAATCTATTCAGATTGTCCAATTTGCAAATCAATTAGCAAAAAAAGTATCATTAGCTCTTAATAAAAAGAACAAATTAATATAGATACTGAATTAAAAGAAGGACCAAAGTTAATGGAACAATCATTAATATAGTTAGGGGATCATGTAAACAATTTGGAAACTCAATCCCAACTAACTTGTGATTATAAATTCACTCATATATATTTAATTCTTCAGATGGGATAATGATACCACCAAAGTGACATGGTTTCTAATAAGGAAGAAAATAAAGGGAGCTATATTTAATTCCAACCTCACTTGAGATATATCTGAATTAACTGTCTTGGCAGAAAACATAGCAAAAAGCAGTGTCCCTGGAATTGATGTCGATAGCATAGCAAACTATGGCTAAAAAGTTTTGTGTTATTCTTATATTCATTGGCTTAGTGCCTTGTGCTTTCACATATGTCTTAAAAAGGGGGGAGATGTAGAAGTCCATGAACAGAAGGAGTCTATTCCAGGTGTTGCTTAAGACCTACTCTCTGTTAAGGCGAGCCCATGTAGGCTCATCATCTCTTCAATCTTTGAACAATCTTTGAAAGAAATTCTTGGGGTAAATTTAGGAGAATGTATACAACAGCAACAAGGCATTTCAACTACACTATTTATCCCTTAACAATGATTTAAGGAAATACTTGAGGTAGATACATTAGTCTGATCATTTCTACTACTTACTACACTGTTTTGAAAAGTACTTTGGTACTGATAAAGCATCACAACTATTTACAATTCTGTTGATGTTTATGAACATGACAACTAGGTTATTTACAATTCTGTGTTGATAATTATCTTGGTATTGATAGGTAAGATACATACTGAAATCTCAAAGTATTCATTGAGCATTAACTCTGGAATGTATAAGATGTCACCTGAAGATGTATTGTAACTCTAGCCAAAAGGGTATATTAAGCCTGGCACTCATGATTAATAAACGAAGACTGCAAAGCATATATTCCACCTGACTTCAGAGATTCATTCACACTCTCAGTTATTCACTGAAGTTGGACGCCAACAATCTGTCTTTCAAAAACACTATTAACACAGCAAGAAGCAAGATTATCTTCCCAGGATTGGAGGCTCAGACTCCAGGAATGTGGAACACCCCAGGGTTGAGGATTGGGGTTCAGAGAAATGATTTATTTTCCCCATCCAACCTCTTACTACAAAGATGCTCATGTTTGGAATAAACACTAGAGGGTCTAGAGAGAGTATTTAGATAAAGATTTTTGGCTCTTCTTTGGAAGTAACAGGACTGGAAGAAACAAAACTTGAGCTGAATCCATTCATTGGTAGTGATGGTGGTGCTTATTCTGCTGTACAGAAATATTCCTTATAGCCTCGAAAGGGGCCTAGCCATCTTCTCTCCTTCCCCTCAAGCACCACACCTCATCAACTACTGGTCCTTTATTTTTATAATGGTGGCTTTTTGTTTTTCAGGATCTGTGCAGGGATCGATTTTGGCAGAATTCATATGTTTCTCCCTCCTTACCTTCCTTCTCATTACCCTGGATGACATCAGGTGGTCCAATGTAGACTGAACATAGGCAGTTCTTCTGGACATATTTCTGCATTTGTCATGCTGCACAGGAGAGGTTGGATCAAAAGAAGAAGAAAATCAGAGGGCAGAAAACAGGCAAGCAGGCAACAACAGTGAAAGGTGAGAACACCGTGTCCACATTCAGCACCCTTAGTCCTTTCTCTTAAGTTAGACTCCTCTATCACAGGTTCGTTGGGGTTGCTCTGAATCACCTCAATCAATAAGAAGAAAAATTGTCCTGACCAGAAACATGGATAAACAAAGATAACCTGCATTGGTCCTTTCTGTCCTATGAAAAGAGCACTAGATTTGGAGTTAGGCAAAGAGCACTGGATTTGGAGAGGGGGAAGGGAAACTTAAGACACATGAGTTTCACTTTCTTTTCCTAGTAAAATGGGAATAATGATATTTGCATCTCCTTCACAAGGTTTTTTAGAATTAAATGAAATAATGTAAATAACGTACTCTGTAAACTCAAGTTTAATATTAAATAAATGTGAATTGTAATTTTTTTAAAAAGTTAATTGTGTCAACAATAACTTGAAGATGCCACAAAGGTGTTTTTTTAAAGTGATTGTATCAAATGGTACCCTAGTACATTCCCAAGTAAGTTTTGCTATTCTTGATCCTGAACAAAGTCAGACATTCAAAATGACATCTTGCACATACCTTTCAGCAAGAACAAGGTGAAGAACAAGGTAAGTGGGCAAACCAGAATATAAGATTGGCATCCTTTCTGAAAAGCTTTTTAAAGCTGAAAATAAGTTATGTTTACCTGAGGGAAAAGACACTAATTTTAAAAGACACATAGAATTAAATCAGATTTGTTATAAAGGAACTTGAATGCACATATCAAATGGAAAAGGAAAAACGTAAGAGATCTATTCTCAAAAAGAGTCCATGTGATGAGATTTAGGTTTTGGGGTTCCCTTTAGTAGGCCTAGATTTGGGAATGATAAGGTCTAGATTTAGGGAACTAAAATAAGCTTAGGGTTTCTGGTGGTCAGAGAGTTAAATGATAAGGTCCAGTGGCAGGTTTGGGATTCAGGGAACTAAATGGAGAGGTTTGGATCCCCTCTTGGGATTTGGTGCAAAGATAGGGAATTTGGGGGAACTCCCTTCTGGCAACACAGGGATTCTCTATAAAGGAATTTACAGGCCTGAAAACTGAGATTTGTAAAAGATTTATTATAGGGATTGGGAAGTAATGTTAGAAATCCTGACAGAGAGGCCTAAGGTCTCATTAGGGAGATAGGTGAGGATAAAGAGAGGATAATACTGGAAGAGAATAGTATTCCAATAGGCAGAGGTTTCCTAGATATGGCATGGCATGGCATGGCATAGCATGGCATGTTTAGAACCTCTGCAAAGAGAGGATTCTAGTTTGGCTCTTTTATAATAGGAGCTTTGGCTACAAGCTGAAGGGGGCTAGTGGGTGGAATCTCAAGTTAGCTCATCTCCTAGCTGGGTTTCAGCTTGAGCTGGAATTTGAATAGAATGAGTTTCTTTAATTCAATAGGATCGGAATTCTTTTGCTATATAACATATTAAAACTGCCTGTTTCCCTTGGGCAGGGTCCCTCACTGAGGCAGAGTTAAAGATTTTCTCTTTCAAGGAGTTTTAGAGTTTCTGGGTTCCTTCTTCACATGCCAGAGATTTTAACCCAAAGGCAGAGTGAAATTAGTTTACTCTGACAACAGCTTGAAGATGCCCAAAGCAGAGGTGTCTTTAAATTAATGGTATGTCCTGGTATAGTTTAGGGATCTCTCAATGAATCTTTATGCTAAAACTGAAAAACAAGGTTTTGTGGTAGAAGAACAAGATTGACTTTTTAATTCTCTCTTCTATCACAAAATCTTGCTTTTCAAATCAATGAACATACCATTTTAAGAGAGCAAATACATAATTATGAAAGTGAGAAGATAGAAAGAGCTTTAGATTTTTAAATGATGTCATCTCAAAACATTTTACATTTTGAAATGAAATGGTAAATTTATTTTCAACAAAATAAATTAGGAATTTGAATTTTCAGCAGCCTGAAGATAAAACTTTTCAATGTAAAATTGTGACATGCAAGAACGGGGAATGATAAAAATCAAACTGATATTCATTTTTAGATAAGATCATTTATTTTGATTAAAACTGTTGTGCAACTTATGACATTTTAAAGGCAGAGTACTACTTAACCACTTGTAAGTAAACTTGATAAATTTGTATTTCTAATATTTTGTCTCATATTCCATTTAAATGGTTCAATGGAATATATTATGAGAAATGCTAAAACAAAATTCTGAAAAAAATATTCTAGGTGTAGGTAATGTAACAAATAAAATTAGACATCTGAATTGAGATTGGAACATTATAGTCCAACAATTGATATGAGACATTATAGTTACCCTTTCAATAATCTTTGAAATAGGTTTATCAATATTACTAGATTTAATTCAAACTATTTTGAATTACTTTTAGAAATATGAATCATATTTTTTTTAGTGACATGACTAAGATAAGACATTACTTTAACCAGAAGAAAGGGAATAAACTATTGACTGCCAGGCTACAGCCATAGAGGAGAAGACCAACACAAGTAGAGGTTGGCAAGGAAAGAGGATAACACAATTGATTGGCAGTGTGTGTTCCTGCAATTGCTCTCAATAAAAGAAGCAAAATGCTCCAAGAGAATCAAGGTTCCCAGATGGGAGCATAAGTTTCTCAGGTCATTTCCCTGGAGGAGACAGCTCTTCTCTGAAGTAAGAGAACTTCTTATAATGCAAATTAACAGTGGCATTTATATTAGTTAGGTTATCTCAATGTATGTGCAGATTTATTACATATTACATACATACATTACCTAACTACTTTTTCAGGCGTGTGCTCTAAATGCTTTGTGTATTGGCAATTCACCACTTTTGTGTGATATTAATAAAAAAGTGCCAACAGCCTAAGGTGGGAAGGAAGAAGGCAATGAGAAGAAGGCAGAATTGAAAGTCAGTAGAGATGTCACAAGACAAAAAAGACAAATAGATTACAAGTTAAGGACAGAGAATTGTCATTGAATACAATCAGTGTCTCACAGTACAGGCAATGAGATATAGGACAATAAATCAGATAGCTCCTATATAGAAGCACTTAGCTGAAAGCTGAGAGTAAGCAGCAGCTAAGGCACAAGACTTGGGATTCCAGTTATTTTTAAGGAAGTTTAGTTAGGAGACCTGTCTTCTGGGACCTTACTGCTATTTGGTGATGAAAAGACTAAACTTGTCTCTTTGTAAATTCTTAGGTTGATGTGAAACGAAACTATTCTTAGGTTGATATGACATGAACCTGAGGGAGGGAAAGATAATATTTCCTAGGACACACACAGACCTAAAAAGGTCTAACCTGTAAACTTAACCTAACCTGAAAGGAATATAGAATCTTAAGAAAGTGAGCTATTGCAAGGGAAAGGAGGGAGTGAGAAGCCAGCATGAGACTGAGCATGGTGAGCTAATAAGTAACTTAAGGGAACATCTACACTTTGAGGACATTGTTTATAAGGGAAGAAAGGGGGCATGGTATTACAATTTGGATTTCTGATTGGATACAGGGTTTTGAAAGACCTCCATCAAGGGTGGGACTGGAAGGCTGACATTCCCTGGTTGCCTCAGGGAGTATTACAATTTTATCTCCAGGCTTTCACTGTTACCTCACCTACCCACCCCAGGACCTCATCACTAGAGGATTTTATATTGGGTTTCAGTGATTTTTCGTCTCTTCCCATTGTAGAGTTTATATCAACCAGAATGTATATACATATACATTGTATTAATAGAGAGCATTGTCAAATGGGAGAAATATTAGACTTGTTTTATTCATGAATGGAAGGTATAGATCTGCAAATTGAGTTTTGATGTAGAGAAAAAAAACTTTCTAACAGTAAGAAGGATCCCAAAGGGAAATAGGCTATTTTAAGAAAGACTGCTTTTAAGGTGAAACCAGTCTTTTAAGGGGAATATTTGTAGGGCCTCTTAGGAAATAATACCTTTTTAAAAAGATTTTAAAGCACAAATAAAGCACCAATTTGATTGCACAAATTTGTAAGAAACCTCACACTTAAAAGTTAAGGACTTAAAAAGAAGACTTAAAAGTTAAGGACTTAAAAACAAGTTAAATTGATTTAAGACAGTGAAGGACTCACATTAGAATTTCTATTTTCATTTCAGCAATTTTCTGTTTCTCTAAATTGTAATCATTCTTTAGGAGCAGGTTTCTTGGGGAGCTTGTAGAGGCAGCCTTCCTTTCAGTTCAGTTCAGTAAAAACAAAATGCAGCCAGGAGTTGAAGTTCAGATCCTTTATTGTGTCCTTCAAAATCCTGAATCTTTTCCTGGGCCCAGTTAGCTTTCTTAGAGGCCTATCCCTCTCTTTGTTTCCCGCAAGCTCATGTGCAAATGGCTCCAGCCAGCACGAAGGTTGAAGTGGGATTGAGTCTGACTCTGAATACCCCAAGAAGTTTTCCCAAAGTCCTCCTTGGCCCTGAGAGCCTCTTGCTTATATGCTGCCCCCTGAGCACACACCAATCATTTCATCATAAGGAAACCATTATTTGCTGTAGGATTAATTCAATGCTAAATTAGATTTAATCATTGTCTCCTCAATTCCACTCAGTACTTCAAGTTCTGGCCCATAACATCTCCTTGTAGGGTTAGATCAATCATACTGACTTAGGTAATTATATCCATTCCAGTGACTTAGCACCTTATAAGAATCCTAACACATTTCTATTGTCACTACCTTCCACCAATTAGTGATGAAAACCATCTCATTCCACTATGCTTTATACAATGCTTTTTTTTTTATTTTAGAGAAGCAAAGATTTTCCCCTCCTGCAGCAAGAATAATAAATGATTACTCCACCTAAAACTACATTTTAATTTAATACTCTAGTATTTGATATTAAGACATTTCTTCAACTCTGAAACTATATACCACTAAAAGGGAAAAATCCTAAAGATGTTTTTAAAAAGTAGTAAAGTAGTAAAACTAAAAATTATTTTGGAGACAAGTAAAAAAGTACCACTTGAGAAATCATAAAAGTTTTAACTATTTGTGACGACTAGAGAGAACCTAAAAGCAGTTACTAAAATGAAAAACCAAATAAAATACCATTTCAAAATAAACTTCAAATAAAATTCAAAGTCAAAACGAAAAGATAAGTAGATTTCCTGGGAAGAAGAAAGAAATGACAGATGATTGACTAAATCTAAGAGGCAAAAATAATAATAATAATAATAATAATCTGCTTACAAGACTATCTGAGGCATATAGCAGCTTAGAAATTTTCGTCCCAAGTGAGGATGATTATGATTTGACATAGTCATAATCCAATAATCTTGCCTAGGACTGCAAAGATTGGGGCTAAACCTAGAGTCAAGTTCTCTTTCTAGAATCTCAACTATTATGATCATTAGATAAAAACAATACATAAGGCCTAGAAATACTGATAATAATCCTGTACTAGGGATTGGGAGTAAATAGGGAAGTAAAATACATCTGAAATTGACCTACCAGAAGTGTAAAATGGTAGGTGAATTTCAAGTGCATTGTACTTCCATGTTTGGCTGCAAAGCTGCAAGAGGATGCCTCTTTAAAAAACAATACTCAAAAAGGATGGAGATCATACACACTTGATCCACCTGTGGGCACTAAAAGGTGAAGGGAAAACCCCTTTTTCTTTCCTTTTACCTTGTGGCTCAGAGAAATGGGCTGTGGTATTTGTTTCTCTTCTGTTTTTATTTGGCCTTATCGGTTTCTAGGCAGAAGTGATAGAATCCCCATCAGAGCTAGGAGTTTAAGCCATGACAATATAGGATTCAGCAGCCAGCCAATTCAGTAGAAAAGCGTAAAGAATTCACATGCCTGGCTGTAACGTTCAGCCTACCTTTCTGGAGATCCTCTGGAAGGGCCATATATGAAAAGACTCAACTTGTCTCTTTGTAAATTCTTATATATGCTCTTTAAAAGAATGCAATTTGGAAATTAACTTCCCTGTGTATAATTTCTATGATTCATTGTATCTATCTGTATTGGACAACTAAGTGAGGTATTCTGAGAGAGCAACGAAGCTGATACTATAAAGTATACATGCAAAACCAGTTGCCTTCAGTTATAATCATTAATTACAAGCCTGCTTTTTGCCTGTCTTTATATGAAAATCATATTGTAAATCTTTATTTTAAACTGAAAATATGGATAAATAAAGTTTTCCAAGCACTTAGGATTTGCTTGGGACAGGAAAGTTCTTATTGAAATCATCTAAAGAAAAAAAAAATAGCATATATGTACATAAGGCTGTAGATATGCAACTGAACAAAATGTATATTGAGTTGCATTTTCTATGATTACTAGAAGCTTCTTTTGCTCTATATTGTGTACAATAGGTTGACCTGTTGTTTCTAGTAGTTTGGTTGGAGGCATGAAGCATGGAGTAGACACTATTTGCCCATCCTGGTACAAGGTAGTATCCCTATCTTCTGACATTTTCATTTGATTTCTCTCAACTCATTGAGTTCTCTCATCTCTCCTCTCCATCTCTCTCTTGCTTTGCCTTGCTTACTCAAATCCCAGCTAAAATCTTCCTTTCTACAAGACGATTTCCCCAATCCTCCTTAATACTGATGTCTTCCTCTGGTGATTTTCTAGTTTGTCTTGTATGTAATATCATGTTTGTACTTAGCTATTTTCACATTGTTGCTTCCGTAGGAATATGAGTGTGCTGACAGTGAGGACTTTCTTGTATCATTCTTTGTATACTCAGCTTTTAGTGCAATGTAAGTTACATAGTAGACAATAGATTTATTGAATGACTGTTACTCACACATAGCGCTCCATCACCTGTCATAAAGTATCTTCACTGGCTGTTCCCATACCTGGAATGCTCCTCACTTCCATCTCCTGGCTTCCTTCAAGTCTCAGCTAAAGTCTTGCCTTCTATACATGCTTTATCACCCTTAAAACTAGAGCGTTCCATCTGAGACTACTCCCACTTCAGTTTATAAGTATCTGATTTACACTTAGTTGTTTTGACCCATGTAATCTGACAATCTCTCTCTCTCCTTTCCAATGCATCATACTTCTTCAACATACATTTTGTGCTCCCAGAAATACCCTCATTTTCTATTTCCTCAACTTTCTCATTTCATACAGTATACTTCATCATACCTTGACCTGATTCAAAAATAGTTAGACCTCTGATCACCAACTAATACAGCACTGCTGCCCTTATAAATTCTCAATTTCTTATTTGATCACACTCTATTCTCATCCCACCTCTTTGCAAATTTAAACCCTGTTCTTCATCCAGACCTGACCTCTAATCCCAGATTAGACCATCCCTTCTGGACTAGCTTTTCTTCTTTCCCCATTTTGATTCCCTGGCGAAGCATTCAATTTGTCTGTTCAACTCTACATACCCACTTATCAAATTGCCAACTGTATCTTTCTCAGACTCAGTCTTGAATCATTCCTGCCCTTGAATCACTCCTGCCCTGCACTGCCTTTGCCCTTATATACATGCTACAGAAAAGAATGCAACTGTGGGCTACTACTACATAACCTCAGCCGGGTTCTGAAAGACTATTTATCTCATTTAATCAATCAAATACTTTCAGCCACTGTCTTCTCCTTCACCTCTCTCACATGAAGAGGTGGCGCTTCTCCTTGCCAATGAAAATGCCTCTACACATACAAGCAATACCATTCTATCTCACCTATCATTTCTCTTTAAACATTCCTCTTCTCACTTAACTTCAATCATTCCCTGCATCCTGGCTATTCCCCTGCTTGCCTACAAACATCCCCAAAGAACCTTTACTTATTCAATCCATACCCTCTATCATCCCAAATCCCTACTGTCTTTTGTAGCTAAATGCCTTAAGAAGCCCGTTGACAACTGGTATCTCCACTTCCTCTCCTGTCATTTTCTTCTAATACTCTGTGTTCTATCTTCCAAATTCTTCAAAATTATTAGTGATCTCTTAATTGCCAAATCCAATGGTCTTTTTTCAGTTCTCATCTCTACCTCTCTGCAGTCTCCCTTGGTGATGAACTCCTCTGACTGACCTCGTCCAATGCAGGGGTAATCCCTGCTCCTTCATTTCTCTGTACCTATTGCTGACACAAATAGTAATGGTTTAATAGAAGCAACAACTTTTGGCCTTGGCACCTTTATTCTTCACATATTTCACCAGATGGGGTAGTTAGGTGGCATAATGAATAAGAGATCTGGGTCTAGAGTCAGGAAGAGTCATCTTGAGGGGCACCTAGATGGCAAAAAGGAAAAAGCACTTGCGCTGGAATTAGGAGGATTTGAATTCAAATCTGTCTTTAGACACTTAACACTTCCTTGTTGTGTGACTAGGCAGACGAGTCACTTAACAAGGTTTGCTTCATTTGTCAAAATGAACTTAAGGAAACAGCAAACCATTCCAGCAACTTTGCCAAGAAAATTCCCTTCATTTTAGACATGACAGAATTTCAGCATAAGAGAATAGTATTTCCTCCCACATCATCACTAATGAAGAATAAGTTAGTTTTTGTTTTAAAATAAAAAGCAATTTTTCATTCATTAAAATTGAACAGGCACTTTCCAACAATGAGATGATTGATGCCAGTTCCAATGATCTTGTGGTGAAGAAAGCCATCTGCATCCAAAGAGAGAACTGTGGGAACTGAATATGGATCACCACTTAAACATTCTCACTCTTTTATTTTTTATTCACTTGCATTTTGTTTTCTTGCTCATTTACTTTCCTTTTTTTAATCTGATTTTTCTTGTGCAGCAAGAAAAGTATATGTTTATACATATTAGATTTAACATATATTTTAATATGTGTAACATATACTAGATTGCTTGCCATCTAGGGGAAAGAGTGGGGGCAAGGAGGAGCAATCTGAAACATAAGGCTATGCAAGGGTCAGTGTCAGATTATCGATGCATATGTTTTGAAAATGAAAAGTTTTATTAAAATAGTTTTAAAAAATTAATAGGCAGCAAAACCATTTTGCTGACAAATAGAGTAGCTGATCACTGGAATAGGTTAATTTCATGGTCAAAACAGTCAATAACTATAGCAATCTGTAACCCTGGCCCTCAGTTTCCCTTCTCATCCATGGGGTAAATATAGTACAACAAACTATTATTCACCCTTGTTATACAACTGTGGGATAGCCCTGGGAACAAATATCGCTTTCAGAACATCATCCTGGGTGGATTTTGGCCAAATCCAACAGAGCAGAGTTATCTATATACTAGAGCAAGTTACTCCAGTAACAATTTTCTCACCCTTGACAAGCTCCAGAAGGTCTGGCTCCCCTTCTATATTTGCTGGAGAAAGTGAAGTTAGCGTCGTTGGCATGTAACCTTCTTTGCTCCTTGGGTTATTTAAGTCACATTTATGCTTATGCATAAATTGTCATCTCACACCAATCTGATCAATTGAATCAAATGATCTTGGGCGACATCTAGTGGTTCTGTCCAAGATTGCCCTTAAATTCTCAGTTAAAGCTCTTCACCCCTATTCTCTCACTCCAGCAGCCAAAGCTGCTCTGGCACAAGTTATAGACTCTCTTCACTCAGGGTCTCATCATTATGACCCAGAACTTCCAGTTACCCTGTCTCTTTCTCCTGCTCCCGAATACCTTACAGCCTTACTCCACCAAGGTGATTCTATTTTAGAATGTTTTTTCCCTTCTATTCAGCCTTACCATGTGATTTTACCTTATGCTGCTTTGGCAGGACACCTCCTGCAAAGAGCAATTAAAAGAACTCTAAAGCTTCCTTGTTTCTCTGTTTGTCTCAATCCTTTGGTCTACCACATCCTTTATGTCTATCCAAGCTAATGAACACTTTGCAGTTTTTCAGGTGGCAATCTTCCACAGAGGCTGTAATTTGTTTCAGTTGTTTACAGCATATCATTATTGCTTTGCAAAAAACAAGAAGCTATTAACCAACATTTATTACAACTTATAATTGAAGTAAGAGATACATTATTAGTTTTAGGAGATCATGTAGATTACTCAGAACCACAATTTATGTTGACATGTGATTATAGGGGGAGCTAGGTGGGGCTGCTAATAGGGCACCAGCCCTGAACTCAAGAGGACCTGAGAGCCAATCTGATCTCCAACACCTAACACTTTCTAGCTGTGTGACCCTGGGCAAGGCACTTAACCCCAATTGTCTCAGAAAAGAAAGAAAAAAAAAAGGAATGTTATTTTAGATTTCACCCTCTGTATGTCACTGCTGTAACATCCTTCTAAGAATGGTGTTAATATGGCAATCTTTGAAAAAATCATATGAACTGGGTTTCTACAAATCAATCTGACCCCAAAGGCATTGATGAATTCAGGAATTTGTTCCAGCAAGCCTTGATTTCTTGGCACTTTGCCTTCTCCTGCCATGGTTCTATTATCACTGCTCCTTTGTTGATATTTACATTCTGTTGACAGATATCTTGGCTTTGTCAAGTTGCAGGGGGTGTGTACAAAACAGTTGGTGGTTATTGATCACCTGGTACTTCTGCAACAAATTGCCTGCTTCCCAAACAATCAGACTTGCTTAGTCTGTGATTAGTTTGCAGAATTCCAGGTCATTCTGATCTGGCACTGAAACCCTCCTTCGAGCCAGCCAGCAGACAGTCAAAGGCTGAAAAGGACTGGGAACAGATATGCTGGAATGGAATGGTAAATAGGCTGGATAGAAGGTGATACTTTATCTGAAAACATTAAAGTTTCTCTTTGAACCCTAAATTGACAGTCGCTTCATACTGTGATTGATTTATCTACTTTTTGTTTTTCTTTTGTTTCCTTAGCAACTTTGTGGTTTTAGAGCTTAAGAGAATGCTCAAAAACTACAAAACACTTTGCACACAAATAAAGTCAGATCTAACCAATTAGAAAAATATTAAATGCTCTTGGATAGGTAGAGCAAATATAATCAAGATGACAGTGTTACCTAAAATAATTTATTAGTTAAAAAGTTAAAATTCATTTAAAAATAAATTATTTAGTAGTTAAAACTATTTAATGACCTAGAAAAAATAACAAAATTCATCTGGAAAAACAAAAGGTCAAGATTTTCAGGGGAAGTAATGAAAAAAAATCAAATGAAGGTGGCCTAGCTGTACCAGATATAAAACTGTATTATAAAGCAGGGGTCACCAAAATCATTTGGTATTGGCTAAAAAACAGACTAGTTGATCAGTGGAATAGGTTAGGTTCACAGGACAAAATAGTCAATAACTTTAATAATCTAGTGTTTGACAAACTCAAAGACCCCAGCTTCTGGGATAAGAATTCACAGTTTGACAAAAACTGCTGGGAAAATTGGAAACTAGTATGGCAGAAAGTAGGCATTGACCCACACATAACACAGTACACCAAGATCAGATCAAAATGGGTTCATGATTTAGGCATAAAGAATGAAATGAGAAGAACAGAGGATAGTTTACCTCTCAGACCTGTGGAGGAGGACCAAAATTTGTGACCAAAGAAGAACTAGAATCAGTATTGATCACAAAATACAAAAATTTTGATATCAAATTAAAAAGCCTTTGTACAAACAAAACTAATGCAGACAAGATTAGAAGGAAAAAAACTGGGAAAATATTTTTACAATCAAAAGTTTTAATAAAGGCCTCATTTCCAAAAAGGCCTCATTTCTAAAATATATAGAGAATTGACTCTAATTTATAAGAAATCAAGCCAATCTCCAATTGATAAATGGTCAAAGGTTATGAACAGACAATTCTCAGATGAAGAAATTGAAACTATTTCTAGTCATATGAAAAGATGCTCCTACTCATTATTAATCAGAGAAATGCAAATTAAGACAACTCTGAAATAGAATGACAGGGAAAGGAAATGCTGAATTGTTGGAGGGGATGTGGGAAAACAGGGACACTGGTACCTTGTTGGTGGAATTGTGAATACATCCAGCCATAATGGAGAGCAATTGGGAACTATACTCAAAAAGTTATCAAACTGTGCATCCCCTTAGACCCCACAGTGTTACTACTCCCAAAGAGATATTAAAGAATGGAAAGGGACCTGTATGTGCAAAAATGTTTGTGGCAGCCCTCTTTTGGGGGCCAGAAATTGGATGCCCCTCGATTGGAGAATGGCTGAATAAATTGTGGGATATGAATATTATGGAATATTATTGTTCTGTCAGAAGTGACCCACAGGATGATTTCAGAAAGACCTGGAGAGATTTACATGAACTGATGCTGAATGAATGAGCAGGACCAGGAGATACTTGTATACTTCAACAACAATACTACAGGATGATCAATTCTGATGGATGTGGCCATTTTCAACAATGAGATGAACCAAGTCAATTCCAATAGAGAAGTAATGACCTGAACCAGCTACATCCAGCAAAAGAACTCTAGGAGATGATTATGAACCACTACATAGAATTCTCAATCCCTCTAATTTTGTCCGTTTGCATTTTTGATTGCCTTCAGAGGCTAAATGTACACTATTTCAAAATCCGTACAAATCTTTTTGTACAGCCAAACAACTGTTTGGACATGTATACATATATTGTATTTAATTTATACTCTAAAATATTTAACATGTATTGCCATCTGGGGGGAGGGAAGGAAGGGAAAAATTAGAACAAATGGTTTGGCAATTGTCAAGGTTGTAAAATTACCCATGCATATATCTGGTAAATAAAAACTATTAAAATAGTAAAAAAAAAAAATTGGACTGCTGGTATGAGGAGACAGAAAGTAAACTGGTCCTGGGAATTCAGCATGTAGAGACTGAGTTCTAAGCTTCCAGAATCCTTACAATGAAAGTCCTGGGGAAATTGACAGAATTGGAGACTGCATAAGTGAAGGGATATCCCTTACTGGAGTAAGCTCTCCACCAGAAATTCACTCTAAGGTCTCTGACTTCCTGATTTTAGTTCCTACTGATAGTGAAGCCATAACAGGAGAAAGAAAGAGACATAGGCAGAAACAGAGACAGGGGGAGAGAAAGGAAGGAGACAGAAAGAAAAGACATGAATAAAAATTTGGTAACTACCACTAGTCATAGGAAAACTCTAGATGTGTTTTATCACTGCTCTCAGAAAACAAGTGACTACTCCCTGTAAACTGATCCAAACATTTTGGAGAGCAATTTGGAATTATGCCCAAAGGGCTATCAACCTGGGTATACCCTTTGATCCAGCAGTGTTTCTACTGGTTCTGTAGACCAAAAAAGATCATAAAATTGGAAAAGGATCTACATGTGCAAAAATATTTGTAGCAGTCTTTTTTATCGAGGCGAGCAATTGGAAATTGAGTGAATGTTCATTAATTGAGGAATGACTGAATAAGTTATGGTATATGAATGTTATAGAATATTATTTTTCTATAAGAAATGATCAGCAGGATGATTTTAGAAAGACCTGGAGAGAATTACACAAACTAATGCTGAGTGAAGTGAGCAGAACTAAGAGAACATTGTACACAGCAAGATGGTGATTCAGACCAATTCTCATAAATTTGTGATGGAGAAAGACATCTATATCTAAAAAGAGGAATGGGGAGACTTAATGTGAATCACAATCTGGTATTTTCACATTCTTTGTTATTTGCTTTTTGTTTTCTTTCTTTTTCTCCCCTTGTTGATGTGATTTTTCTTGTGCCTCAAGATAAATGTAGAAATATGCATAGAAGGAAAAAAAAAGAGAGAAAGCTCAGTAAAAAATAAAATGTCTTGACCATAAACACCGGTGTTTCTCCTTTTCTTGCTTTCATGGTCTCTATGAGTGCTAGCAGGTCTGTCATTGGTATTCCACAATAAAGAGTGATATTAGAAGCAAACTAGCAGAACATAGAATAGTTTGTCATTCAGATCTGTTGAGAAGGACGAAATTTGTGACCAAAGAAGAACTGGAACTCATAACTGAACACCAAATACATAATTCTGATTATATTAAGTTTAAAAGTTTTTGTACAAAAAAAACTAATGCAGACAAGATTAGAAGGGAAGCAATCAATTGGGAAAACATTTTTACGTTAAAGAATTATGATGATAAAGGGCTCATTTCTACAATATAGAGATTATTGACTCAAATTTATAAGAATTCAAGACATTCTCCAATTGATAAATGATCAAAGGATATTAATAATTTTCAGGTGAAGCAATTAAAACCATTTCTAGTCATATGAAAGGGTGCTCTAAATCACTATTGATCAGAGAAATGCAAATTAAGACAACTATGAGATATCACTACACATCTCTCAGATTGGCCAAGATGATAGGAAAAGATAATGATGAATGTTGGAGTGGATGTGGGAAAACTGGGACACACACAATGTTAGTGGAATTGTGAACCGAATTAGCCATTCTGGAGAGCAATTTGGAACTGTGATCAAAAACTTATCAAACTGTGCATGCCCTTTGATCCAACAATCTTTTTGCTGGGCTTGTACCCCAAAGAGATCTTAAAAGAGAGAAAGGGACCCACATGTGCAAAAATATTTGTGGCAGCCATTTTCAAGAAATTGGAATCTGAGTCGATGTCCCTCAGTTGGAGAATGGCTGAATAAGTTCTGGTATATGAATGTTATGGGATATTATTGTTTTATAAGAAACAATTAGCAGGATGGTTTTCGAGAGGTCTGGAGAGACTTACATGAACTGATGCTAAGTAAAATGAGCAGAACCAGGAGATCACTGTACACAGCAACATGCTGATCAGTTCTGGACATGACACTTTCCAACAATGGGAATGCTGAGGCCGGTTCCAAGGATCTTGTGATGAAGCGAGCCATCTACATCGAGAAGGGATTGTGGGAACTGAGTATGGATCATAACCTAACATTCTCTTTTTGTTGTTGCTTGCTTGCATGTGGTTTTCTTACTCATTTTCTTTATCTGATTTTTCTTGTGCTGCAAGATAATCGTATAAATATGTTTACATATATTGGATTTAACATGTAATTTAGCATATATAACATATATTGGATTGATTGCCATCTAAGAGAGGGAGTGGGGGAAAGAAGGAGAAAATTTGGAACACAAGGCAATGCAAGGGTCAATGTGGAAAATTATCAATGCATATGTTTTGAAAATAAAAAGTTTTAATTTAAGAAATAAACAAACAAACAAACAAACAGAACACTTTTCGACCTCTCCCAGCCCTATTTTATATAAGGAGAAAACCACATCCAGAGAGGCTGAAAGACTTCCCGGGTCATGCAAGCAAGAAGTGGCTTTGATTTCATGTTCTGTTCTTTTCACTATTCTCTTAGTATGGGTATACTCTACCCATACTCTAACTATAGTAGATGTCCAAATAAAGCAGTACTGTCACTACCAAAAAAAATTAATAAAAAAAAAAATAAGCAGGAAAGACAGGTGGCTCCAATTTTCAGTACTTGTTATCTAATCCCTAGGAGGAAAAGTCTGACCTTGATCCTGTCCCAGGTGCTGAGAGGGATTTCTTTTCGGAGGGTTAATGGTGGTGGGGGGGGCAAGGACTCACATGGAAGGATGGGGAGTGTCTTTGGCTACTCTGTTGTGGGTCTTCCCTTCTCCACCCCTCTCCAAACATTTGCTCTTACCCCTTCACCTTATTCAGATCATTCACGTTGTGCTTTCTGAGCAGGGGACTGCTGCACCTTCGCCACATCCCCGAGCAATGCAACTTTGTGGATGTTCCCGAGGTCCTTGCTCCAGACCAGGTATCCTTCTGTGATACATACCTAGTATCTTGTGGTTCGTTCATACAGCACTTTTCATACTTTATCTTTATTTTTTATTGCACTTTTAGTTTGGACTCCAAGTAACAAGGCAGTTTGATGAAGAGGCGAAACTGCCCCTTCTTGCTGAGGTGGAAAATCTTCTTCATCCTGGACACAAGTTGAATGAAGCCAGGGGAGAGGGCTGGTTGAGAGAACTGGCGGGTAAGTCCCCTCTTGGGTCCCTCAGCCTGCTCGGAAGGAGAATTAAAGGGGGAATAAACAGGTAAATCACAAGTAACTGGAGGCCGGAGGTTTAGAGACTTATGAGCCCACAGCAGTTTTAACCGATTTAGCCCTAGAGAGCCGCCTGCAATCCTAGCAATGGCAGGAGGGAAACTGAACTGCGGCTGTGTTTGTCAGGTCCGTGGTTCATATGGATGCGAAAAAGGGGGAAATCACTGACAGGTGGGTGCGTCCGTTAGCTCTCAGCTCGAGGAGTCCAAAGTTCTAGGTCTTGCGTTCGAATCTTGGGAACTGCTCTGTTGCTTACTTTGATGGATTCACCATTTCCTTTGCCCGTCTCGGTTTCTTCTACTGTAAAATGAAGACATTCTACTAGATAATTTCTCAAATATCTTGCAACCCCTAACAGTTCTGTGAAGTTGAAGAAGGCGCCCAGATTGAAAAGGAGTCCTGGAATAGACAAATGTAGTGTAGATTCCTTTTTTGATACTTCCTTCCTTGTTATTGACTTCATGAGTGTCTGGGAAAGATTTGTACGGGACAGAGAGCCTGTCCCATGGAGAGGAGAGCTGTTCTCAATCAGGCAGTCCTGAGTTCAAGCCCATCCTATACAGCATTTAAATTGTCTTATTCATGCTGTAATTTATGGAGGAGCAGAAGGGAGAAGAGGTTTACAGTAGTTCAGTGGAGAAAAGATATGTCACTTTTAGTGGAAAGGTTTAAACGTACCCTAAGATTGTAGAATATATAGAGGATATCCTATGTATATAGAGTGCTCTATATACATTAAGAGTAGTGACTGAGTCAAAACTTCAAGAAAGATGAGCCCAGAAGACTTTGCAAATTTCATAAAGTCATGAGGCTTTGGAAAGGCACTAAAACTATGGCTGTAGTTCTTTACCGAAGTGGTCAATTGTGGTGGTGGTAGTAGCAGTCTAAACAAGATGAAGAGTTGGCATTTGAGAAAGAGGAGCCATTGGAAATATCTGCCTTGTAAACACACACACACACACACACACACACACACACAGTGTTTGAATGAAACTTGGTCATGAAAAATGTAAAATCATGAATTTGAACACTGTCAAACTGAATCATTGTTTTAGCCTCTTGGAAGATAATTACAAATTACAACTTGGCTATAAGTTGCATTTACAAGTCCTATTTAAGGTTTTTTTTTTTTTTTTTTTTTTTTTTTTTTTAATGCACACTCTAATTCTTTTTATGCTAATCATTGTTTTATTTGGGGGAAGAACGTAAACTGTCCTTTCATCTAAGATATGTGATAATATTTTGAATTTCTCTCCTTTGGGAAAAACCTAGATTCCCCAAAACAACACTAGCATAAATAGGCATTTTTCCTTGGAAGAAGGGTGGGAGTGAGTAGAAAGGAAGGGAAGGAGGTAATGGAAGTTCTAATTTCATTGCAATTTCATTGATTTCTTCTGCTATTTGAATGTCAGACTTCTCCCAAATGTGAACCTTGGGAAAAGGGTGAAGGTAGAGGAAGGGAAAAAGGTAGTGAAGGTTAAGATTCTTTTTGGCTTGTGCCAAGGGGTTAACCATTGCCCCTGTTGTGGGGACTGGTGTAATTTTGGATCCCTTTACTTTGGAGGGCAACTAGGGGGCTCAGTGCATTTAGAATAAGACATCGAGTGAGAAAGACTTTTATTCAAGCCCAGGCTCAGATGTTTCCTATGTATATGATCCTGGACAAGATGTTTACCTTCTAAATGCTTCACTTTTCTCAGCTATGAGATGGAGAGAATAATAGCACCCACATTCCAGAACTGTTATGAGGATCAAGTGAGATAACATTCACAAAGGGCTTAGCACAGGTCTTGCATGTAGTAAGCACTATATAAATGTTACCCATGATGATGATAATTATTAGAGAGATTCTCTACAGAGGACTCCTGTAAAGTGAGTGGGTGTCTTCCCATATAAAATCTAACATAAGCACAACTAGCTAGATTTCATCAAGGTCCACAAAATTTCCTTTGATTTTCTTGTATATTTCTTTCCTCTAGCTCTGACTTTGAGGATATTGTATGGTGCTAGAGATAATGGAGGTTGCCCTTCATTTTCAAAGAGGACTAAAATGACATTACTATGTTAGTATCAAGTCATAATATCTGATTGTGACTGATCAGATCAATAAGACCTTGGAATCCTGTGCCACAGGTCAGACACAAATTGTCCTAATGCATATTTGAGATGGTTTCTCTAACTTTGTTTATGTCTTGCTTCCTCTAAGTGAATTCAATTCTGCTTTGCTTATAGAGCACAGCACACACTCTGATGATGGCGTGCTGTACTTGCTGTTCTATGCCAGTGTCTTCCATATAGCCATATAGAAAACTTGAAAGTTCTTAAGAGAAACATTAAGAGTGTCTCTGTATTGCTTTTTTTGGACCATCTTGTGAGTACTTGCTCTGCGTGAGTTCCCCATAAAAGAATCTTTTTGGCAAATATATGTAAGGCATTCAGAACAGTGTGTTCAATGCAATAGATTTATATGCTCTACATTAAAGTTTGAATGCTTGGCAGTTTAGTTCAAGAAAGGACCTCAGTGTCTTGTATTTTATCCCACCAGGTAAGAGTTTCAGAATCTTCCTAAGACAATGCAAATGGCAGTGATTCAGTTTCCTGAATTCTTGGAATGCTGGCCAAGTTACACAGACATAACAACAATGAGGCCACTGCAATACCTCTGTAGTCCTTCAGTTTGTCAGTCGGTCAAATAGTTCTCAAATCCCAAGCTTTCCCACAGAGCCTCTCAAGCATTGAGCTAGCTCTCATAAAGACTATGTCAACCTCATAATCAATGTGTACATCCCTGGAGAATGTAGTGCCAAGATAAGTGAATTTATCCACACTATTAAAAACTTCTCTTTTTATTGTCAGTGTTTCCACATATAGATGGTCTGGTGCTGCCTAATGAAGAAACTGTGATTTCTTGCTATTAATTGTTAGGCCAAAATTTAGTAGAAGGAACAGAGAATTGATCCATACTTTGTTGCATCTTGGCTTCAAACTCTACATTGAGTGCACAATCATCTGCAAATAAAATGAAAGCAAATGCTTGTGCCAGTGTGATTGTAATTATAGCAGTAGTTGTGAGCTAGTGCCAAAGGAATAGTTTTTATGGGAAGAGGAGGAGAGATGGAAACTCTATGGGACAGCAACCTTTACTCAAATTAAAATCAGAGACTCTCAAAGCAAAAGCCAAAAAAGGATTTATTGCTATCTCACAAGAAAAGGCAAGGGCCAACAGATGAGGTATCAGTAGAAGAATTCAAAGCACAAACATCAAACAAAGGATTATATAGACTCTAATGCAAAAGTTCCCACTCCCTTCTAACCTTTTCTCCCATTGACTAGGGGCAGTCCAGACTTATACCCTAATGCAAAAATCTACACAGAGATTAAAAATCTATCCCAGGAACAAAGAATACTAGCAGATGACATACTCTTCCTGTTTATGAAAACGTTAGGATATGGGTAGACTGGAGGGGAATGTAAGTTTATCTAAGAAAATCAAACAGCTGCAGCTTTTTGCTATAGTTCAACTTGTTATTGCATACTGAAGACAGAAGTAGGGCATACATTGAAGCCACATTCTTATGCGAGGTCTTCACTCATTTTATCACACTCAATCCCTTTTTTTTTTTTAATTTTATATAGTATTCGCAGTATACATGCATGAGTAATTTTTTATAACATTATCCCTTGTATTCATTTTTCCAGATTTTCCCCTCTACTCCCTCCCCTAGATGACAGGCAATCTCATATATTTTACATATGTTACAGTATAACCTAGATATAATATATGTGTGTAAATCCAATTTTCTTCTTGCACATTAAGTATTGGATTCTGAGGTATAAGTAACCTGGGTAGATAGACCGTAGTGCTAATATTTACATTCAATTCCCAGTGTTCCTTCTCTGTGTGTAGTTCTTTCTGTCCATCATTGATCAGCTGGAAGTGAGTTGGATCTTCTTTATGTTGAAGATATCCACTTCCATCAGAATACATCTTCATACAGTATGGTTGTTGAAGTGTATAGTGATCTTCTGGTTCTGCTCATTTCACTCAGAATCAGTTCATGCTAGTCTCTCCAAGCCTTTCTGAATTCATCCTGCTGGTCATTTCTTACAGAACAATAATATTCCATAGCCTTCCTATACCATAATTTACCCAACCATTCTCCAATTAATGGACATCCATTCATCTTCCAGTTTCTAGCCACTATGAAAAGAGCTGCTACAAACATTTTGGCACATACAGGTCCCTTTCCCCTCTTTATTATTTCTTTGGGATATAAGCCCAGTAGGAGCACTGCTGGATTAAAGGGTATGCACATTTTGATAACTTTTGGGGCATAGTTCCAGATTGCTCTCCAAAATGGTCGGATCTTTCACAACTCCACCAACAATGTATTAGTGTCCCAGTTTTCCCACATCACCTCCAACATTCATCATTATTTGTTGCTGTCATCTTAGCCAATCTGAGAGGTGTGCAGTGATATCTCAGAGTTGTCTTAATTTGCATTTCTCTGATCAGTAGTGATTTGGAACACTCTTTCATATGACTGGATATACTTTCAATTTCATTATCTGAGAATTGTCTGTTCATATGCTTTGACCATGTATCAATTGGAGAATGGTTTGATTCCTTATACATTAGGATCAATTCTCTATATATTTTGGAAATGAGACCTTTATCAGAACCTTTAACTATAAAAATATTTTCCCTATTTGTTACTTCCCTTCTAATCTTATTTGAATTAGTATTGTTTGTACAAAAAAATTTTTACTTTGATGTAATCAAAATCTTCTATTTTGTGATCAAGAATGATCTCTAGTTCTTCTCTAGTCATAAATTCCTTCCTTCTCTACAGGTCTGAGAGGTAGACTATCCTCTGTTCCTCTAATCTATTTGTGATCTCATTCTTTATGCCTAAATCATGGACCCATTTTGATCTTATCTTGGAATATGGTGTTAATTGTGGATCCATATCTATTTACTGGTATACTAATTTCTGGTTTTCCCAACATGCATTTTTATCCCTAATGTTGGTATCTTTGGGTTTATCAAACACTAGATTGCTATAGTTGTACCCTTTTTGGTACTTTGTACCTAATCTGTTCCACTGATCAAGCGGTCTATTTCTTAGCCAATGCCAAATGGTTTTTGTGACTGCTGGTATATAATATAGTTTTACAACAGGTATACCTAGACTACCTTCATCTGACTTTTTTTTTCATTAATTCCCTTGAAATTCTCGACCATTTATTTTTCCATATGTACTTTGTTATTTTTTTCTAGGTCATTAAAATAGTGTCTTGGGAATCTGATTGGTATAGCACTAAATAAATACATTTGTTTGGGGAATATTGTTATCATTATTATATTTGTTCGGCCTATCCATGAGCACTGGATGTCTTTCCAATCATTTAAATCTGACTTTATTTTTGTGCCAAGTGTTTTGTAATTTTGCTCATATAATTCCTGACTGTTCTTTGGTAAATGGATTCCCAAATATTTTATACCTTCGACTATTATTTTGAATGAAATTTCTCATTGTATCTCTTGCTGCTGCATTTCGTTGGTGATGTACAAAAATGCTGAGGATTTATGTGGATTTATTTGGTATCCAGCAACTTTGCTAAAGTTCTGAATTATTTCTTACAACTTTTTCTTAGAATCTCTAGCATCTGCAAAGAGTGACAGTTTGATTTCTTCATTACCTACTCTTGTTCATTTATTCTCTTTCTCCACTCTTATTGCCGAGACTAGCATTTCTAATACAATAATGAATAGTAATGATGATAGTGGGTAACCTTGTTTTCACTCCTGATCTTACTGGGAAAGATTCCAGTTTATCTCCCATTACATATTATGCTTACTGACAGTCTTAAATATATGCTCCTGACTATTTTAAGGAATAGTCCATTTATTCCTATACTCTCAAGAGTTTTTAGTAGGAATGGATGTTGTATTTTACCAAATGCTTTTTCTGCATCTATTGAGATGTTCATATGGTTTTTAATAAATTGATGATTAATATGGTCAATTATTACTAATAGTTTTCCTAATATTAAACCAGCCCTGAATTCCTGGTATAAATAACAGCAGCTGATGTGAAAAGCCCCTGCACTCAAACTGGAAGTGTCTGCCCAGAAACCACAGTCCCTACTTCAAAGGTTCCACTTCTCTGGGAATTCCGAGGCTGCTTGCCTGGCCCTATGTGGATTAGATGTTTCCTCGGACTGTGTCCCCGCTGTTCAGGCTCTAAGTACCCCATGGTGAAGCCCCGGACAGCAGAAGGGGGCTTCACAGCCGTGCTGAGATCTGTTAGATCACTTCTGGATTGGGGTGGTTCTAGATCTAGCTTTATATTTTAAAGTGGCTTGATTTCTCTTGTGAACTGCTGTTTTATAAGCAGAGAAGAGCTACCAACCTGTGCCAGATTCCTCTATCTCAGTGGCTTCTCTGATCCCAGTGTTCTCCCCAGCCCGATCGGCACAGTACGCTAACACCTAACCCTCTGTGCTGGCCTTTTTTCTTCCTCCCCTTGGAACTGACCTTTTCTGTAGAGACTCCAGATTCTCTTCAGCTGGTATGTTGTGCTTCTAATCCTTGTGGTTTCTATCAGTGCAGCATTATTTTTGAGGCTGATTTAACTATTTGGTAATGAGGGAAGAAGGGAGCTTACAGATTTGTGTCTATCTTCCCCTGCCATCTTGGCTCCACCCCTGGCTGTAGCTTCTTCTGTTCATTATTGAACAAATGGAATTTATTTGATTCATCTCATTCTTGAAGAGAGCCATGTTCATCCGAATTGATCATCTTATACTATTGTTGTTGAAGTATATAATGATCTTCTGGTTTTGCTCTTTTCACTCAGCATCAGTTCATCTAAGTTTCTCCAGGGCTTTCTAAAATCATCATGTTGGTCATTTCTTATAGAACAAAATTTTTCCGTAAATTCATATACCACAATTTATTGAGCCATTCTTCAATTGATGGGCATCCACTCAGTTTCCAGTTTCTAGCCATTACAAAGATGGCTGCCACAAACATTTTTGCACATAAAGGTCCCTTTCCCTTCTTTACCATTTCCTTGGTATATAAGCCCAATAGTAACATGCTGGATCAAAGGATATGCAGAGTTTGATAACTTTTTGAGCATAGTTCCAAATCACTCTCCAGAATGGCTGGATGTATTCAGAATTACAGCAACAAAGTATCATTGTCCCAGTTTTCCCACATCCCCTCCAACATTCACCATTATCTGTTTCTGTCATCCTAGCCAATCTGAGAGGTGTTCTACCAAACATTTAAAGGACAATTAGTTTCAATTCTGTGCAAAATATTTGAAAAAATACGGAAAGAAGGAACCCTACCAAGTTTCTTTTACACCAGATATAGTGCTGATATGTAAATAAGGTAGGGTCAAAACAGAGAAAGAAAATTTTACATCCATTTCCCTAATGAATATTGATGCAAACTTCTTAAATAAAACATTAGCAAAGAGATTATAGAAAATTATCACCAGGATAATACACTACGACCAAGTAGGATTTATACTAAGAATGCAAGGCTGGTTCAATATTAGGGAAATATTAGTATAATTTACTATATCAATAACTAAGCTAACAGAAATCATATAATTCTCTTATATAACAGATGCAGAAAAAGTATTTGACAATATCCAGCACCCATTCCTTTTAAAAACACTAGACCACAAAGGAATACATGGAGGTTTCCTTAGCATGATCAGTAGCATCTGTCTAAAACCAACACAAACATCATATGTAATGGGGATAAACTGGAAGTATTCCCAATAAGATTGAGGTGAAGCAAGGTTGTACACACTATTACCATTGCCATTCAATATTGTATTAGAATTGGTAGCTTTAGCAATAAGAGAAGAAAAAGAAATTAAAGGAATTAGACTAAGTAATGAGAAAATAAAATTATCCCTTTTAGCAAACGATGATTCTATCCTTAAAAGAATCCTAGAGAATTCATTTTCAAAGTACTAGAAACAATTAACTTCAGCAATGTTTCAGGATATATGATAAATCTATATACATCATCCACATTTCCACATGTTACCAACAAAGTCCATCAGCAAGCGATACAAAGAGAAATTGCATTTAAAATAACTTAGATAATATAAAATATTTGGGACTCTTCCTGCCAAGGCAAAGCCAGGAACTCTATGAGCACAACTCTATGAACAGTTTCCACACAAATAAATTTAGATCTTAAAAACTGGAAGAACATCAAGTGTTCATGGATAGCCCAAACTAATATAATAAAAATGACAATATTACCTAAATTAATCTATTTATTCAGTGCCATATCAATCATACTGCCAAGAAACTACTTTACAGAGCTAGAAACAACAATAACAAAATTCATCTGAAACAACCAAAGATAAAGCATTTCAAGGAAACTAATGAAAAAAAAAATGCAGATGAATGTGATCCAAAACTATATTATAAACCAGAAGTCATCAAAATCATTTGGTACTGGCTAAGAAATAGACTAATTGATCAGTGGAATAAGTTAAGCTAACAAGACACAATAGTCAATAAATATCTAGTGTTTGATAAACCCAAAGACTCTAGCTTCTGGGGTAAGAACTCACTATTTGACAAAAATTGCTGGGAAAATTGGAAAATAGTATGGCATAAACTAAACAATGACCAATACCTAGCACCCTACATATCACAACAAGATCAAAATGAGTTCATGATTTGGACAAAAAGAGTGATACTCTAATGAATTTAGGAGAACAAGGAATAGTCTACCTTGCAGATCTGTGGAGAAAAGGAATTTGTGGCCAAAGAAGAACTAGAGGAGATTATGAAATGCAAAATGGATAATTTTCATTACATTAAATAAAAAGTTTTTGTACAAACAAAATCAATGCCGACATGATTAGAAGAGAAGCAGAAAACTGGAGATAAAATTTACATCTAAGTCTTCTTATAATGAACTCCTTTCTTAGAGAATTGACTCAAATTTATAAGAATGCAAGGCATTCTCCAACTGATAAATGGTCAAAAGATATGAACAAATAATTTTTAGATAAAGAAATTAAAACTACTTCTAGTCATATGAAAAGCTGCTCTAAATCACTATTGATCAAAGGAATACAAATTAAGACAACTCTGAGATACCACTACATGTCTCTCAGATTGGCAGAAAAAGATAACAGGAAAAGATGAGAAAAGTTGGAAAAGTGATAGGAAAAGTGGGATACTAATATTGTTTATGGAGTTATGATCTGATCCAACCATTCTGGAGAGCAACTTGGAACTATGCCCAAAGGTCTATCTAATTGTACATACCCTTTGATCCACAGTGTCTTTACTTCATCTGTATCCCAAGGACATCTTGAAAAAAAGAAAAGAACCCACATGTGCAAAAATGTGTGTAGCAAGGAACTGGAAATTGAGTACAGGACCATCCGTTGTGGAATGGTTGAATAAGCTTGGTATATGAATGTAATGGAATATTATTGTTATGTAAGAAAAGATCAGCAGGATGATTTCAGAGAGGCCTGGACAGATTACATGAAATGATGCTAAGTGAAGTAAGAGAGAACACTATATACAGTAACAACAGGATTATACAATGATCAATTTTGATGTACATGGCTTTTTTTCAATAATAAGGTGATTCAGGCCAGTTCCAATGGACTTAAGATGAAGAGAGCCTTCTGCATCATTGTCTAAGCTAACTTTTAGCAGGATATAGTTTCCTTCCTTATCTCTTTTAATTAGATCAATTTCTGCTTTTGCTTGATTTGAGATAAGGATGGCTTCCCCTAATTTTTTTGGCTTCACCTGAATCATAATATATTCTACTTCAACTGTTTACCTTTACTCTGTATGTATTTGCCTGCTTTAAGTGTGTTTCTTGTAAAAAAAACATATTGTAAAGTTCTTTTGATCCAGTCTGCTATCCGCCTCCATTTAATGGGAGAGTTCATCCCATTCACATTTATAGTTAAAATTACTAATTCTGTATTTCCTGCAATCAGATCCCCTAATTATGCTTTTTTCCCCCTTCTCCCCCCTGAACCCCTTCCTCAGTATTGAATTTATGGACCCCACATTTTAGTATCCCTCCCCCTCCTTTTAAATCACTTCCCCTTTCTTGTATCCTTCCCTTATTCCCCTTTTCCTTTTCCCTATTCCTCTCCCCCCTTATGAGGTGAGAGAGAATTCTCTGAAAAAAAAATTTGTCAATTATTTACTCTTTGAACCTACTCTGATGAGAGTAAGATTCACACAATGTTTCTTCCCCACTCTAAATTCCCTCAGATGTAGAAGATTTTTTTTAATGTCTCTTCCTGGGATGTAGTTTCCCTCTTTTTATCTCTCCTTTCCCTGTTTCTGATACTATCTCCTTCCCTTTACTACTTCCCTTTTTATTGTTATATCAGTAAAATCAAATTATCCATGTAGACTTTCTGTATATCCACAACAGAGATACAGTTCTCAATAGTTCTTTTTACCTTTTTCTGCTTCTCTTGAGTCTTGTGGATGTAGATCAAACTTTTCTGTTTAAGTCTTTTTTTTTTTTTTTTTTTCTTAGAAAGAAAAGGAATTCCTTTATTTCATTAAATGACCATCTTCTTCCATGAAAGAAAATGCTAAATTTAGCTGGGTAGTTTATTCTTGGTTGCAATTCTTGTTCTTTTGCCTTTCGGAATATCTGGTTCCAGGCCCTTTGATCCTTTAATGTAGAGGCAGCCAGACCTTGAGTGATCCTTATTGTGTCACCTTGATATTTGAATTGTTTTTTCCTACCTGTTTGCAATATATTTTCCTTAGTTTGGTAGTTCTTCAATTTAGCCACTATCTTCTGTGGAGTTCTTTTTTAGGGTCTTTTTCAGAAGGTGTTCAATGAATTCTTTCAATGACTATTTTCCCTTCTGTTTCTATTATCATTGGACAGTTCTCTTTGATGATTTCTTAGAATCTAAGCTTTTTTTCAATCATAATTTTCGGGAAGTCTAATGATCCTGAGATGATCTCTCCTAGATCTATTTTCCAGTTCTATAGATTTTCCCAGTAAATATTTGACGTTATTCTCCAGCTTTTCATTTTTGCTTTTGTTTTTGTTTTGTTTGACTGATTCTTGGTTTCTCAATGAATCATTCATTTGTATTCAGTCCTGATTTTTAATGAGTTATTTTCTTCATTCACATTTTTTAGTTCTTTTTTTATATGTCCAATTGAGTTTTTAAATGAATTATTTTGGTCTGTTAATTTTTTTTTTTCCATTTCACTATTTTTGTTTAAATTGAGTTATTTTATTTTTCCAAATCACAAATCCTACTTTCTTGGGAATTTTTTCATGTTTTCCAATTCAGAAATCCTACTTTCCTGTGATATTTTAACCTTTTCCAATTCACAAATTTTGTCTCCCTGAACGTCCTGTGAATTCTTTATTTTTTCCAAATCAAATTTCAGGACAATTTTATCCTCTATCATAGGTTCTCTTTCCTTTCCCAATTTTTTTAATAGTCTCTTCTAGGAGAGATTTATGTGATGGGGGGCAGGTATCATTACCCTTTAAGATGTTATCTGGAGATTCTCTGCTGTTAGCCGCCTCAGGGTTGGATACCCGCTCTTTCTCTGTATAGAAGGTGTCAATAGTTCTCTTCAGCTTCTCACTAATTGTTAACACTCTGTGGGAAGTCTGCCTTTGGATAAGAAATGTATCACCTTCCTCCCAGCAAAGATGGATGCATCAATCCTGTGACTGGCCTAAGAGAGTGCTCTGGGAGAGAGTTCCCCTCGTCCCTCCCCAGAAATGCCTCAGAGGTGGTTAGCATAGCTGCGCTGTGAGGAGTGCCTAGTGAAGGACCCCTGCTGTGTGGCCTAGCAACTGTCTTGAGGTTTAAGGCTGAACAGTGAAAGCATCACAAACCCAGGCCAAGGCGTCCTATGAGGCCGTGGATATTAGCAGCTGACTTGAAAAGCCCCTGTGCTGAAACCGGAAGTGTCTGACGGGAAACCACGGTCCCTTCTGCAGAGATTCCATTTCTTTGGGAGTTCTGCTGTTGTTGGAGTTTCAATACTGCTAGAATTCCACTGCCTCAGACTGAGCCTTGTACTATGTGGATTAGAGCTGCCCCAAGCTGTGTCCCATGCTGTTCAGGTTCTTAACTGCCCCAAGGAGAAGCCCTGGACAGCAGAAGGCGGCTATGCTGAGATTGGTATTAGATCACTTCCGGATTGAGGTGGTTCTAGGATCTGGCTTTATATTTTAAAATGGCTTTGATTTCTCTTCTGATCTGCTGTTTTATAAGCAGAGTAGAGCTCTCAGTTTATGCTAGATTCCTCTATTTCACATCTTCTCTGATCCTAGAGTTTTCCCCAACCTGTTTGGCACAGTGTGCTAGCACCTAACCCTTCCTGTGCTGATCTTTCTTTCCTCCCCTCAGAACCGACCTTTTCTATTGAAATTTCAGATTTTCTTCAGGTGGTAAGTTGTACTTCTAATCCTTTTGGTTTTTATCAGTCCACGAGGCTGATTTAACTAGTTGGTATTGAGGGAAGAAGGGAGCTTACACATTTGCATGTATCTTCTCTGCCTTCTTAGCTCTGCCCCCAATCCTATACTTTCAAGCCCAGAATTAATACTGAAACTAGATTTCAAATTTCTTTGTCCCTTCATTCATCCTTAACTTACTGGCTATTCCTTCTGGGAAGTTTTTTAGTTGCAGATATTGGACACCAACTCCCTTGAATATGATAACTAGGAAGGCAATTTCTTAACCTCTGGAAACCTGTCCACATGGACATCTTTCCTATATCTAACACTCTGATCTTTAGGGATTTGTTTTGAAAAATTCTCCAATATTTCCACTTCTTAACTAGGCTCCCAAGACTAGTCAACTAGAGTTGATTTTTTTTTCCTATAAGGAAACATTCAACAATTTTTATGCCTACTCCCCTTTAAAACTTCTTGAAAATTTAACTCTAGTTGTTGGTAACAAACAGTCCAAAGTAAATAAAAATGAGAATAACTTTCTGCTTTCCTTCTCTTTGGAAGAGTTTTCTTCTTTCAAAAGAGGGTGTGATTGTTCCCAGGATGGTCATATGTCTGAACAGCAGGTGGTGAGGAATCTCTCTCCCTAAGCCTGGTGGTTCTATAACAAATTATACCTTTTTGAAGGTGTTGGAACAGAACAATGGAGTGGAGAATCTCACTTCTCATCCATACCCATCAAGGGATTCATCCTAGGATGAACCTTAACATAATATGAGCAGGTGAAAGTTCCTTCTCAAGCATTTTAAGAAATTTCTCTACTGATGAGAAGAATGATGACTTCTTGTTGAATGGATTTAAAGGCAAAAAAAAAAAAAATAGATTTTAACCCTACCAACAGGAAGTTGTAAAATTACATAGGTGGCTAGCTGGCTGAAATTAAGGAATTAGCAATTCTACAGCTGAATCTCTTCCCAGACTTCAGAAAACAAAAATAAGAAAAGTAGAGAAAAATAACCCATAGTATACCCTTAAAATTTTAAAAGGAGGGCCATATAATACATATAAATATAGATTTTGATTGGTACAAAACTTAAAAATTGAGATAAATTAGGGCCCTTCTGAAAAGAAAAAGAATTTAGTGTTAATGAAGGCAAACTTTAATTCTGAAGAGGCTTACCTAAACTCAAGAGAATTTGTGTGCAGATAGGGAGGCACTTATATTTATGGGCGATCCCTCCATGAAATTGCCACTTTGTGAGCACTTTCTTTTTGGGTCTTGGCAGGGACTGGTCAAAAGAGCATCAGTATTCCACCAAAGAAGCTATCATTTTGGAAATTAAAATTATCCCGCCTAAATGAGAAGAGCCTGAGGCTGAACTCAAAGCCTATGTCACTGTTTTAAAGGGTCCACAGTTCTCTGAAATGAAGTGAACCTCAGCTCTTCCTCACAATCTGGGATACTTCCTCATTCTAGGTCCCAATTTTTATAGGGTTAAATGTCTGGACATTCAAGAACAGCTATAAGAGATTAATTATTAATTATTATTATTAATTAAGCAAACTCATGTCAGCAGGGTGGCAAGGTGAGTGAGGTAAGGAATATCCCACAGATGGACGGGATTCTCCTTAGTTTGGGTATGAGAAAATGGTACAAATCATCTTGAATTGAGTGATCTAAGTAATCTTAAGATGGTCACCTGGTCCTATTAGACCAGTGATTGATTCAGAAGTACAAGAATATTTGGAGGGACTTTGCATATAGTTTTTATGACTGCCACAATGGCCTTGGTCTCCATGAGAAGGGGAATACAAGGATGGAGTTAACTTTCTATATGATTAAGCAACTGAACTTAGGATTCTGTAGATCCTAGCTCTCAGGTCTTACATACAGAACTTTGATAGTATTCCATCAAATTGATAAATACTGATTAGAATGAAGTAAGGATTCAAATGAATTATTTCTCAAATTTCAACTCACAAATGTATATTATTTCTTCCTTTATTTAAAACATGTAAATTTTCTTGACACATCCTAAGTATTCCTGAGTTGGGCTGGAAACTGGATCCCAATTCAAATTTGGCTTTCTAGGGCATCCCATTGGAGAAGGCCAGTAAGATGTAGATGGAAGCTCAGCTATAGCTAGGGGAAAAAAGAAAGAAGAAAAAATAATTGATACATTTAAGTATATGCTTCTGTGTGTGTGTGTGTGTGTGTGTGTGTGTGTGTGTGTGTGCGTGTGTGTGTGTGTGTTTTTCTCCTGGCACTAAGGATTCATTATATCAAGGAATCATGGAAATAGTCACTGGTAAAACTGAGTCTTAAAGAGTTTTCTGAACATTTTGAAGGTAAGTGACTTGCCTATGTTTTCATGTTCTATATATTTCATAGGAAGGACTTCAATTCAAGTTTTCCTAGAAATCATCTAGTTGTTTTGAAATTCAAATCAGATAAAATATGAAATGCATATGTATATTTCAGATCTATGTTGATTTTGGAGCAACTCATCAAATTGTTTACATAATAGTATTCTTTTACCTTTGTAGTAAAAGTCAATATATGAGTTGCAATTATAGTTATATTCATGGTAGTCTATTTACTTAAGCTCCTGCTGAGTTGTATTTCTTATTTAATTATGTATATTGTTGCCTCTGGACTCACAATGAAACCAACCATGCCAATTATTTTATTTGACTATTTGAAGAAATGTAAATCATTCTTTGATTTAGCTATGACTTCTTTTTTTGTTGTTGTGATATCTATAACAGGAGTTGTATTCACCTGATAGCGTGAGAGTTGGACCTTTGTTCTGAATTTGGAGCTATGCCCCTAAAGAGTGTGTAAAAATGCTCACTGATTTGTCATTAATCTTGGATTATCGCTCACATCTGGAAAGTAAGGAATGCTTTCATAAAAGAATCAATGGTCACTTTACATTGGTGAAGAGGAGGGATGGTGGCACTGGACAAGCATCATAATGGAATTTTTTAAAGTATATTTACAAATCAGGCATAGCATAAAATTATGATAGTTTATTTATGAATCATTTGGACATACCATCATCAATTGTAGTTACAGGGTTTCCAACTCCTGCTGCATCTGAAATAACATTAAATTATATTTCAGAAAAATGAAGAAAATGAGGAATAAGATAATACAAAGGACTCAAGAAATCTTTTTAAAAATTGCAGACATCCAAAGAAATTCTCCATCAGCTTTTGCAAAGTGATATAAAGTAGAGTATATTATGTGTCTAAAGTATTAGCAATGTTCTCAGCAATACAATGATTCAAGATTATTGTGAAGGACTTATGTTGAAAAATACTATCCACATCTGGATAGAGAAGGAACTGATTGTGTCAGAATACAGATTGAAGCAAATATATTTTTTACTTAATGTTTCTTCAGATAGGTGGAGAAAATCTGTTTTTTTTGGTAGCAACATGACTTAGATGGAAGTGTTTTTGCATATCTTTACATGTAGCTTTTCAGTGGGAGGATAAAGTGTAGTTATGGTGGGAGAGAGGAAGGAAGAGAATCTGGAACTCCAAGTTCTAAAATAAATATAAAAATGATTGTCATGTAATTGGTTAAAGGAAAATATTAAATTTAAAATGGGAAAAATAAAATAAGAATTCCATTTAGAAAAACCCTAAAATTGTGGATGAAAATATTTCACCCAGCAAAGTTAAGTACACTATTGAATAAAAACAAAAGGACATTCAATAAAATGTCACATTTTCAGGATTTTCTCTCAAACAAACCTGGATTTAATAGAGAATTTTACATATAAGGGCCAATATAAAAAAAGAATTTCTCTCTTTCTCTTACACATGCGTGCATGTCAGTATGTTATCCCTTCTTGGCATAGACACACCAAAAAGGGTATAGTAATGCAACAAAAATCTTTAAAGAATTAAGAGGGAAGGAAGAGGATAAGGTGGGGTACAGAAATGTATTTAACTGAATAGCATTGGGATAAGAGGTGTAGATTAATATGTATAGGATTAAGAGGAAGGTATAAGGCTAGAGGAGAAGATAAAAATGATATCCATGGTGTTTGGGCAGGGGTCAGGGGCAGCTTGGAGATAAAGTAATAACAAGGCCAGTCAACAGATAGAAGTCAAGTAGAACAGTTAGAAAGGATGGTGAAAAGAAGATACAAACACCAATATAATACCAATGATCAGGAGCAAAATTTATTTTTAAAAATGTATAAAAAGTAATCATTGAACTCTGACAAAATCAAAGTTGAAAAAAGATTATAGTAAGAATGAAATCTACATTATGTCAACCATATTAATATTTTAGAAAAATATATGTGTAGGTACATATAAGTATATGTGAGTATATATTATATATATTTGGCTTAACTGAAGCTTTCTTTGGAAAGGTCAAGAAAAGAAGGAAAGGTACATAAAAATAAAAAAATACACAGTAGAGAGCAAAAGAAAACCTAGAAGGAAGCAAAACTAGAAGAAAACTGGACATTTATGAATATAATGCCTTTTATATTATATACATGTAGGGGAGTGAAACTGTGTTTCCTTTAAAACATTATCACTGTGAAACTGTTCCCTTTGATCTATACAAAAAGAGAGTTGGGAGTCTCAGGCATTCCTGGGAACACAAGTTAAGCATCATTATTCTATCAGAAATCTTGGTCAAAAAGCACTCCATTAATCTTTTGGGGATGCCAGAACCTTTCTGGAAATTCCAATGGGAGATCTGGGTCAGATACTGATAAGCATTTAGACCTGGGGACTTTGGCTTCTTTTTTCAACCTGAAACTTGAGCATCAAGATTCCTATTTAAAGGGCAAATTCTGAACTCATTCATTGCAGAATGTCCAAAGGATTCTGCCTGCTGAGAAGGCATTCTCATCTCAGTGCCAGCCTCAATTTCCCTATTAGGACTTTGCCACTAAAGAAGTCAGTGTCTTAGAAAACTAGCTTCCAATCCAACAATAAACTTCCATGTTTGCCAATTAATAGTTCAGGTTCTTGAATTCTATCACAAAGAACTTGCACCTCTGAACAAAAGGGGATTTCCACAACTCTCTGACTGCTACTAACCTCATCATATGTTTCCTTGAATTAAAATTTGTTGCTAAATATTTTGAATGCTTCCCAGTGTTCTATCCAGCACATGACAAGGTTGTTGTTTTTTTTTTATCTGTTTTTTTTTCTTATTTTATGTTTAAGTTTTAAGTCAATAAATACATACAAAAGAAAGGAAATGATTTTAACATGCTAAATTATTGAACCCCATTTAATAAGAAAAAATATATTAAATTGGTTTTCTCAAATCCCATCTTCCTAATCCTTTAAAATATAGTGTAAACTACAGGATTTTTCTTCCCATCAGGTTTGTATCATTGGAGTAAACAATGATTACAAAAAAAAAAAAAAAAAAAAGAATAAAAAAAAGCATTAATATGGAGGATATTTTTTTAATAGTTTTAGACCAATGTGCTTCAAGTCACAAAGAGAGATTCAAAAAGAACATTAATGAATGTAGACTACATACCTTTTCATGATTAAATCATCATTAGATTAAAGGACTGACAGTTGTGGATTTTTAAAAAAATATTTAAAATATAACCTTTAAACTTAAAAAAAAAAAAAACCCTAAAAACTTTAAAACATTATCAAGAATTTTAAATTATTATTATGTAAATGTGTGTGGAATAGAGAGCAATAAGGTGAAGATTTTTACAGGATTATATGTATTATTTTTCTATATTTTGTTTTCATTTTTTCTGTGTTTCTTCTATTGATGGTGGTTGAGATCCCTTTAAGATTCCTTTCTGATTCCCCAACCCCCATGGCTGACCTTTGATTCACAAATGCTAGCCAAAAAGCATCCTTTTAAATTCCAATGATAATCGGGCCCAACCCCCACTGGATCTGAATTAACTTGAGTTTTTCCCAACCCCCACAGTTTAAACCCATTGAATTCTACTCAACACTGACCCTGGCTGAAAGCTTGCCAGGAGCTTGGGACTCCACCAACAAGCCCCCTTTAAGTATAAAAAGAGCCAAACTGGAGCTATCTATTTGCAGGAGCCCTTCCCCACAAAACATGCTATTCTTCTGGCCATGTAAGGGTTCCTGCCCACCCAGCAACTACCTTTGGCCCTGGCATCTTTCTACATTTAACTTTATTTCCAAATTTCTACAATAAACCGTTTTATCAATCTAGTTTTCATGACTGTCAATTCATTTCCAGGGGACACTGCACTGTATTGGGACTATCTTTGCACAGACCACAACAGGGTTCCCCCTTTCCTATCTCTCATCACTATGACCTCTATATTATGTGTAGGCTCATATTTACTTGAACATTGGCCAGCTATAACCATATTTACTTAACCTGAGCTGATGACATTTATCAGTATTTGACATTTATGGATATTTAATCTATTAGCTGGACCACTATCTGCTTCATTAAGCCTGAAGGGCTGATTTTCTGTTTCCTAGAAATCAGGAGATTATGGGGAAACAGAAACCTTCCATTGCAATCTCTCCAAATAGCAACAACCCATTAGATGCCTTTCCTCCCCTTCTCAATGCCATCTTACTTGTGATGTAATCTCTTGTGTAAAAGTTATGTATTTTTACTACTTCTTTAGCCCTCCAACTGGGAGCTTTCTTTCTCTTTCTTATCTGGAGATGGGAGGGCTCATCTTTGGAAGGTTTTCAATAAACAAATTTTCTGCCTTCTACTGAATGGTCTCTGAGTAGTCATTTTGGGTAAGGGTCTTCTATATCCCTCACAAAGTGATCATTTTTTTTTATCACAAAAATACATAGGCATGGAAATCAACTAAACAGAATATTTTATATTAAATCTTTAGCATCAAAGAGGAGAAAATAAGATCTAAATGACTACCTTTGCAAAGCAGGCTTCCCTGCCATTTATTGAAGTCTGTGTTTCTCCAAAAAAATATTTTGAATTTCTTCCAGAAAGGTCCAGATAATTATCAAGAACATGGTCCTGAAGTGGCTCCACAAAGGAACTTGTAGTAAATCTGTTGATTAAAGTTATACTCTTTAGTATTTCATTCTAAAATGTCTGCATTTTAGTATGCAATAACTAGTCTCTCATTAGTTCTGTGAACATTTCAAAGCATATAAAGGGCTAACATTTTTTTTTAATGGTTGTAGTTTTTCGTTAATACTATCACAATTGTGACTTGTCCCTGAATAGTTTCTTCACTCTGAAAACAATTACAGTATATAAAGTTATAAAAGTTTTTTACTCAATTGAATTATTTCCATTAAGATCCTATAATGGTACAAAGAAAATTAGTGAAGAAAAAGTTGTTGTTGTTTTCCAGAATGGTCCAGGGAAAGACACACACACACACACACACACACACACACACACACAAATAACAAAAAAAATACTTGCAAATCCTGGATTCCTTATTAATCTGATTTTAAAGAAGCCACTAAAAGCACTTTATTACATAAATTCATATGGAAATTACTAAAGTAGTTTTAAGGGACCAGTTAGCAACCAAATCAAGGTTAAAACAAAGACTATGCTGAAGCTAAAAAAAAAAAAAATAGTTTTGAGGCTCTCAAATGGATGCAGACCACAAAATCGCCATTGTCATTGTGCAAAGGAGACTCACCTATTCTGCTTTTTTAAAAAATAAATATTACCTTGGTTATACAATACTTTAATTTAAATTCCAATGGGGGCTAAGTCCTACAGTCCTGGTTGTCACTATTAGGACAAGAGTAGTTACAATGTCTAATATATTTCTATGACTGATACTGTTAATACATATCCCAAAACACTTTAAAACTTTTAGTCTTGTAATTTCGTGAAATCATAATAATGTTATTCTAATTTTCAACTTTCTCATTCCATCCTCGAAGGGCTAATCTGTTTCACATAGTGAAAAGAAATAATAGGGCATATAAATGTGACATGATTAAAAATTAGTAACTTTTATTGGATCCTTATCATTGCATTAAGCACTAACCAGGCTTCCTAAAAGTTCCTTAATCAAACATCCTGAATTTTAAAGATGAAGCAAGGTAAAGTGATTTGTCTTAGTGAAGAAGATACCCTGAAATGCTAAAAATCCTTGAAGGAGAAAATCTCCTTCAATTCTGCCTCAATTTGGAATCCTGCCCCTGGGAAACAAGACAAGCAATGTCATTCTATTATCTAGGTGGGGGCTGATTTAGGCCTGAGCAAAAGAATTCCAACCCTATTCAATTATTTCCTATTCAATTCAAATTTCAGCTGAAGCTGAAACCCAGCTTGTAGATGAGCCAACTTGGAACTCCACCCTCTAGCCCCCATCAGCTTGTAGCCAAAGTTCCTATTATAAAAGAGCCAATCTAAAACCCTCTCTTTGCAGAAGTTCTAAACATGACAAGCTATGCCATGCTAGACTACACCATGCTATGCCAAGGAAGCCTCTGCCCACTGGAATAATATTCTTTTCCAGTGTTACCCTCTCTTTACCCTCACTTATTTCCCTAAAGAGACTTTATGCCTTTCTGTCAGGATTTCTAACCTTAATTCCCAATCACTATAAAAAACCTCTTTTGTCAATCTAAGTTTTTGGGTTTTTAAATTCCTTTACATAGAATCTCTGCATTGCCAGAAGAAGGTTCCCCAAAACTCCCTACCCTTGTGCTGAATCCCAAGAGGGTGCAGGGGAGCCAAACCTCTCCATTCGGTTTCCTGAACCACAAACCTACCACTAGACCTTTTCATTTAAGTCCCTGATCACCAGAAAATCTCATTTTGGTTCCCTAAATCTAGAACTTGTCATTTGATTCTCTACTAAATGGAACCCCAAAACCTAAACTTCATCATATTTTTGGTTCCCATATTGGGAGCCCCAAAATTAGGCCTCACCTCATCACCAGGGCATACAGGTACAAGCACCAGAGGAAGATTTGAAGCAAAGTCCTCTGACTCTGTAGCCAGGGTACCATCTTCCCACTGCATTCCTTTGTACCTAGTTAACATTTTAAAATATATTTTACTAATATTTATACAAGTATAATCTCTACAGTTAACCCCCCCCCAATTCCTGTTGAGGTCACAGATATGGTCATTAATGATTTGTTACATTCCAAATGGAAAAATTACTAATATTTTTTCAGGTCCCAATTATATATTCATTTTTATTTTATACTTTTTATTTTGTTTTATTTTTTTAACATTGACCCTTGAAAAAACCCTTGTGTTCCAATTTCTGGCTCCTTTCTCACCCCATTCCCCAGATATCAAGAAATCCAATATAAATTAAACATGATAAAAATATAAATTAAATATGATATAGGCATACATATTAAATACAATTATCTTGTTGCACACACACAGATAAGATCTAAAAGTTAAAAAAGAGAGAGAAAGAGAAGAGAGAGAGAGAGAGAGAGAGAGAGAGAGAGAGAGAGAGAGAGAGAGAGAGAGAGAGAGAGAAAAGAAAATTCAATCAAAACACAGCAAAAAGAGTGAAAATGCTGTTATACACCATCAGTTTCCACAGTCCTCTCTCTGGGTGTAGATGGCTCCCATCATCCCAAGATCATCAATAGACCTGAATCATCTCACTGGAGAAAAGGGTCACATTCATGAAAATTGATTATCGTATAACTTTGCCATATATAATAATTGCCTGGTTCTGCTCATTTCACTTAGCATCAGTTTATGTATGTCTCCCCTGGTCTCTCTGAAATCATTGTGTTGATTTTTTCTTACAGAACAATAATATTCCATGACATTCATATACCATAACTTATTCAGCCATATTCCAACTGATGGACATCCACAAAGGTTCCAGTTTCTTGCCACTACAAAAGGAGCTGCCACATTTTTGCATATGTGGGTCCCTTTCCCTCCTTTAAGATATTTTCAGGACATAACACCATAGAAACATTGCTGGATCAAAGGGTATGCAGTTTGATAATTTTTTGAGTAGACCTCTGTCCAGAATGGGTGGTTCCATTCACAGTTCCATCAAAAATGTATCAATGTCCCAGTTTTCCCACATCCCCTCCAACATTGTTCATTATTGTTTCCTGTCATCTTAGCCAATCTGACAGGTATGCAGTGGTATCTCAGAATCGTCTTAATTTGCATTTCTCTGATCAATAGTGATTTGGAACTCCTTTTCACATGACTAGAAATGGTTTCAGCTTGGGTCCTTTGACCCAAATGGAAAAATTTAAAAGCAATTAAAAGTTTAAGTATTTTTTCTTCCTTTCTGTGTTTAGGTGTACCTGTATTCTTGAAAATAATCCTTTTTGCATCTCTCTAGTTTTGCTTTAGTCTCTTGATGTGATATTTGCATTTTTAAGAATTCAGCTTCCAGTTCTTGAATCTAAACAAAATGTAAAACAAGAAGAAACTTAACAAAAATGCCTAATTCTATCTTAAAAATTATAAAATTTTTGTTACCATATTCTGCTAGTTTTCCTTCTATTTTCAGTCAGTGATTCAGAGAGCAATTCTGAATTCCTAAAAATAGATTCTAACTTTGAAGGAACTCATGATCAAGGTCAACTAAATTACATTTGAATATTTTAAGAAAAGATTATTTCTATTGGATGATAGTTCACTAGTTCTTTTCCTAGAGCTAATATGTTAGATCATTATAAAATCAATGGTTATTTTGAAAAAAAATATCTCCAGAATTTTTCAAAATGTTTTCTTCCAATTTAAATATTAACCAAACAAAAATAAAAAAAAAAACTCATGCTTAATTTTTTTTATATTATGTCAATTATTTTTTTTTAAAACTTAATAGTATATATGGTTATTTTTACTTAAGATTTCAAAGGTATAAAAAAGAACCTGGATGGATAAATAAAAATAGATTTGGAGGGGAAAGAATTATACACTAAATTATGTGAAAACTTCAAAATAAAGATTTGGTTCATGACATGGAACCATGACTAGATATCCATCAGAGTTTCCAAAAGTATGCTATTTATTATATGAATTAACAACGGGAAAGATTACGTCCCTATGGGGACTTACAATTTAGCAAGAAGAAAGAGAGAAGATGTTGTGAGCTAGAAAGTACCAAGAAAGGATTCAGCAAAAATCTTCAATATAAGAACATCTTTTATATGGAAAATATAATATTAGGGGGTTCACATCATCTCAGGGGAGGAGGGAAAATAAAGACAGGAACAAGGATATATATTGAGGTGTAGAGATTGCCTTGAACACAGTAATAAAGACAGTCTGGGAAAGCTTATGTTTCTGTCATAGGCATCTTAAAGATGCTAATTCAAGGTAATCTGAGCTCATAATGATTGCCTTAACTATGGTTATAAGACTATCTGGGAAACAAAGTATCCAGGATATGTAACTTCATATTTCTTGACAAGGGAAGAGAATCATCTTTTTTCAGAATTTACAACAGAAGGCAATAGTTTCTTTATCTTTTTTATATTGATATCAATAGAATAAAATAAATACGTATGTTTTAATAATAAAGGGTAAAAGGCAGAGGGAAATTTTTTTAAAAGATTCTGGATTTAGACTATGGGAAAAATCATAAATCTGTATTTACATGGAAATAGTTTAAAAAGATAAAAATGATAAATAAAATAACCTGTAAGAATAGATTGCCTCTATTTGTTTTTCAGACTCCGGCTTCACTTGTACTTTAATCTTTGGTCTATATTGTTCCACTTGATTGTATTTTAATTTAGGTCCTTGTAAATGATGATCAAGATCCAGCCTGTCACATTTCATACTTTCTTCTTTAAGCTTTGTATTCATATGTTCCAAGTATCTATTTTGTGAAATTATTTCTTCCAATTGTTTCTTAAGGTATTCAACCTGTTTCCACAAAGTATCAGTTTAAGAAATTACAGAATTAAAAGAAATTTCTTTCAACTTAAATACTAATATTGAAAACGATGAAGATTCAATTATTTGTAATTCAGTTGTAAGGAAATATGTTATTATCCTTATCTAACAGCTATAAAATGTTTTTCCTAAAATGATTATTAAAACAAATTAATATATCCAAGATAGAAGATAGAAAGAAGAAATCATTACTACGTGACTAGCTTTTATATAAAGTGAAGAATACGCATTTAGTACTTCCTTCCATATTGTCTTCTGGATTCTCTCATTTTTTTCATGTGTCTTTTCTCTCCAGCTCTTAGTACAATGAGCAAATAACCAAGGAAATTCGGATGAATTGTTGATGAATATCAACAAATCCTTCTTAAGTTGTGTTAAGCCTAAAGAAATAATAGATCTTAAAAGGAATTTGCAAAGAAATAATTCCTTTTTATCATTCTAACAAGAACAATTATTCTAAGAGCAATAGACTTTACTAAAAAGAAAATAAATTTAGGCTAATTAGAAGGTCACTAAGGTGTAAAGTGCAATTGTAGTACCAGAGAAAATAATATGTCTCTCATCTACAAAACTCTGGTAATAGTATCCAGGGATTATGCTACATTTAACAGAGGTTTTATTGTGTAGGTGCTCTCTTCATGCTTCCCAAATGGCCCAACAACTGTAAGACACCAAATTTAATGACAGAAGAATAAATTTGTTTCTAGCCACTTGTCATTGGTTAAAAAAAAAAAAAAAAAAAAAAAAAAAAAAAAAAAAAACAGATGGGGTGAGAGTAGTAATTACTAATCTGAAATACAAAATCCTAGGTCCATGTAAATAATTCTTAAGGACATTCTCTTTTCCAAAAGGTACCTTTATTTATCAGTAAAATTTACAGACAAAATGATGAGGTAAAACAGGTACCCAGGAGGGGTAGATAGAAATAGATTTGGGAAATCTCAAATCTATTTTGGGAGACCAATAGAATTAGTAAAGAAAGGAATTTCGAAGAAACCATTAAAGAAATATGCTGCAAGATACCATTGAATGGGGGGGAGGGGACACTTATACATTGTTGGTGGAATTGTGAATACATCCAGCCATTCTAGAGAATGACTTGCAACTATGCTTAAAAAGTTATCAAAGTGTGCATACCCTTTGACCCAGCAGTATTGCTACTGGGTTTGTATCCCAAAGAGATGTTAAAGAAAGGAAAGGGACCTGTATGTGCAAAAATGTTTGTGGCAGCCCTCTTTGTGGTGGCCAGAAATTGGAAACTACGTGGATGCCCCTCAAGTGGAGAATGGCTGAGTAAATGGTGGTATATGAATATTATGGAATATTATTGTTATGTCAGAAGTGACCAACAGGATGATTTCAGAAAGACCTGGAGAGAATTACATGAACTTAGGCTGAGTGAAATGAGCAGGACCAGAAAATCAACAACTATACTATATGATGATCAATTCTGATGGATGTGGCCGTCTTCAACAATGAGATGAGCCAAATCAGTTCCAATAGAGTAGTAATGAACTGAACCAGCTACACCCAGTGAAAGAACTCTGGGAAATGACTATGAACCACTACATAGAACTCTCAATCCTTCTATTTTTGTCTGGCTGCATTTTTAATTTCCTTCACAGGCTAATTGTACACTATTTCAAAGCCTGAGTCTTTTTGTACAGCAAAATAACTGTTTGGATATTTAACTTATACTTTAACATATTTAACATATATTGGTCAACCTGCCATCTGGGGGAAGAGGTGGGGGGAAGGAGGGGAAAAGTTGGAACAAAAGGTTTTGCAATTGTCAATGCTGAAAAATTCCCTATGCATATATCTTGTAATAAAAAGCTATAATAAAAATATTGTACTATAAATGCTAGCTTTAGCAATAAGAGAAGAAAAATAAATTGAAGGAATTGGAGTAGGTTACAAGAAAACAAAACTGTCAATCTTTGCACATAATATCATGGTATATTTAGAGAATCCTAGAAAATCAACTCCAAAAAAATAAAAAGAAAACCTACTAGCAACAATTATCAATTTAAGCAAATTTGCAACATATAAAATAATACCTCATAAATCATCATTTCTATACGTCATCAATAAAGCCCTGCTAGTAGCAAGAGATGGACAGTCAAATTCCACATAAAATTACAATAGCCAATATAAAATATTCAGGAGTCCATCTGCCAAAACTAAGCCAGGAACTATATGGACATAATTACAAAACACATTAGACACAAATAAATTTAGATTTAAACCATTGAAGAATATTAAGTGCTCATGTATACTCCAAGCAAATACAATAAAAATGACAATTCTACATAAATTAATCTTCTTATTCAGTGTCATGCCAATCAAAATGCCTAGAAATCATAGCGCTAGAAAAATAATAAAATGTATCTGGTAGAACAAAACATGAAGAATTTCAAAGAATTTAATGAAAATAAAATGCAAAGAAAGTTGGCCTTGCTGGATCAGATCTAAAACTATATTTGAAGCAGTGACCTTCTTAACCAACCAATATTGGATAAGAAATAGAGTAGTAGATCAGTGCAATAGGTTAGGTTCACAAAACAAAATAGTGACTAAGAATGCACTATTTGACAAAAATTGCTAGGGAAACTGGAAAATAGTATGGAAGAAACTAGCTATTGACCAATATCAAACATCCTAAAGCAAGAAAACAAATATATTCATGATTTAGACAAAAAGGGTGATATTATAAGCAAATGAGGAAAAAAAGGACTGTCAGATCGGTGAAGAAAGATAAAATTTATGGCCAAAGAAGAAATAGAGAACATAATGTGAAATGCAAAATTGATCATTTTGATTATACTAAATTAAAATTTTCTTGATTTCTAGGGGAGAGGATCAGGGAAGGGAGGGAGAAAAATTTGGAACGCAAGGTTTTTCAAGGGTGAATGTTGAAAACCATCTTTGAATGTATTTATTTATTTATTTATTTAGTATTTTCCCCAGTTACATTTAATAGTTGTTTTTTTTTTTTTTTAATTAACATTTCTTTTTAAAATTTTTGGATTCTAGGTTCTCTCCATTATTCCAAGCAGCAATTAAGAAACCACTTGTGAAGATATGCAAATAAGATAAGGCTTCATCTACTTTAGAATTGGAATAGGCCTGAAGGTCCTTGAGTACTGACTCAAGGACTAACCAAAGTTCCCTTTCTGCTTTCTTCCCATGATAACATTTTCTCCCTACTTCAATCAAATATGGCAACTATGTACTTATTGCACAAGTTCAATTTCCTGGGTAGTTCGTATGTTAAGAATGTAAGACCTTCATCCATTGAGTATGATGGTCAGTGGTGGGAAGGGTGTTTGCATTAGGGACTGTTTTATACTTGAAATAGTATATTCCAAAAGTGACTCCTCCTTTCGATTGCTTATTTGTTGAGAGGGATGCCCAATTCTCAAGAGAACATACAGTGAACTTTTGATTTGCACCTAGAGATCTTTCCAGCTATTTAGTAAATGGTGACCATCACCATTCTGAGCCACACAATTTTGGGGGCTCATCTGGGATCACATGACTTGGTGAGTAGGCAAACACTTGGGTGCTAGCAGGGCAGCACCCTGCCCTGATTTTGGCAGCCCGCCAACATCTGGCTTCTCCTTGCTCTCCAAAGTAATGTATGCCTGAAATGGGAGAGACTCAAGGCAAAGCAAAATTGAGAAACTTCACAATAAAATTCCAACCAGCTAAATGTAAGGATTGATCAGTCAAGCAATTTGCTGCCCAGCAACCCAGAGGGAAGACCCTTTTGCACCCCTTTATTCAAGTTACAGACTCTGGAGGGCTGCTCTGGACAAGATAGGATAGGCCTTCTTGGGTGACTGGAGTGAATTGGGGACAATGGGCATATTTGGGCATTTTGGAATTAAGATTCCATCCAAATTCAATGGATGTGGCCCAGTCACAGCCACCCCTTGTGGAGAAAAATTTAGAAAAATGATCAGAAAATACAGGGAAAAATAATCCTTTGGGAGATAAGCATTTGGAACAAACTGCCAAATTATAAAAGAAAGAGCAAGAAAAAGATGATAAGGTATGGTTTTGACTGGGATAACTATAATATTGGCCTATGTATGGTTCCCTTCAATACTAGGTGTGTCAAAAACTAAATTTGTTTGTTAATAGTAAAAAAAATCTACTAATCCAGAAGAGGAAGTATATGCTCCCTGGGGCCAGATAATGTTGAGTAAGAATCAAAGGGAAAGAATGTATTGGAGAAGACTTTAAAAACACAGCAATGAGAACCATTATTATCTCTCCATCCTCCATACTTAGCCCCACCTCAGGAAGCCATGGCCTCCAGAATTAAACTGGAAAGAGACAACTTAATTCAATCAGTTCCTCCTGGGGACAGTGGGACAGGGGGGAGGAGGTGAAGAGAACCTGAGGCTACAGGAGGATTTCATTCAATTAACCCCACTCAGCCCCTCAAGGGGCCATTTGCTTCATTCACCCTTACATTAGGGAAGTAAGAGGGTTCTTAGAGAACTGATAATTATGAGAAATTGAAATGCCGTGCCAAAGGAACAGAACATGAAAAGGCCTTTGGAGTGATTTAAGGGACCCTTTTCCAGAGCCCAAAACACCAAGTCCTAAATTGTCTCCCTTAAGAGAAGTTCCCTTCCCTTGGTTTAGGGAGGTATAGGATATGTGAATGCTCCCCTGAGTACCACAGAAGTCAGGTCCATTAAGAAAGAAATGAGGCCCTTAATAGAAGATCCCATCTGGCTAGCAGAATAATTTTACCAAATTCTGAGTCCTAATATTTTTAATTGGGGAGAACTTATTTTGAATAAGACTCCCACCCAGAATCCTTGATACGGTGGGATCCCACCAGGAGACACTTGTTCTTAGGAGGCATTGGGGGCCATAGAGATCTTTAATGACCTGTTTGCCTGAGGAGGTTAAATTATCTAAGGAGACCCTGGTGATTTACTTGCATTCATATGGGAAAAAGGGAAACATTGTGCCGATTTGTGATCATTTCAGAAGTAGGAGTGGACTTGCTGAGGAATGAATTTATTCCCCATGGACTCAGCATATACCCCAGTAGGGACTGTTTTATACTTGAAATAGTATATTGTAGAATGGTACTAATGAATGAAGAAGACCAGACTAGGATACAGTCTGAGGTTTGAGCAGGACCTGATATACAAGGAGAGCAGAGCTTCCCACCCTGTGGTTCTGAACCAATATGCCATTCTGGGCTGTGTTCCTAGTTCTGCTAAGTGATTCGGTTTATTGGATCTAAAGGATGCATTCTGCGGCTGCCCTTTAGAGGAGAGTAGTAGAAACGTCTTTGCTTTCCAAAGGGAATATCCAGAGACTGAAAGGAAGCAGCCTCTTGCCCCAAAGTTATATTGAGTCCCTGCATTTATTTGGTGGAATCCTTGAAAATTGCATGGGAGACTTCCAACCAGTAATGGGAACTTGGGTGCTACAGTATGTCAATGATCTACTAGTAGTGGGGGATGCAAGGGAACATACCAGTAGTTGTACCATTAATCTATTAAATTTCCTGGGAGGATTGCAGTTTAGAGTATCAAAAGAGAAATTGCAGTTTGTGGAGAGGGAGGTGGAATATTTAGGGCATTTGATGAGTGATGGTAGCAAGAGATTGGACCCTTCCAGAATTGAGGGAATATTACACATACACAAATGTAAGACAAAAATAAGATCTACACAAATTTCTGGGGTTGTTTGGATATTGTCAGGTATGGATAGATTCTTATTTGGCTATCACTAAACCCTTGCATAAGGTCCTGCTGGAGGAGAGTCCAAATTCTATCATGTGGGATCAAGAGAGTGATCAGAAGTTTGAGTACTTAAAGTATTTGTTAATGTCACCGCCTGAATTGGCTCTCCTCAGCTTGGAAAAACCTTTCCACTTGTTTGTCAACGTTAAGGGAAGGGTGGCTCTGGGAGTTCCTTCTCAAATAAGAGGGGGGGGCAGAGAAGACCAGTGGCTTTCCTTTCTAAAGTATTAGATCCTATGGATGGCTGACCTGTGTACAAGCAATAGCTGCTACCCCTCTATTAGTGGAAGAGAGTAGGAAGCTCACCTTCAGATGCACTCTTATAGTAAGTGTCCCACAGCAAGTAAGGACAATACTAAATCAGAGGACTGGGATATGGCTCACAGATTCCACAGTTTTGAAATATGAGGCAATACTATTATGAAAAAATGATCTAGTAATTACCCAAGATCATAATCTTAATCCTGCCTCCTTTATGTTCCCTGGAACAGAACCATCCCCTGGAGAGGAACATTGTTGCTTAAAGTTAATTGATTTTCAAACAAAAGTAAGAGAGGATTTTCAAGAATCGCCAATCCCTGGGTGAGTGAATTGGTTTGTAGATGGCTTTTCTAGGATGGTAGATGGAATAAGAAACAATGGATTTGCTATTGTGGATGGAGAGAAAGATTTTGAGATAATAAAGGATTTGGACTTTAATTCCTGACTGCATTTGGGGTGATTATTACACTGAACTGAAATGACGGCTGCCTCTAGAAGCCCCCCAAGAAATCTGCTGTCAGAGAAGATTACATTTTTTAGAGAAGAATATTATACTCTGGCTGGACAACTGGTGCAGCGCAACCTCTTTTGTTGAAAGACTAGCAAGACTGCTCAACACCAGATCCTGAAAGGGGGATGACCTCTGGCTTTCAGACCATTTCAGATCATTCCAAAACATACAGGTGGATGTCACTTGGGCTGCCACCAGTGGAGCTTCCTCGAATATTTGCTGGTCATAGTGGACCATCTGACGTCACGGGTGGAGGCATTCCTTCAGCCCGAACAACTGTCTCAACTGTAAATAAGGTCTTACTCGAACAAATTATTCTCCGATATATAATAGTGGAGACGATAGACTTAGATCAGGGAACACATTTTTTGGGCCAAGTATTGCAGAATCTGATTAGGGACTTAGAAATTACTTAGGATGTCCACACCCCTTGGCCTCCTCCCTCTTCTGGGAAAGTAGAAAGGATGAATCAAGAAATAAAACAGCAACTGACTAAATTATCTTTAGAGACCTTGGACTAAATTGCCTTCTCCTCACTCTGGTCACAATTATAACCAAGCCAGGTAGAGATATTGAGCTTTCACCTTATGAATTATTGTACGGTCATCCTTGCCAGGCTTATCATATGGGAGACTGGGACCCTCTTTTAGAGATAAAGGATTTGTTTCTTAAGAGAGATGCTAAATCATTGGTATAACATTTACAAGAACTACAATGAAAAAGTTAATAGCTCAGATTCCTCCTCTAGGTTTCCCTGTTCATGGAACTCAGGTGTGAGGTTGGGTGAAGGATGAAAAGTTGACTCCATGCTGGGACGGACCCTACCAGGTGATACTGACCTCAGACACTGCAATTCTGACCCAGGAACGAGGCTAGACACACCACACCAGAACAAAAGGACTTGTGGCACCACCTTTATTGGAGTGGACAGTTGAAGATAAGGGAGGCCTGAGATTACATTTGAGGAAGGGCCCTCTACTGAATGGGAACACAGTCTCTGAACCCAGTGCATTGTAATTGTCTATATATCACTCTTCTTATTACTTTTAAAATTTGCTTTGGGCCTTTTTGCCTGTTTGTTTGCAGATATATTTTCCCCTAGGAATTTCCCCTTAGCCTCACAGTAAACTCACCTACCTCTTAATTGGGCAGGGATCTGTTATATTGGATTAATAAGGTCATTTTTTTTCTTTCTTCCTGAACAAGCAGACAAATATTTAGAAATTCAGTTGTATGATGGTTTGAGAAGAGAGAAATGGAGTTTAGATACCTCCATTATCCAGACTGGTGATGCAAATGGTTGGGATGACACCTAACCCCCAGAAAGAATAGTTAGAATATGGGCCAGCCACCTGGGTTCAAGATGAAAATTGGAGATATAGAAGCCCAAAATATATGTAGAACAGGATAATTAGACTTCAAGCAGTTGCAGAGATTATGTTTTGGCTGACCCAGCTATTCACCCAAAGAGGCCATTTTACAGCATAGACTTGTAGGCTGAAGAAAGGGGGGTTTGTGAGAAACTAAATTTATCAACATGTTGTATAAGGAACATTGGAAAACTTGCTCCTATTTCTGTATAGACCTGGACCTCACCTTTCAATACTTCCTGGTGGTCCTGGGTTGGGGGGAAGCTGGTGGGTGGAAGTAGCTTCTTTGGTTTGGCCTTATGGCACTTAATGGTGCTATATTATTCCCTACCTGCATACCTTGTTTGATCTGATTGGTAACTGGAATAGTCCAAAACTCATTACCCAGAATGATCAGATTGGAAGGGAAAGTTGAAGGGTCTGTTAGATTGATGGAGTTCAAAGAACAAGGGTTCCCACCCTTGGGCCAGTGGCCCAAGACCACCAACAGGAGCCAGAAGGGGATTAGATAGGGAATGTGAAATTATGTTACAAAATTTGAAGAGATTTCAGTGTACAAATAAGAGGGGGAACTGAACAAGATGAGGTGAAATCTCTTAAGACAGTTGTGAAAATAGAGTAAAGAAGCTGCATGTGCTTCAGAGTTGGAATGGGCCTGAAGGTCCTTGAGCATTAACTCAAGGGCACACCTAAATTCCCTTTCTGCTATCCTCCCATGACATCATTTTCTCTCTACTTTGACCAAATATGGGCAACTATGTACTTATTGGCCAAGTTCAATTTCTCGGGTAGTTTCCTCAATTAGAATGTAAGATCCTCAGCCAATGAGAATGGTGGTCAATGTTTGTGTTAGGAACGATTTAAAGTATAAAACCTTTCCCAAAAGGTGTCTCTTCTTTTTGATTGCTTGCTTGTCAAGAAGGACACCTACTTCTCGTGAGAAGGTAAAATAAACTTTTCCTTTGCTCCTAGAGATCTCTCCAGCTTTTTAATCAATGGTGACCACTCACCATCCTGAGCCACACATAAATATCATCCTATCTTGTAGTAATGTAAACAGGTTAAATCCTTAATTAAGTCCCTTGGGCTATGACTTTCTTGATTACTTCCTTATGCTTCTCCACAGTCCTCTAAATTTTCTATTCACCTCATCCTGTTTCATTGGATGACCATCTTTTCCTCTGAAGAATTATATACAAGTTTTGTTGACAACGTGATTCTTGGTTGCATTATACTTGAATTGCTTCTGGATTCTTGAAATATTTTCTCCTTGATCTGGGAATTTCAGAATTTGACTAAGACATTCTTTGGAGTTTTATTTTAGGATCTCTTTCAGGAGGTGGTCAGTGGATCCTTTCATTTTCTATTTTAACCTCTGCTTCTAGAATACCAAAAAAGATTTCCTTCATTAATTTCTTGAAAATTGAAGTATAGGCATTTTTTTTCCTGACTATTTCTTTCAGGGAGTCCAATAACTTTTAAATCATCTCTCCTGAATCTATTTTCCAGGTCAGTTGTTTTTACAGTGAGATATTTCAGATTTTTATTCTATTTTAAATTTTTTTTTTGCTTTTTTATAATTTTCCTCAATGAACTTTTGTTAATCCTTTCCTTAATGGCTAATTAGGCATTCTTCTCCTCATTAGTTTTTTTGGTATTTCCTTTTGCATCTCTAATCAATTCTTTTCCTAATTTTTCCTTTATTTTCTTAGTTGATTTTCAAAGTCCCTTTTAAGTTCTTTCATGGCCTGAGCCCAATTCCTATTTTTCTTAGTGGCTTTGGATGTAGGAGCTTCGACTTTGTTACCGTCTTTGTGTGTTCTGATAAACCTAGTCACATAATTATATTCAAAAGTCAGAATTTTTTTTCTGCTTTTTTTTTTTTTAAATATTACTTCCATGCAGACTGTTCTTCAAAGTAATTGCTATTGCTGGAAGCCCATCCCCCTGACCTTTACTCAGCTGCTGTGGCTTTCAGGTATCTAGGTGATGAGCTTTTGCTACATGACGGTATTTAGACATGTGGCCCAACAGTTTCTCATTTGAAGATTACAGTAAATGATTCTATTTGTAATTTCTAACCAAAAAAACTGTACATTACAAACATATTAACATATAAATAACGAGAGGCTTCCTGCTTGAAGCCTCCACAGTAGTCTGTGCTTGAGAATACCACTGGAAGGGAAGCTTTGTCCCCCTTATAGAAAGCCCTGAAGTGGCTTGGTCTATACAGTGGCTGTTGTATGCAAGCATCATTGGATTCTTCAGTGCTTCCGGCTTCAATAACCAGTCTGTTGTTACTGTGCAAAAACAAGAGTCCACAGATGCCCATGGGAACAGGAATCTGACTGCTGAGATGTCACTGATCAGTCATTGCTCTGGCTCAAGCTCTTGCCGGAAGGTTCGTTTCTTCTCCTGACAGTGGTTCTTGTCAGCAGGCCGGTCCTTTTGCTGGCACTGGGAACCACAGTAGCTGGCTACCTGACACCGGCCACAGATGTTGAATTCATGTAACTGCTTTTCAATCAGAGTGCATGGGGGATAATGACATTCATAGTATGTGCAGGAATTCTCTTCTTCTTCTACCACATCTCCAACGAGTAACATTCAAGACAGGGAATTGTTCTTCAATAGGATCAGTGGGAAGCTGCTGAATTGCCAGCCAGTACAAACTCTGCTCCCTTTGTTTACTAGAGATTTCTTCTGCTTTAGGTCCCCAACCCCATGGCACTAACTGCAGGTTGTCTAATCGATTGTCCACTGTTACTGCATTAAGATGTACCCACCTGAAATCCCGGAGCAATTCCTCCCCTGTGTCGTTCCCACAACAACTCATGAAGTAAACGTCCAGATCCCCTTCCTTGGTTTTTGTCAAAAGCATCAGCAAATATTTTAGCACCATTTCCATCAGCAGCTACTTCCATTCATGCCTCAAAAGAGTAACTCTCCACCAGTGCGATGTCTTGTTCATCTACCAGTGTGTACTTTGTCTTCCCGGCCACTTGGCCGAGCCCCACGATGCCCAGCTTGAAGTCGGTAGTGGCCAGGCCTCCCCCTTGTAGCAGCCACCACCCGCGATGCCTCCCTCCCTCCTTCCCTCAGGCCGGGGCCGAGTCCGAGGCTAAGGCCCTGGCGGCCTCCACCACCACCGCTGCCGCGGCCGCCACCACCGCCGCCGCCGCCATCACAGCCTCTTCCCACCTGCCTGCCGGGCCTGCCACACACCGCCCTTGTCTGCTCATATTTCTTAGCCTATTGCTGGACTTTTTAAAAGTAGGACTCTGTTTCCAGTGTGGAAGGTGCATTGTCCCAAGCTTCAGGGCTTCATGCAGCTGCTTTCAGAAATCCTTCTAGAAGTCTGAATTTTGTTCATCACTCTTTTCTGCCCTCAAACTATTAGATGTATCCCTGCCACACAGTAGTTGTAAAATCTAGTGTGCTTTCTAGAGTGGGGACTCAGCTTGATCAGGACTTCCCTGGGACTTTACTCCAGACCCCCACCCCGTAATCACCGACTATCTCCATTGACCAGGAATCCTCCCTGGTGTACCTGCCGGAGAGCTTCAGAAGCCTGCAGTGCTGCTGCTGATTCAGAGGTCCCACCTTGCTGATGCTGGGATTTGGACTGGAACTGGGACCTGACCTGCACTGGGATTGCACGCTGAGTTCTGGTTCCACAGATCATTTTTGCTGACTTTCTAAGTCCTCCTTGGGCTGTCTGGGCTGAGACGTCTGGAAACAGCTAATACTGCCACTGGTTTAGAGATCAGGCCATCTGGGCTGGAGCTTGATCCAGAGCTGCACGTGTGTCCTGACTTGGTGTGTTCTGTGCCAGGACTCCGACCCTGGTATTACAGACCTTTGCTATTGAGGTTCTAAGCAGTCTTCAGCAGAAAAATGTTCTACTCCCTTTTGGGGGGGGTGTTCTCATCCTCTAAAATTTGTCTAGAGTCATTGTTTAAAGGAATTTGGAGCAGTCTGGGGGAGAGGTTGGTAAATCCCTGCCTTTGTTCCACTATCTTGGCTCTGTCTTTTGTATATATTTTGTAAATAAAAAGCTATCATTAAAAAAAGAAAAAAAAGTAAAAATGTTTTTGTACAAACACAGCCAATGCAGCCAAGACTAGGAAGCAGCAGAAAGCTGGGAAGCAATATTTCCATCCAGTGTTTCTGAGAAAGGCTTCATTTCTAAAATATATAGAAATTAACTCAAATTTATAAGAACACAGACCATCACCCAATAGACAAATGATCAAAGGATTATGAACAATTTTCAGATGAATAAATAAAAGCCATTCCTAAGCATATTAAAAATTACTATACATCACTATTGATCAGAGAAATGCAAACTAAGACAATGCTGATGTATTACTTTACACTTCTGAGATTGATTAAGATGACAGGAAAAGTTGATACACAATAAAGAGGATGTGGGAAAACTGGGATAATAACGCATTACTCATGATGTTGCAAAATGATCAGACCATTCTTTAGAGCGATTTGGAACTATGCACAAAGAATTATCAAATTCCGAATTCCCTTTTATCCAGCAGTATCTCTGCTGGGATCTATAGCCCAAAAAGGGCATAAAAGAAGAAAAAGCTCACCCTTGTGCAAAATATTTGGTAGAAGCCCTTTTTTGTAGTGGGAAGAAAGTATAAATTGAGGAGATGCCCATCAGTTAGGGAATGGAACTGGTTGATTTTAGAAATGCCTGGCCAAATTTGCATGAACAGATGCTGACTAAAGCAAGCGGAACTAAGACAAAATAGTACACAGTAACAAGATTTTGTAATGATCAATTGTGATGACCTTGGCTCTTTTCATCAGTGAGGTGATTCAAGACAATTCCAATAGACTTGTGATGGAAAGTGACCTATACATCCAGAAAGAAAACTGTGGACACCGAATGTGGATCAAAGCATATTATTTTCACCTTTTTTTGGTTGTTGTTTTTTGTTGTGGTTGTTGTTTCTCATTATTTTCCTATTTTCATTCAACTTTTCTTGTTTAACATGAAGAATATAGAAATATGTTTGGAAGAATTGCACGTGTTTAACTTACATTGCATTACTTGATATATTGGAGGAGGGGAGGGAGAACAATTTGTCATACAAGGATTTGTAAAGGTGAAAATGATGAAATCTATATTTACATGTATTTAGAAAACTAAAATGCTATTTAAAAAAAATATGGAACTGGACTTCTCTCGACTTAGAACTGTAGACTTTGGGAGCAAAAAGGGAACCTAGTGTTAGGTTTTATATGTGAGGAAATTGAGTACTGAAGACAAAAAGGCATTTGTCAAAAGTCATATTGACTGCAAGGGACTTAGCCAAGACTCAAATTCTTAATACTGTGGTAATAGTATCATAGAATTTTAGAATAAATTTCAGCCTTTATGAGTTCAATGTATGAAAAAAAGAACACCAAATATAATTTTCTTCATGACTATGGAAAATAATTTGCCACTTTCATAATTAAGAAAGGGCTTTTATGTAAGGAAAAGAAGCCTAATAATAGTAGCTTGTGAATTATCAAGAAATGGTTACACTTTCTAGGTCTTCTATGAAAGCTTAAATAGAAAAGATGGGAGAAGAGAAACTAATCCAAAAAGTAAAACCCACCTCTTGCAAATTAATGTTAGGTCACAGACATATCTATATCTATATCTATATCTCTATATCTATATCTCTATATCTATATCTATATCTATATCTATATCTATATCTATATCTATATCTATATATATATATTCTAATTTACCCTTACATGTGGCTCTAAAGAGTTGCCATTTTTGAGCACTTAGAATATTTTAATTTGATATATTTTAATTAGTTTAAATATATGCTCAATTAAAAAACAAACCTCATTTATTAATAATTTAGATTTCATTTAGTAAAAAATTCAAATTATTACAACTTCATGTCAAAACTTCAGCCAAAGGCTTTAGGGTAATAAGAATTGAACTATAACCATGATTAACAGTAGAAATTTCCTTTTTTAATTCTTTCCATAACATGCACACTTTTTTGTAACTTCATTATGACTTTTTAATCTGATGTGATATTATTAATTTTATATAGAAAATAGTTCACCTCTTCCTTAACATAATGATTAACACTACCGGCACCCGAAATGAATATGAATTACATTAATAATTGGATTTTTTACAATTAAAATTCTTATCATGTTCTACCATTTAAAGAAAAGTTGTTTTGTTTTTTAATGAAGAAAACTAAATCCTAGAGCTGACTTACTAAAGGAGAACACAAAGTATTTTCCTGAATTTTTTCACTTTAGCCCGTTTGCTGTTTTACAGATTCTTCAAATGTGGCCCGTTTCATTTTAAGCCTGTAAAAATAAATATATTGTCAACACTTCAAAGCTTCTTAGAACTTTTTATAGTTAATTTAATTTAACAATTTCTTATAAGATTCAGCACCTCAATTGCAAACCTGAAAGATAGGTTTAAAGGAGAAAAGTTTTTAAAATGCCTCTAAATCCAGAGATTTCATTTGATTCGAATGAAAACAACATGCACAGCTGGAAATGAATGCAGGATATTGAGAGTCAATATAATGTAATTGAAGAAAGGGAGGAACACAGAAAGTCTTATGTAAAAGGCAATGCTTTTTTTGGGTAAGCTTTGATAGGAGTTAGAGATTACAAGAGGTGGAGGTAAATTCCATATTATAGAATATGCAAAGGCACAGACATCAAAGACATCAAAGAATTTGAAATTGAAGAAACTCATATTTGCATATAAATGTTCCTGTCTTTATATACATTGACATTTTTAGACAAATATATCTATCTATTATAAGACACTCTGATACATAGATGACCATGATCTAAAATCACTGTGATTAGGAGTTGTGATTTCCTTGGTGTAGGAAGATACTGTCCACCTATTGAAACCTGCAAGCTCATGTCTTCCAATGTTTCCTGCCAGCATTGAAAAGGTTCAGACTGTGACTGAGGGTCACAGTCAGTATATGTCATCATTAAGATTTGAATTCTCCCCATTAAACTCAGTTCTCTTATCATTGTTTCTGGACATCAAAAAGCCAGTCAATTTTCTTTTTCTTTAATAAAACCTGTGTTTTGATAATTTTTCAAAAATACTTTTTAAAACGTATAATTATAAGCTACACTAACACTTGGATAATAAAAAAAAAAACATTCTATAATGCTTGGGGGAAAATGTTGAAAAGGTACAGTTAATCAAGATGTTTTTTGAAGGGACAGTTTTTTGGAGAGTAAGTATAATAAGACATGAACTTTTTATTGGAATAGGGAATTCTTCATGAGGAAACTCCTAGCAGCATGTATCTGTGGCAGCTCTTCAATATACATTTTTAGAAAACTTTATGTGGAACAAAATGACTGGTTCAGAATAAACATCAAGTAACAAGTCAGATGTACAAACTGAACACAAATTTCCATGATTTGGAGACAGGCTGTCTATACGATGGATTACACTGCTTCTAGCGTAGTTCTAGAGGGGGTAAAATAATTTTCTAGCAGTACTTTATATGGCTTATCCTTTGAAACTCTGCTGATGAAACTGACAATATGAAAACCAATAATTTTTGGAACATGCCATTCAATCTACTTCCCTATAGCTCCATTTCTCATCCCTGAAACTTTGAGGACCAAAGTATCCCTCCTTTTGTGGGAGATAAATTCTACTTAAAGTCCACTTTTGACATTGACATTCCCAATATTGAATACAATTCATTGATTCATCTAAAAATAAATTATATGTAAACAGATTATTCCTCTTACCCATTGGAAAAAAGTAGTTAAAAAAAACTGCATTGTTATGTCATGAATTCATTTTGATTTACACTAAATCTAATCACAGCATTAAATAAAAAAATGCTTTTAACTCTTACATTTGTGCATAATCTTCAAATTCCTTAAAATACTGCCGTTTCTTCTGATTCCCTTCTTGAGATTCTTGCAGCTATAAAAATTCCAAACAATATATTTCCAATTTTTAACTTTAAAAATCAAATCAGAATGTGATCCTTAACTAATTGATGGATTAATTAGTGATGCCTGTACATTAGACATTTTTAATTTGACATTTTTACTTGTCCATCAAGTAGTATTCCATTGCATTGACAAAAACTATGCATTGTAATCTTTCAAATGGCACTATATTCAATTCACTTTCATTTTACATGGGCTCACACCCCATATTACATATGTAAAATCATGTATGATTTCAGTACAGGACACTTCATCAGTGTTTATCACAACCATCCAGAACTAGAAACTCTAAAAGAGTTACCACAAGTAAATAGTCTTAAGAAAATTTCATAGGGTCTTCTGGCTAGTAAATCGCAGAGAATTCATTGAACTTGATTTTCCTAATTCCAAACCAACACACTACATCAAAGATGTCTTGTGTAAAATAATCAAGATTAAGCTTGTTCATTATAAAGCTACATCATGAAATTCATACTCTAATGGACAAATACATGTTTTCAAGAAAAAGCAGTCTTTGGAAAAGTAACGTTCTGATGTAGGTTACTGACAAATTATATTCATGCAATTATCTAAAATACATGTTATAAAGTTTAGATATTTGGCAATTGCTCTTCTAACAGAGCTGCTAACTCAGAAATTTTGAAGTGGGTATGTTTTCATGTTGAGAAGAAGAGAACTAGATTACGAATCATCTAATCTTTTCTCCAACCATAGTGATCTTTCTCTCTCTCTCCCTCCTTTTCTCCCTCCCCTCCTCTCTTGCTCTGTCTCCTTGGCTCTCTCTTGCTCTCTTAAACAAATGCTTATATTGCTCATGTGGTGCTGGCTTCTACTATAATTTGTATTATAAATGCACTTTCCCTATTATGCATTGGCTTCCCAGTGAGGGTGCAAATTCTCAAGAGACAAGAGAGACAAGAGAGTATGGCTTTCCTATATTCTTGATAACCTAGTCGGAACTTGTCATAGTATAAGTCACAGAACTGACATTCATTACTTAATGGACTAATTGTTGAACAAAGAAGAAACAGAACTTTCACCCAATTCTCATGTAGCTTAGTTACTCTCCTAATTAGGGAAAGAAGAAAGGGAAGAAATGGTGCCAGTTTGCCTTGAATGCCACTTAACTGAGCTAATTCATATGGACAAAGATTGATTGCTTCTTTGCTATTCCTTACAAAGTTCATTCCACACCACACTTCAATCTACAAAAGCTTTTATGAAAGGCAGTATTTTAATCAGTGTGGGTTAAAAGGCATGGGAGGAAAATGAGAATGAGTGATAAAGGAAACGAAATGATTTGGGAAATAAAATTTATTCCATTTCCAATATTGATTTCTGAAAACTAGAAATGTTTCCTAAGCTTAGCAATATGGAAGAATAAGTTTTGAAAAGACTAAAACTAGTAATAATATATTACTTCATAAAAGTCATTATTAAAAGTTAAACAGGTAACAGAACAGTTGTTGTTGTTGTTGTTTTTTTTTTTTTTTTCCCACATTAGGAGGTGATTGTCCAAGTATGACAAACAATGATTACTTTTAGAGATAACTAAAACTATTGACTTTTGTGTTTCTGGAGCAGAGAAACAAGCATTCCTTAAGTGCTAAGAACTGTGTTAAGAGCTTTACAAATTAGTTTTTCATTTGTTTCTTAAAGTAGCTCTGGGAGGTAGGTGCTATTATTATCTTTATTTTATAATTGAAGGAGCTGAGTAAAATTACTTGACTTCCCCTGGATAACCCCAATAGTGTCTGAGGCCACATTCGAACCAAGAACTTTCTAACTCCAGATATAAAATTCTATTCATATTTCCACCAAGCAGCTTATGCTGAATATATATTTGGTTACACAAAGTATGATATACCTGATTTATTCATTATTATTACTTACCAAAAAAAAATCCAATCCTTTTGTAAGGATTGATAAACAATATTATGAGTGAAAATATTTATCCCAATAGACAAATGTTATAAATAGCTACAAATTGTAGATGTTCCAGTACTTGTCCATATAAAGGGCAGGCACAGTTATCAGAAAATACATCATAATATTGGTTTAAAAAAAGTGTTATGATGAAAACACTTTGCATTAATCAATGACAAATTACTGAATTTTTAAACACGTACCTTCCTTTTGCTTTCATCTAATTTCTTCTATAGTTGCTTCTGTCTTAAAATCTCTTCATAAATCATGGATTTTGAAGTCATGAATAGTTCTTTTTGGAAATCCACAAGGTTTTGTTGAAGTTTTCTTATTGCATCCTGATTAAAAATATGAATGTATAATTTCTACCGCTGATTTCAGTATTAGATTACATGAAATAAATATAACTTTATTGATATTATTTTAATTTTTGTTAATTGATTTGATATGTTGATTGATATTAATTGATATGAATATTTTTACATTATGTTAATTGCATGAACATATTCAGGGTTATCATAGATTTAGAACTAGTAAAATTCTTAAAGACTATTTAATGCAAGCACCTCATTTTGCAGTTGAGGAAAATGAGATCCAAAGAGATTAAATCAGTTAAGTCATAAAAGTAGTCACTGAGAAAAGGATCAGAACTTAGTTCTTAAGACTACAAAGTTCTTTTGATTGTACCACATACCTTCTATTCAGCGTGGAGAAAATGCTTGTTTCTCTTTCTTCATCATGAAACATTGTTTTAAATCAGATTTTCCCAGGCCATCTTCTAGAGAATTATAACACCTCCAAAGCCACATAAGGAATAAATCTTTTTTATGTGCAATTTTACATGGAAGGTAGCGGGTGGGGGAGGATAGAATAGATACATTTTTAGAACTGATAGAAACATTTGCGGTTTTTATCTTCTATTTTTCAGAAAAAGTCTGTATAAAAATGACGCTTTTTCTTTCCTCTCATAGCTTACCCTGGAGAATGATCATTATGCACTTATGCTTGTCAAGCCTTATAAAATTACTTGAAGGGATTGATCTGATTTGAAGAAAGCAAAAAAGGGGGTGGGGAGCAGACTGGAGGGGATGCCAGCTACTATTCATATCTTCAACTGTCTTTGCCAAGTTTTTAAAGCAGTTCCTTTTTATGCAAGCAGATGAATTATACTCCTGGTTGTAGTCAAAGGGCAGAAAGTGGAGGAAACTATAGAAAATGTGGTAGCTCTTCCATATATCTATATCTATATCTATATGTCTCTATATATACATATATATATGTATACATAGTATGTATGCATGTGTATATATATATATATATATATATATATATATATATATATATATATATATATATATATACTTATACAATATGGTGAAAGGTCATTGGTAAAAGGAAATAATTTCATTTCATTCTCTAACCCAGCAGAAAGACCAAAGACACCTATACATACATAAATGTACATATACAAACAAACTACAAACGTATGTGTATTAATATACATACTTTATTAAAAATCCTGTGCATTATCAATATAAAGAAAATTATTGCATATGTGACTAATAGTAAATGAGGCTAAAAATAAAAGAAATTAAAAATTATATATCATTATATAAGATTAATTATCTTGTAAAAGAAAAAATTCAACCAATATCTAGTAACCTTTTGAAAGGAAACAGGCTAAAAGAAACCAATGTAAAATTATGTAAAGAACATTGGCAAAATTGAATTATTATCCAAAATGCCACAAAATACCATTGTGAAATGAATAGACTCAAACATATGATTATGAATACCAAAAATAAAATCTAATTTTTTTTTTACTGAAATTGTTAACAGTCTTTCCACTCAGTGTATAAAAGCATCATAGATAACAAAAACTGGTAGTAGATTGTAAAAAGCTATGTATTTTCAATAAATGAAGGGTGGTAATCTCCAAAACTACAATTCTGGACATTATGCAAGAAGTATTAGTGAAAATATACTGACATAAATGAAAAAAAGGATGTAGTATGAAGCAAAAGCACATGTTGAAAGAGGGATTTTATTATCACATACCAAAAGTTATTCTTAATGCATAATCACAATATCTTTGAACAAAATTATTTTAAACAAAAATGGTTAATCTTTATAATTTCATTAAAAATATGATCAACTGTTTAATATTTCTAAAATCAATTCACAGTAGTCTGAATTAAAACTAGTCAGAATGAGCAACATGTTTTAATGGTTATGAAAAGGGTATCTATCTAATGCCCTACAGTATGGATGACTACTTGGAATTGTTACATTACTACTAGCATATTTTTTAAGCATTAACTTGTTCCAGTATTTCTAACAATTTATTCCATTGCAACATTAAATGGAATACTGGGCAAATTATTAGAACTACAAATGTATCAGTATTTACTTACTCCATTTATATTCATTAATCAATACTATGCATTTAAAATTCCATGGGCTAGCTAGACAATATTTTTAATCAAAAAATCAAAATCAAAAATCTAAAAAATGGATATTGGGTTGATTTTGATCATGAATGGTTCCTCATTCTCTCTTTTGGCATGTCTGAGTTTTTACACAAAAAATGACTAATATTAGAAACCTGCTGAAAATACAAATTCCTAATTTATCTTGATCAAAATAACATTGAACTTCATTTTAAAATGTTAAATGCTTGTGAAACCATATTATTTAAAGTCCCACCACTCTTTTTGTCTTCTCCTTTTCAAGTTTTTGTAGTTTCTTTCTTAAATGGATATTTTCATCAACTAGTCTTCATTTTGTTCTTCTATCACATCTAGTTTTCCAGTGTCAGTATTGAGGGTCATAAAGCTATTCTTCTAGAGCATCAGGACACAATTTGATGCTCCTACTTTGAAGACCCCTTTGTTTTGGGCATCTTTAAATCGTTTTGGAAGGAACTTATTTTCCCTCTGCATGTGGGTTGATCCTTCTGTTATGGACTCTTCTCTGAGAAATGATCTGTTCAATTTTTCATTTTCTGTATGAATTTGGTCTTCATATTTCTTTATTTTTATCTTTCACCTGGTTTAATTTTCTCTGTGTAATTTCTAACATTAATGTCTTTTCTCTGAGGGAATGACATAGTTGGTATCTCTCATTTTCATCTTTAGAAATATGAATTAACAGCTAGTCCTTTAAAGGAAGGAACTCATCTTGTAGTTGCTGAAGATTTAGTTTTGGTGTTGGATGTTCCTGATCACGTATAGCAGAACTTACACAGGAAGGATGATCCATTTTTGTCTGTAGTCTTTCTCTATTTTGTTTTTCACCTTCCAATCTAGAGTTCAATATTGCATATTGAAAAAAATTATAAGTAATTGTCTTATGTGTCTTGAAAGATTATTAAAAATGGGTGAAACTTTAAAATAGTTGAAAGGAAATGTTACAGTGAAGTTTGTGAGGGAAATTTGAATTCTAATTTTCAGGATTCTTTTTTAAAATTTAATATTTTTCCTATTGTATTTTAAATAAGTTTTTATTTTCAAAATACATGCAAAGATAGTCTACTTACCCTTACTTACCCTTGCAAAACCTTGTTTCTGAAAATTTTTCTCCCTTCATTCTCCCCACCCTTTCCCCTAGACAGCAAGTTAACCAATATATATTAAACATGTGCAGTTATTCTGTACATATTTCCATTTATATCATGCTCCATAAGAAAAATCAGATCAAAAAGGGAAAAAAATGGGAAGGAAAAAAATCAAGCAAACAACAACAGAAAAGGTAATACTATGTTGACAACTACATTCAGTCCCCACAGTTCTCCTTTTTGCTACAGATGGCTCTCTCCATCACAAGTCTACTAGAATTGATCTGAATCACTTCATATTGTTGAAAAGATCCAAATATATTAAGATCCTTTTGAATCTTTTAAGATATCCATCAGTATTTTAAGTCTTATACTAGTCAAAGGGTCTGCTTACAGTCTGTTTTTACCACTATTTTAATGTTTGAAGATGCAGACTGCATGTTAAATGAAGGCATCTAAACCCCCGAGTCAAGAATTCTGCCTATGCTATTCTTACTGAAGAAAAGAATTTTCTGGAATGGGAAACAGAATTGGAAATGATTTTCAGGAAAAATTAAGGAGATCAACTTGGATTAGAGACATGTTATGTTGTTCCTATTTTTCTTATAATTTTCAGTATTTCCCAACCCTTCATGATTGAGGTATTGAAGACAATGTCTTCATAAAGTTTAACGATAAATGAGAAAATAATTATAATGAACAAACAAGGAATATAACTTGTTGGATTAGAATCATATAGAATGATTGTCTTACTGAAAATATAAAGGACAGGGTCTATTGTGAGGGAGAAATCAATCTCAAATACTCCCATAGGAAAGTCAAAAGAGATTCTGCATGCTGACTTATGCTATTATTGTATATAATAGAACTCCCAGTAAGTCAACCATTATTAGAAAACTAGCATTCATTTAATGTTTCCTATGTACCAAGTACTGTGAGAAGCACTGGGGATATAAACAGAGTCAAAAATACCAATCCCTGCCCTCCAGGTGCTTATGGTCTATATGAGTAAAACAACAATTAAATAAAGGATATGAAAGCAAGTTACATATCAAATATCTTGGAGATAATATCAGAAAAGAAGGCACTTAATTACTAAAGGGACTGAAAATTGACAGTCAAATTTCAGAAAAACCAGGATAGAGTTACATGAAGTGATACATACTTAAGTGAGCAGAATGAGCACATTGTACTTCAATATTGGCTGATGATCCTCTATCAATAACTTAGCTCTTTTCAGCAACACAATGATCTAAAATAATATCAAAAGACCCAGGAGAAGAAATGTTATCTACATCCAGAGAAACAACTGATGGGAGCCTGAATGCAGGTCAAAGTATACTATTTTCATGTTTTTTTGTTTATTGTTTTTTTTTTTTTGTTTTTTTGTTTTTTTTTGTTTTGTTTTGTTTTGTTTTGTTTTGTTTTTTGGTTTTGGTTTTGTTTTTTTTCCCATTTAGGTTGTTTCTTTTATGATGCCATGATTAATATAGAAATATGATTTACATGATAACATCTATATAATCTATATTAAATTGTTTATAGTTTTAGGAAGGAGGAAAGAGAAGAAGGAAGAGAGAAAATTTAGAAATCAAAATGTTTTAAAAATCAATGTTAAAACAAGTCTTTACATACCATCGGGGAAAAAAGAAAAAAGAACGAAAAAAGAAAGAAAAAACAAAAGCAGGTAGGCCAGTTTAGTTGGATCTCTGAGTTAGGGAGAGCAGTAAAGTGTGAGAAAACTTAAAAAATAGGAAGGGATCAAGGTATAAAAGCTTTTAAGTGCCAAAAAAAAGAAGTTTATATTTACTCCTGGAGGTGATAAGCAACCAATACTACTAAAGGAGGAGGAGAAAAGACATGGCAAGATTTATGCTTGAAGAAAATCACTTTGGTAGCTTTGAAGAATCGATTAGTGTGTGGAAGGCTTCATTCAGAGAAAGAAAGAGGAAGTATATAATAAAATAAGCAAGAAGCAATGAATGCCTGCATTATACTGATGATTGTAATTCAATAGAAACGGACCATTATGAGAGATGCTAGAAAGGCAGAAAATTTGTCATTATAAAAAGAAGGAGTTAAGGATGTTCTTAAGGTTGCAATCCTGGGTGAATCAGAAGAAGGTGCTCTCACTGATAATAGATATATTTAGAAGAGGGAGGGCTTAGGAAGAAAGATATTTCTATTAAGGGCAACATCCCATTTGAGATTTCCAAAAAGAAAAAAAAAAATTGCGAAGTATAGAAGGAGCTCAAGAGAGAAACTAGGGCTGAGTGTATATAATTGTGGAAATCATCCCTCCATAAGGGTGCTAAGGGAACTCATGAGGAGCCGATGAGACCATCAAGAGAAACACTACCATTTCCGAGGTTGTAAGCTCCATTACAGCTCAGGCCATGTTATATTCTTCTCTTATCTGCTCTAAAGTTTCACAAATTGTTTTGTATATAACAGGGGACTAGGACATTTACTGAGGAATTTGAATAAGCAGATATTTATGGCATATCAGAAATAGAAACTACCTTTCTAACCTTATTATACATTACTGCCCTCTTTGCAGTCTACAACCCAGTCAGTGTCCTTCTTGTGGTTCTATACAGGACAACACAGAACTCCATTTCCCAAAGCCACACCCTTGTGCAGGGTGTCTTCTCAGCCTGGAGTACACTGCTGCTTTCCTAACCTCCCTCTCCATTAGAATTTCTTTTAAAACTCTTGTTTAGTTACCTTCTTTACTTGAAGTTGCTGCTATTACTTTCCCCTGAAAATCATGCCCTCCTTCCTGCTCCAAATTTTGTGACTTTGTGTTTACATTTATATTTATATGCCATATTCTTGGATTGAATGTGAACTTCCTGATGGCACTTCAGTTTTGCTTTTCACCCTCAGTGCCCACAACAGAGCTTGGTACACACAAGGCACCTGATAAATATATGTTGATTAAAGACAATCTGTGCTTCAGAAAATAAGATGATGAAATAAAAATGGGCACCTACCGGAAATTGTTCCAAACAGGAAGATGGACCACATGCCACTGAATAAAAAAGATTAATTATAGGGTTCATTATACTATTATGTTAAAGATTTTTCATTTTTCATTTCCTAACCTCAATTTTTCTTGATTTTACATTAAATTTTGTAATACAATGCTTCATTGTAAGAGAAATGCTTTCAAGTCTTTACTTAAACTTATGAGTACCATACCTGCCTGCATAGAGTTCTCTATCACATTCTACTTTGTAATGCCTTAATTGGGATTTAGTTTTACTTCTTTCTGAGAATTTTTCCTGGATTGCACTAATGATCTTTTCTATACGCTTAACTTTTTTTTGTTGTGTCCATTGCGATTTTTAAAGTGTTACTGACGATTCGTACATAATAACTTCTTCCTGATATTCACCAAGGTAAACTGAATCTGCATAAAGAAAAATACAAGTAAATAAACATAGTAGGATTTTAAATTCTGCAGGACAACAGCAATATATTTAGAATTCAGATCCTTTGCCACTGATAAAATAGTCTCCACATATGAATCTTAAGATCATACCAAAATATTATTTTGTCAGTAGATTTAGAGTGAATTTAAAATAACTTATTATGCATTATTGTTGATTGCTAAAGAGAATCTCGAAGTTGCACATTTATTAAGAACATTTTGGAGATTATTAATATTTTGGTCACTTAGAGAAAGATTCTACAATTTTACTTATCATGTCAATTGCTTCTATGCTTTTCTATTATCAACCAAGGAAAATTCATAGATCTTATGCTGGCATTCAAAATGTATAATGCACATTAAATAATATAGCACATATAGAATTGAAATACAACTTCCCCAAACTTATTCTACAAACTTTTATTGATTGAGAAAATGAATCTCCAAAATTAAGTGATTTGTCTATACGCACAAAGCTACTCCTTGTACACTTTTAATAATTTACCTTTTCATATTTATTTCTTTTTGTTATATATTGTCCAGTAAAATTGGACTTTTCACTGTCATTTTTCTGCCTCTTTGCTCACAATTTCCATGTAAGAAATCTTTACTCCAATCCCCTAGACTCCTATGACTTACGGAATTCCTACATATCTTTTAAAATTTTACAAAACAAATGATACTTCCAATTTTTAATTTTTTTATACTTGATAGCTGATGTTCTTTCCCACTTTATACCTCACATAGCAATATGACTATACTCTTTATTTACTTGTTATTTTATCATTTAACTGTTAATTATTTGGGTATTTTAAAATTAGGTTTATCTGTATAAGCTCTATCCCCCTCATAGACTATACATTCACTAAGGACAAAGACTTTGTCTTATCTAAAATTTGCGTATTTGGCACACAGTATGCTTTTTGCACTGGAACACATAGTGAGCCCTCTTTGACTACTTCTATAGCTGAAAAATCATCACCCGGAAGTTGAAATAATAATCATTTTTAGCTTGGCAAAGTCTGCCAGAGATTAGATGCCAATACTAGAGCCTCCAAGAACACAAAGTCATCTCTATTCTACTATGGGTCAATGCAATAGAACCTGTGTTTTCTTCTTGGATATAAACTTTGGTTTTGTTGGTTATTTGGTTACTGTTGGTTACTGTTAAACACTGCTATCCACTGGAAAATTTAAAATGATTCTTACCCTTAATATGATTTGAGGGAGAAAAATTACAATCCACTGTATCTGTCTCAAGTGACTGAGTGAGGTCATCAAGTGTTTTTGCAGCCATCTCTCCTTTATCCTATAAAATACATAAAGGCAAAGTAATAAGTCGATGTAAAATTATTGTAAAATAAACAGAAATGATAACAATGACTAATATTTAGGTAGCAAGTTAAGCTTTTCACAGCAGTTATTTATTATGCATTATCTCACAGCATCCAAACAAAAATTTCATGACAAAATCACTACTCATAATTATTTTACAAAGGAGTAAACAGGCTATAAGAGATGTTAGGTTACTTGTCCAAAATCATACAATCAGCCAAGAGCCCAAGAACAGCTTCAAATTCAGGTCTTCTTGACTATTCACTAGGCCCCATACCTACCCAGAACCTGATTTAGCAACCTTATATAAATTAACGTAAATAGTTACAACATCTCTTATACTTAGCCAATATTCTTTATCTTACTTATGAAGGAAATGAAGGAAACTCCAGCAATATAATTAATCTTCTGGCATTAACAAAGGACACATTTCATATGAAGACTATTTCTAATGCTATCTTTTTTCAGAATAAATATTCCTGTTTCATAATGCAGAAAAAGATTCTTTTCTGTTGACTGAAAATTGCATTATTTTCTAAATTAATTTATATTTTAGCAGGATTTATAATACCTTATTATTTTTTATTTAATGTATTCTTTACAAGCCTAAAAGACAAATAATTTATTTCCACATAAATATAAACGGGAAATGTATTGTTGTTGTAAATATTTGATTTTAATATAGATTACTTCAAAATCATATGGTTTTCATGTTTCTAGTCAATCACATAAACCACAGACTATGACATTATTTTATCTCAGAGCCATAATTTATAATAAATACTGATCTTTTCCTCTTTTAAAAGTATTTTTCAATGTGATTTGGAAATTTTGTTTTTAAAAATGTTTGTTTTTAAGTTTCCCAAATCTTTTTTTTAACCTTCTACAATTGGGCATTAAGAAATCCATTATAATTATGTATAGTAAAATAACAAATTTCTGCCTTCCCTATGTCCAAAAAAAAAAAAGTCCAGAAAGATGATCTCTTTTAGTGAAAACTATTGTAATAAAAGCAATAAAGCAGAACACTCTGCTGCATGCACAAGGAACTTAATATAGTTATTGGATGAATAACGACAGTTCATGTTCCCATAGCACAAGAACTTTGCTTACAACAATCCTGCTGATAACCCAGGTATTATCGTCCCTATTTTACAAATGTGTGTGTGATATGTCCTAGATTCTACTGCTAACATTGGCCTTGTGGTGCAGTGGCAAGTGAAGTGAATCTGGAGTTCAAACCCCAGCTCTTCTTCTTTTTCACTGGTATCACTGAAAATAAACCACTTAGGAGCCCGGACTACATGATCCCGGCACTGCCTTCCAGTTCTCAACCCACTCTAGAACAGTGGGAGACAGGAGACTTGAGTCTTAAATCTTCTCACTCCGAGACTGGGATTATTACTAATGCTTGGGTATGTATGGTGAAAACTACTTTTTACAGACAAATGTCAATCCTGCTGTGTTCTGTTACCCCAAAGAGTAAATTGGAGTGTATATCACTGGGGCAGGTTCCCCATATCTGAGAAAAGGAGAATTTCAACCATCAAACAGTGGGAAGTAATGTGGCATGTATAAAAAAGGGGAGTTTGGGCCCACTAGCTTTCCTGGAATGCATAAGTCTCACGCACCAGAATACTCAGAAAGAACACAAACAGAAAAAAAAAAAAAATCAGGAAAACAGTTTTCTAGAAAGAGAAAAAGCACACATTGCTAATATTTTTCTATGAACTAGTCCAATAGTAGTTTACCTTAATTCATCAGAATCTGTCTCACTTAAGGTGCTGTCATCATGACTACAGAGTAGGATATCAGATGAGGAATTCATGTTTTCACAAGTCATACTAGAATCTTTGGAAATCCACTTCTCCTTTTCAGGCTTTTTTACATTTTTCCTATGCATGTCAGAGTCATTGCAGGAAAAAAAAATCCATCAGGGTATCTTTAAATTATTCTTTATAGAAAAATTTTCATAAAACAGTGAGGGAAATTTATTTTTGCTCTTTTAACACATACAACATTTTACTTCTAGAATAAACTTCCTTAACTAAGGTACTGATCATATCATTCCCCAGATCATAAACTTTTAATAGTCCCTCTCTGTTTGTAGTGCATTAAACTGCACTGTCTGCCTGTGAAGCTTCTTCATCTAAATCCAACAAAGATTCCCACATTCCTTCCCAGAAAACAAGGTTGTTTCCAATCACAGCTGTCTTCTCTAGTCTAGGAATAGATTCTGCTTATTTCTCATCCAACTTATTTTTTAACAGACAATGTTTTCCATTTGTTGCCTGTACTTGGACTAAAAAAGATCAGTCATGTAAATGCAGGTTGTTGTGATTAAACAATTTGTGTGCAAAATATCAGGAATTTATCAAGACAGGCTTCCTATAGAGACAAGGCCAGGAGAAAGTCTTAATTGATGATTGTAGGTTGAATTCTAAGAATTCATAGAATCCAGGAGGAGGGAAGTGACACTTTCCTTATACTATGCCCTGATCACAACTTGTTTGAAGAATATGTTCATTCCTGGGAGATATATTTTAGAAAAGACAATTAGCACTCAGAATAATTCCAGAGAAGAGAAATCAGGATGGTGAAGGAAAAAGACCTTGTTAAATAAAGGGCAACTGATGATGTTTACCATAAAGAAGAGAAGAGAAAGAACTGGGATGAAAGGAAGTAGTATATGTGCTCAAATATAAAATAAAACAATGTTTAATTGACCCTCCAAAGGCTTTCAATACTAGGCACAGGAAACACATTTGGGATCAATGTATGAAAAACAAAGAACACAAAAGCAACCCACTTCCAAACAACTAAAACTTATTTAAAAAGGAATGGACTGCCTATGGAATTAACACATTCCTTTCTCTCTCTCTCTCTCTCTCTCTCTCTCTCTCTCTCTCTCTCTCTCTCTCTCTCTCTCTCTCTCTCTCTCTCTCTCTCTCTCTCTCTCCCTCTCTCTCCCTCCCTCCCTCTCTCCCTCCCTCCCTCCCTCCCTCCCTCCCTCTCTCTCTCTCTCTCTCTCTCTCTCTCTCTCTCTCTCTCTCTCTCTCTCTGTGTGTATGAGACAGAGACAGAGAGACAGGGACAGAGAGACAAAGAGAGGGACAGAGAGATTGTACATGCTAGTTATAACTTTGAGCAAAGGTAGTAAGATTGTTCTTTATTTACCTCAAATGACTTCACAAACCTACCTGTTGCTCTGTTCATGTAGCTTTTAGATAACTTCATCTTCCTACTCTGATAAAGTTTCAAAGAAGAAATTTAGTGGGAAAAAGCACATTTTGTAATCATTCTTGATATCCATTTTATTCCATCATGTAATTTTATTCTCAGATTTAACAACATTTAAAAAGAATGCTTGCTAGCAACTTACCCTCTTTTGATGCCCTTTTTGTCAAACTTTCCCAAAGAATAGTAATTTCTCTGGTGCTTTAGCAGCATTTCCTCTCTCCAACTGCTAAACACACACCCCAATGAGTTATTTTTACCCAATGGCAAGAAAAATTTTAAAAACAAAAATATTCACAGCAACCACTTTTTGTAGCAGCAAATAACTGGGAATGGCTAAGCAAATTGTGTTTTGTTGATGGATGCATGGTCATTGTGTATGGTTAGAAATCATACTTATATAAAAGCATAAGAATATTTATATGAATTAATGCAAAATGAAATAAGGACAACAGGACAACAATATAAATTTTGACTATAATAATGTTATTATTGAGGACAATAAAATAACTGCAATTTAATACTGTGAAATTATAATGTCAAAGCTTAGTCCAGATGAAAGGGTATCACCTCCTATTTATGCAGGGTGGAAGACTTTCAATATGGAACACTGCATGTAATAGTGATGTATTAATTAGGGATGTTTCACTAGAAGGCTAAGGAAAGAGATCTTGAAAAATGAAGCTGATATAAAAGTAATACAAGATGATTTTTAAGAAAGGAAACTTTCTCTCAATTGTCCATTGCTTTCCTGTGTCTTACTAATAAGTCTAATATGGTTTCACTAATCAAAGGAATAAAGTAGATAACTTTCTGTCTGCATGCAACTATGGTCACAATGTATGAATACTGGCATTGAAGCAGGGAAAGATGCCCTTTTTCAGTGTCTCCCAAATAAGTTATATATTGTTGTTTTCCTAATGTATCTAATTTGTTTTTATCTTAAACTTAATTGTTCAAGGAAAAGTTTTTTAAGGCTATTAAATTACTTTTCAATTTTATTTTCAATAAAAGTAAATCCAGGCTTAATTTTTCAAACACTCTCTACTTTCTAAATGTTAGTCCAGATCACTTCCACATTTCAGCTCTCCTAAGTTGGAATTTTAGAGGTCTTCAAGTATGTACAGTCCCAAAATGAATTGTGAACCCTCTTTACTGTATTCCTGTGTCTCATCTTGTGGTGCTAAGACTTTTTTAGATGGGGCAGCAGGTAGTTGTTATTTGTTTTTTTCCTCTTCCTCAACCTGTCCAGTAGCCACATGAGCACTAGAAGGCCTTAAATGCTAGGTGAGCACTGCTCTCTACAACTCTGTCAATTCCCCCTTTTGATTCTTCCATCCTGAAAGGATATTAGCCTTTTTTCTCCTCAGGCCTGTCTTACAGAGTGATGTGTTGGTAAATAGATCTTTTTAATGAGTTGCATGTCTGCAATTAAAAGTGTGAGGTTCTTGAGATTCTAGGTTTTCTGAGTTTTTTGGTGGTATCCGCAGTGCTTGGCTCATGATAAGCACTTAAACGGGTTCATTCTTAGACATTTCTCTATTGATGGGAAACTTTTTAACATCTAAAAGAACCCAACTAATTTTTGGAGTAGCTGTAAGCCTATTCTCATATCTCATTAGCACTTATTATTTATACATTTGCAAACATTTGAAAATTCCCTTGCTTTGCTCCTTGCTATCCATATCTTTTTTTTCATCCTATTCTTTTGGAACCCCTCAAAGGTTATCTAACTCTTTTAATATACACTGATATAACAATTCCAAAATAAAAGAACATACTTACAGTAAGGAACAATATACATTCATGGGACCTTCATTCCTTTCTCAGCAAAAAACAAGTGGATGCAGAGTGAATCAGAATCTAGATTTTTAGAGCAAACTAAACATACCATGAATGTTAATATTTGATAATAAACATATTTTGAATATTTTGACAAACTTACCCCTTAAAAATTGGTGCCCAAGTGCTAAATTTTCCCTGGAGGAAATGCCCATTATTGGAATTTCTTCCCCAGGAAGTGTGTTTTCTTCATCTTTACCAAGCTGATGATTCTCCATTGAAAATATCTCATTAACGTTGCCATCTCTTCTGTTTTTAGTTAATTGATCATCTTTTCTCTCGAATGACTCCATTTCGTTGTGTTGATGCTTTTGCTCCACCTAAAAGGAAAGCTTAGTATCATTGCCACTTTATTCCTTATCTGCCTCTGTGAGAGAGATGTGTGTGTGTGTGTGTGTGTATGTACATATATATGTACATATACACATATCTATTCTTTAATACATAATATTTCATATACGTATTTATATGCTAACTTAGGTACAAATACTAGATTTGTGATTTCTCTAGTACAAGGATCTACTTGAAGAGAAAATTCCCTCTACCAATTCCACCAATAACTAGAACATGGAGATGTTTATTGACTTGCCTATCTATGTCAGAAGTTGGACTTGAAAAAGGTCTTCTTGGCTCACTATCAAATATGCTATGCTAACTTTAATTTTTTCTATTTTATTTTGAAATACACATTATCCTCAATAGATATTACCTTCATTTTTATATCATAGTCAAAAATGATGATAGTTTTATAAGTTTTGTTAGAAAGCAGAAAAATTGGTTCATTTTTCAAAATGATAGCTTAATTATCACCTCATTTTGTTTTCTCATCCTATTTTCACATGCTTCTCTCATTTCTCTCCTTTAACAAGCAGACAGGGATAAAGAGATAAAATAGCTGACTTATTTTTGGCCTTTTTTACCATGTCCCTATGACGAACAAATAGACCCAGTTCATTTTTAACTATAGGATGATTGTTTCCAATCCCATTTCTCATTTCTTTTTCCTTATTGTCAAGTTCAAAAAAGTACTACAAAAAACAAAAACAAAAAATACCCTAAAATTAGTCATTGAAATATTGGGTTAAAAACACAGGAAATTGAGGAGAGTGAGATTTAGGCAATGTGACTGCTACATTATGGAATATCAGTGCTATTCCCTGTGCAGGTGCACTGAATCACAATCTTTTTAGGAAAGAAAAAAAAATTAGGAAAAAACAAAACAAAACAAAAAAACAACCTTAGTCTAATGCTCTCATTTTGTTGATGAGGAATCTGAAGCACAGATACATTAAGTAATTTGGTCAAAGTCATGATAATAAACTAATAGCAGAATCTAGTATTTCTGGGTATAGGCCCCACATTTGATTCAGAATGAATTTGCATTATTTCGTACTTTGTAGAGAGATAGACAGTTGTAGATTGATAGATTTCAGAGTTAGCATTGAGTTTCTCATCAGAAGTTTTAAGCTTAAATACCAAATTGAGATTCTATTTCCTTGTTTGTAAAGATGTCCCAGCACTTTATAGGAATAGAAATGAAGATCAAATGGGAATACTTTGTAATGAGAGTTATACTCTCATGATGTTTGGACAGGACCTTTAAGATCATCAATGGGAGTGACTCCAAGTGAGGAAACTCCCTCCATAAAGTCAGGTCAGCCTCTGCTTCTAGTAGCAGTTGCCTGGTAAAATCAATAGACTTGCCCAAGATAACATAACACATTAGAAGCAGCACTTGAATCTAAGTCTAACTGAATGAGTTTGGCTCTCTCTCCACTATCCTCTCTTTTATCTTCAGTTATTATTGTGAAAGGATAATGATCATTATAAGATAGACACATAACAGTACATATGAACCAAGAGACTCTGGCCATGTAGTCTAACTTCTCTAAGCCTAACTCTTCCTCAGTGATAAGATAAGGGGATTTGACTCCATGACTGTCAATGTTCCAAAAAATAAAACTCAATGAATGAACTATACTAATTTAATAGTATCTAAAGCCAGTCTCTTGCACAACCATATCACAAGTCAGTGTTTTGCTATTGTTTTGCTATCTTTTCTTCTAGTTTACATTATTTCTAAGTGCTAAAATGACAGGTACCTATAGCAAATTAAAATATATTTTGAAAAAGCAAGTCAATGCAAGAAGAGGAGCACTAAACTTGAAGAGAGAAAATCTAGGTTTAAGTTTCAATTCTGTAATTTATTAGTGGTGGAATAGAGAAATAGTAAATTGATGACTGATATTAAATGATTAATTAGCAAAATTGTGTTTCATTTTGTTTTGAAACACAAAAAGTCATGATTTTAGTTATATGAGTAAAGGTAAATAAGCAGATTGTCATAAATGTATTAATTTAGTCAGATGAATTTTTTAGAAATTTCCAAAGTTTGGCTTATGTTTTCAGTATTTTAAGTCACAACACATTACATTTGGTTAAGAAAATAAAAATGACCATAGAAAGCAAAATTCTTTCAAATGTCATATATTACAAGGATTTGCATAAAAGAAAATCTGAGTTCTTTATATGTCTTTTAGTTTGTGTTCTAATTATCTTTAGGCTTATCCTAGTTCTTTTGGTTACCTAGTCTAATATTTCAATTTGTATGTCTGATTTAGAAAATTCATTGGTTACATGCCAAATATTTTGGAAATTGATGGAGTAATTTAGATGACCAAAATAAAAACTGTAAAAAAGATTTTCTGGATAATTTTCTTAATGCAACTTTCAATGTAAATTGTACAAATAGCAAGCATGTGAACATAGCATTTTCATCATATGAAAAATCAATTGCACGGGAGGATTGATGAAGATGAAAAATAAATAGAATATAGAGTGTCAAAAGGTGAATCTACCTCTTTTTCTGATGGTATTTTTTCTTTATCCAATGTCAGGGACTCTGCTTGCAACATTCCTAAATCATTTGTTAATCTTTGTGAATCTTGCTTTAATTTTTTATCCAGGTGCATTTTTGAGATTTTGTCCCCATCTGGAAGGGAGTATCTCCAATGCCTTAGCTCACTGGTAGAGTTACTGGCATTTTAATCACTATCCTCAAATGATATTTCTATATGTTTGGTTTTCTTCTTACATTTTCTTGCAATATAAAGTTCAGGCTTTTTTTCTTGGCTGATTGCATCTTCCTTCATTTCATTTGAGCCCGCTCTTTTTATATTTTCTTCATTATAAGCAAAATCTTCTTCATATATATTAGAAGTACATTCAACTTCTGTGTGAATATCATTCTTAGGCTTTGGGGTGCCAAGAATGTTTTCTTGCAAAGTGCTCTGTAAATTCTGGAAAACAACATTTTCCAAATCATGCTCTCTTCCTTCAGGAAATGACGGATGAAGTCCTGCAGGGAGAGGGCCTTGATATGTCTCCTTTTCCTCAGAGTCACTTAAGGTATTTGCCAAAGTAGATGTAGCTACCTCTCCAAACTCATCTTTTTGGAGTTTCTCTTGAGTGTCATCAGCAATTTGGAACTTTTTCTCAATTTCACCATGCACCTGTGTTAACTTAGTTTTCTTGATTCTAAATTTATTTTTAAATTTCATTTTTTTCTCTTTGTCCCTCATTTTTTCAGGATTTTCTGTGCAATTTGTATCTGCATCTAAATGTATGTCCTTAACATTAGATTTCTTATTGAATTTTGCTTGTGGAGATCTTCTTTTCCAATTCAAAAATGGGAAACAAAGACACTGAAATCGTTTCCTAGATGCTGTTTGTTCTGGTATGCTGGTTGTTTCCAAAGTAACTTTATCCTGGGGTAATGAAATAAGGACAAAGAACAATTAGAACTCAAACAAATAATAGTTAAACTTAATCTTTTAATCTTAGTGTTTTACATAATCCCAAATCATCTATGTTTCAAAAGAATGTTAGAAAAAATTAAATTTTCTCTAAATGAAAGAAAAAAAATGAAATTTTAAAGTAAGTTTTAGCTAGGATATTTTGTATTAGGTTAATATTATACTTGTATTGCATACTATGCATACTATATTCCCAAAAAAACAAATAGAAAAATTTCTCATTTCATATTTTAATAGTTTTTCCTGCTCTAAAAGGACAATTTTTTAATCAAAAATAGATTGTAAAGAGATTTTGTTTTTAACTGATAAATTTAAATGATAAATTTTGAAATAATAATACAGATATGTTCTGCCTAATCTGCTTAGCCAAAAAAAAAAAAGTAAAATATAAGGTTGAAATGGGATAAAAAATTAGAGAGATATTTTTAACTAGTAAATTTTTTCACCACATTTATGTGTTTCTCTATTATTCATTTTGTAATTTCTTTGAATTAAAGTTCAAATAAAAGTGTAAAAATAGCAAATGTAAATTATGACGTAAGTGTGAGGAAAACTAGAATGTGATTTAAAGGAAACTTATTTTCAAAAATATATACCTATATAGATTGTCCCCTTCTGAGTTCAGTTCGAGTCCATATAATCTCTCTTTTTTAAAAATTAGAGGATAAGACTGGGCAAGAGAAAACAAATGCTTTTTGCATATAATTAAAGAATAAGAGATAAGAAATGATTACAAAATGATAACTTAGGGACATTAATAGAATTATTCAGCCATGGAGTATTAAGTAACTCTTTCAAAATAGTCAAAATGTGATTCCCTGACCCAGTATAATCATTCAAATGTTCAAATGAGTTGGGATTATAATTCTATAATTAAATGGGACAAACCACAATATCGATGCCTACCTACAGATATTTTGGAATAAATTGTTTTTAGAATCACATCATTTACAAATAACAGTCAAATTTTTTTTTTTCTTGTTCAGTCATGTCTGACTTTTTTCAAGACCTACAAACAGCTTCTTCCGTATCTAAAGACCCACTGAATTCTATTAATTGCTAACCCTGGCCAAAACAATCCAGGAGCCTGGGACTCCACACACCTTCAAGATCATAAAAAGGAAATCCTGGAGTCCACTCTTGGCAGGAGCCCTAAAACATGGTGTCCTTACACTGGCCATGTGAGAGTTCCTGTCTACCCAGGGACCAGCTCTGGCCCTGGCATCTTTCTACCTTTACCCTTACTTCCAAACCCCTACAATACACCTTTTTTTTTTTTTTTTTTTTTCTTTTTTTTTTTTTTTTTATCAATCTAGGTTTTCGGGTCTGTAAATTCCTTTACAGGGACTCTGCGCCATCACTAGACTGCTTTGAACTATGTATCCTTGCACCAAACCCAAAGGGGTTCCCCTTCCCTAACTCTCATCAAATCTTCCTGACTCCAGATCTGAATCTCTATCTCCTATGCCACTTAGTTGTTGACAAATATGTAGAATATATTTATACTTTAAATTGCATTGAATGTCATTTCTCCAAAATTAGACATTTATTAACTCCTACTTGAATTGAGATGGCAAAATCTTATTGGGCTGATTTTCATTATATCCCAAACAAACAGATTCAGCAAGAAAACAAAAGCACTACAACTGCATAAGAATATCATCCACAATATCCCTAAAAAGTTGACAGTGAGCTTCCAGCTAGAGACATTAATTGTTGGGGTCCATATTGCCTTCTAAAGCAGTTATGTTTTTTGTTGCTCTATCCATGATGGAGAATCTGTTATTTCCTTTAATGAACACAGATCAAGCAATAGAATCTTTTCATGTAAAACTAAGGGCTGAAGTATAGACCTCAATGATAACTATTTTCTGTTCTATATCATGGCTATTCCTGTAGCTGAAACCTATGGATTTTAAGAAGATATTCAATTCACTGATTTGTTGATGAGTGTGCTAGTATTTGGGCAATACTCAGATTAAAATTCAATAATTAATTCACGAGGATGTTATCCGATCTGAATTGTTGATTTTTAAGAAATCACATTGGAACAGTCATTTCAATTCTTGTTTCTAGGCAGAGAAATAATGATTCAAAAATATGATTGAAATGTATTGTCTAGAAAAGATTGTGAAAAGGTTGTGAACTGGAATCTCGTTGTAGAAAGATGGTGTTGGGAAGGTAAAGCTGTGTGACCTGCTTTGTTTTTCAAGCCTCTCTTGTCTCTTGATTGTGCAGGTTGTTCTAACAAAATGAACATGATAAAAAGACTATTGAGAGCAGATTCTATCTTGCAAAAAGCATCTGAAACCTGGACTTTAGAACTCTTCTGATTTCAGTTAAAGAAGATATTACTAGTTAGTGAGACTAAAGCATGACACATCCTGAGTCTATTCCCCACTGAGCTCAAGTAATGTGGTTAGGGTTAGCACCAAAAAAAACCCTTCAGCTAATTTGCACATTGAACTGAAAAATCTTTGCCTAAAATCTTTGAGTAATTACAGTTTACCAGGGAGTTGTCATGGTATTAGGAAAGGTTAACGTTGTTATGAATTCCTTGGAAGTTCCATCATGAGTAATAAATAGTTCCTGCATATTTCCCATAAGAAAATCCAAAGATGAATCATTAAGAATTCATATGTGTTCAATAGAACAAAATATACTAGATATCTCAGAAGTTTCACTTTAAAAAAAATTCTCATCATTCTAAAGATAGAAGACTAGATCCAAGGAATGTCAAAACCCAGTGTGCCTGGATTTCAACAAGTATTTCAAAAAGTTTCTCACAAGATCTTTGTGGCCTAGGAGAAAAATGTGGACTGTATTAAAGAAAAATTTGGTAGATTAGGAGTAGTTTCACTGGGTGGATTTTAACAACACCAATTTTCCTGGAGGGCAAAGGGTAGCTTTACCTCCAGGGCTTTCTCTATCCAACACTTTACACTGATAATCAGGATGAAGTAATAGATCTAATACTTATTAGCAGAATTGTCAATGGAATGGGATTGATAGAGGATACAGAAGAAATAAATCAAAGAACTGAGATTCCAATGGATCTTTATAGATTAGAACAAGGAGGTAGTGCTAACAAGGAATATCTCAAAGGGGACAAATTAAAATACTGGAATTATATTTTTAAAAAGCAGCTGCATATGTATACAATGGGGCAAAACAGTTTTTCATAAAAATTCTCCAAGACCAAGAAATGTTTGTTAGTGGGACATAAGTTTAATATGATGAGGGTATCAAAAGGGATTATATGATCTTTGCAGCAAAAGTGACGGGCCTTATTCTATCTTCATAATTCCACATTATTATGTTTAGGTAGGACACTGGAAAAGTGCAGTCCAGAGGAACTAAAAGAGTCATTAGAAATCAACCACGATTTATATCATAGGACAGTCTGGTAATTAAGTAGGGGTGTCTAGTTTTCAAAAAAGACAATTTAAAAGATGCCAGGAATCGAGAAAGAGCTATCAATCTGTCAATCCTTTCCGTGTCCTGGGCCAGGTGAGGTTTCCCGTGATGTCATCAAAAAACTAGGGAATTTCTTCAACTTCATTCTTTAACTCAGAACCATTAGCCCTGGCTGCACATTATAGAAAGCTGTAATTTAGCTCACTATAAGAAAACATCCCAAACTATCAGAGCTGTTCAATATACAGTGGGCTGATTTACTTGGGGAGTAACTTTTCAATCACATCAAATTTTCTACTTTTTTGGGGGGATTCTGCAGACAGGATTTGTTAATTCTGACAAAGATAAACTAGATTCACTTTGATCATCAATGGTAAGATATTATTATGATGGCACCTTCAATGCCATACATTGACATTTTTATATATTGATGGAATGTAGTATATTTTTTCGAACGAGACATACATTTCCAGATATTGATATTCCAGGTTATCCTGCCATCAGTGACAAAAATGTTAGCTTGCCTAACAAAAAAATCAGAACATATTTTTTAAAATGTGCTCTTTCACATGCTTCCAGATCTATGGTATTTCTGTTATCATAATTATTTTGCTGAATAAAGGGAAAACAATGAAATAATCAAGTAGTTTAACTAACTTCTTTATCATTTAAGAAATGTTCAAAATTGCAGTATCTTTGGATTACTCTTTTTCTTCTATTATTACCTAGCTAGGGTTGGAGTTTTGCTGTTGGTCCCTATACCCACAAAGAACATTTCAACTCCTAAAAAAAAGACAAAAATACATTTTAAAGTACACTAAGTTCTGAAAATCACTTCCAGTAAAATTTGTATGAAAGACACTTTTACTAAAATAAAATATCAGAAATTACAGTATCTATTGTTGTATAACAAATGGTCAGTAGAATGATTTTACAGAGGCCTGAGGAGAATTACATGATGATGCTCAGAGAAATAAACAGAATTAGGAAATCATCATGCATGGCAACAAGAAGAATATACGATGATCAATTCTGATAGATGTGCCTATTTCCAACCATGAGATGATTCAGATCCATTCCAATAATCTTGTGATGAAGAGAGCCATCTACACCCAGAAAGAGGACTGTGTAAACTGAGAATGGACCACAACATATCATTTTCACTCTTTCTGTTGTTTGCTTGTATTTTGTTTCCTTTGTCAATTATGTTTTTCCTTTTTCAATTGATTTTTCTTGTGCAGCAAGATATTTATATAAATATGTATACATATATTGGAATTAACACATATTTTAACATATTTAACATGTATTGGATTACCTGCCATCTATGGAAAATGATGAAGAGAAGAAAGGGAAAATTTGGAACACAAGATTTTGCAAGGATCAATGTTGAAAAATTACTCATGCATATGGTATATAAATAAGAAGCTTTAATAAAAATCTGTAAAAAAGGAAAATTTAACATCACTTTTCCATACCTGTTCCTGGTCACTTTTATCAAAAATGTCCTGGCTTCCATCTGGTGGTCCTTTACATTTCAATTCTTGTTTCAAGTCTAAGTAATATTTAAGTGAAAATTTATTTTATTTAGAATTATTTTTCTTATATGAATGAAATCCTCTCCTTATTAACAGTAATGACAGTTGTGACAGATAATGATTTTATCTATTGTAATCTATGTTCAGATAAGTCATAAAATATCAGAAATTTCTACCTTATTAATTAATTAATTTGATTATTTTGCTATTTCAATCTACTGCTAGATTTTAAGCTTTTTGTGAGATGCTCATTTTAAAACCTTTCAGTTTTGTAAGTAATTTTTAAAAAAGCATCACTGGTCTAATTCTGCAATTATTAATTCAATGTTATTACCATGTAAAATTCCCCTCAACTTATATAAATTAACATTCATGAAAAACCAAGCTATTTACAGAGATATTGATAATACATCTCAGAAAATAAAATTTAAAACTTTGAATATCATTTATTTTATGATAAAAATTAGTTTATCATACATCAGTCCAAAACATCTTAACAAATTTTGTACTACCATAAACTATATAAAGTTAGGCTTAGTATATATCAGTCTACTCGGCACTAAGAAACTGAAGGAGGGTTAGAACGTTGACAATGGAAACAAATGCTTCCATAACAGCATGAAACAGATTTAATTAGTAATATAACCATTTTAACTAACTTGCTTATTAATATTTTTGCTCATAAAACTAGGCTAAAAAAGTCATTAATTTTCCTCTTTCTAAATACATAATAGACAAATTGCCTGATACATTTCTACCCTTATTGTTTTGTTTTGTTTCCTTCATTCATGGATGCACCATTTTCTGATTGGGGAAGACAGTGTTTCAGTGACTATGGACAGGTGGACAGGAGAGACTGATAGCATATGTGCTGCTAGAAGTGACCCATATTTCTTCCTATGTGTATACTCTGTGTGGGCGCCATTGCAAGTCTGACAGTTCAGTGATGATGTTATTTTTTTTTACCTCAGAAATTAATGAAGTAGACAATATATAACTCATACTCATTGGATAGGAGAAGTCACCTTCTGTCCATCAGTTTCTAGAATATCTGGAACAATGAACTCATTTGATCCATAGTTCCCTTTATGAAAAGTTCGGAAAAACAAAAGGGTATTGTATCTAATTTGAATAAGCCTTACAATGGATGACAGTGTCATGTACATAATAGTAGGTACTTTGTAACTTTAGTCTATCGTGTTTTTGTTTTTGTTTTTTGCTGAGGCAATGGAGGTGACTTGCCCAGGGTTGCACAGCTAGGAAGTTGAAGTGTCTGAGACAGATTTGAACTCAGGTCCTCCTGGCTTCAGAGCTAGTGCTCTATCCACTATACCAACAAGCTGCCCCAGTTGATCATGTGTATAATGAATATGCCTTTAAAAGAAACCAACAAATTGAGATATTGGGAAATAATTATCAAGAAGACTAGTAAACTCCAGAAAAACTTTATGGAGTTTGCACATGACAAAGTTTCTGAAAAGGGAGATTTCACCAGATGGCCTGAAAGGACACAGGGCAGGACAATATGTAGGAAAATGATGAAAATAGTTTGGATGAAAAAGAGGGAACACAAACAGGACGAAGTAGGGCTGAAAAGGTGAGAGTCTTCCTGTCCAGGGCTTTAGGGGCCCCCATTTCTGCATCTGCTAAATTATTAGTGGCAAGTGATTTCCCTCTCCCCTTCCCCAGTTATGTGAAAACTTTTCTTTTTCAGTTTGTATTTTCCGTTCACCTCATTTTAACATTCTTAAACTATTGTTACTAGACTCTAAGGTTCAGCAAAGTAGGCCAACAAAGAACTCTCAAGGACATCTGGAGCTCCTCCTATTCAGTGTGAAAGGAAAGGAGTCTTTGGTTGCTCTCTCCCCACCCTGGTTCCAAAACAGCATCTTCCCCTATCTATTTCTCACTTCCTATTGCCTGCTCTTTTTTTCACCCTTTCTCACTTACTAACATTTATTGACATTATGCTAGAGTACAAAAGTCTGAACAGAAACAGAATAATCTAGCAACTTCTGAAGGTTTTTAAAAATGAATTTTTATGACAAGTATCTTCAGGTTACACTTTACAGGAAGTAAATAAATTAAAGACTTCAGCATCTGGGGGTGAGAGACATCAATGAAGTTAGAGAGGCAGGCCTGCAATGAGGAAGGTTTCAGCCCAAGTTCCACCTCTGAAACACACTGGTTGTGTGACTATGAACAAACTTTCAGTGCTCTAGGCAATTCTCTGAGGCTTTGTTTCAATGAAGTTTAAGGTCTAGTCTCTATCACCAAAAAACAAATAAAGAAAGAAATAAATGATGTGACATGACCTCATATCATAGAAGTTGTCATCTGTATAACTAACCAATTCAGCTGAAAAGTAACTCATTCAGTTTGCTAAAACTAAGCACATTGCAAAGGCTGGAGGAATATTAGCAGAGACACTTCCTAGAGCCAATTAGTCACTCCACATCATGTATAGCTTATTTCTTTGTCCATTAACCTCTTGCCTTCAACAATATTGATTATAGTACTGTGAGTAGCAGTGGGACAACATGCAATTTCTTATCTTCTATCTATTTGATGATACTTTACTCCAGCCCCAACATTCTATCCCCTATTTTTCCAGCTCTCACATACATTATATTTTTGGTTGCTGAGGCAATTGGGGTTAAGTGATACTCAACTAGGAAGTGTTAAGTGCATGAAAATAGATTTGAACTCAGGTCATCCTGAATTCAGGGCTGGTGCTCTATCCACTGCCTAACCTATCTGCCCCTTCTTTTTCCTTTTTTAATTGAAACCCCACTTTCTACACAATATAAACTTACCTTCATGTTGTCCCAAAGAAATAACGTCTTGTATATTTTGACTTGTAGATGCAAATATATGTTCTGAAGATCTTTCCAAGACACTTTCAAAAGAACACTGATAAAATGAAAACATCAACAAAATTGTTAACAAGTCCACTGATTAAAGTACTCCTAAATGTTTTCTACAATTAAATTGTGAAGAATTTCCACCTAGAGAGAAGGATCTATAGAAAACACAATATTTTTACAACATTTTCTTCAAAAGAACCGTTTCATGCTTACACTTTTCATGATTATTTTCTATCTTTTTTTTTTCTTTAGAGGAGATAACTCTGAGTTTTCATACAGAAATGGTTGAACTTGTAAGGAAGGATAAAATTCTAACTCAGGATATCATTATGATTGTCATTACATAATACATAAAATAATATTTTTCACATGCTAAATATATGTGAGAAGAAAATGTTTTTGTACATAATCCCTCTTAAATAGTGGCCTATTTAATAGAGGCCTAAGCTTGGAATCAGGAAGATTGCTCTTTATGAATTAAATTCTGGCCTCAGACACTAGCTGTATGCCCCTGGACAATTCATTGAATCTCATTTGTCTCAATTCCTTACTAAGAAGGAAATGCCAAACTATTTCTATTCCTTTGACAAGAAAATACTAAATGTGCTCTTGAAGAGCCAGACACAAATAAAATGATTAAATGACAACAAAGCCTTGGCCAGTCCAATTTGATCTATGTTTGACCTATCTATCCATCTATCCATTCATTTATCGATCTATCTATCTATATATGTATGTATGTCTGAAATGTGTATATGTATCTAAAACATATACACACTGATATATATTATACACTTATTCCAATATATATACATGTCTACTATAAATATATATATAGAATTATATATATATATATATACATATATATATATATACATTAATACAAAAATACATACAAAGAAAAACAAACAAAAGACAAAATGTTTTAAAAAGTATATAAAAAAGATGAGAATATGTCTTATATAAATTTGCCAGTGGCATTTCTCTAATCATCACAGAAACAGAAAATTTAACTTAACCACAATGCAGATCTATTATGCTATATAATTCATTGTTACTAGTTGGGTATTCAATATCCAACTCTACCCCTCTCTCATACTTAGATTAGGAGTTTTTCTCTTGGTTTAATTTCTTGTTCTCATGCTTGATGTTTTTTTTTTTCCTTGTTTTTGCTGATGCAATTGGGGTTAAGTGACTTGCCCAGGGTCACACAGCTAAAATGTGTTAAATGTCTGAGATCACATTTGACTTCAGGGCTGGTGCTCTATCCACTGTTCCACCTAGCTGCCCCTCTGCTTGCTTGCTTTAATTCACTTAAGGACCCTCCAAATCATGAGGTTGTTTTTTATTTTTTTTTAATTTCTCAAGTGGTATCTGATACAAAAAAACTGTCTCCTTTCTTCATTTTACATACATTCGTAAGCACAGGCATATTTGTTTTCTTGTTTTCATATTTTATGCTTCTATCTTTGGTTATTTCCAACATAAAGCTGAGAGCTAATCCATTTAACTGTTCTTGTTGCAAAAGAGACTGTGCTGTAATTCAGATTTCTGACACTCATTTGCCAGAAGAAATGGAAACCATCTGACTTTTCTCAAATTCCTAAAATTTAAGCAATCTATGAGATAATTCCATTGAAATGTTTCCCGACAACACATTAAAAAGTTGTCAGCTTGTAATCATATAAGCCCCCCAAAACTTTGCAACTTCTTCATTTCTATTTATGATACTTATATTTTACAGGTACTTAGCCTTTAAAAAACTCAGTTATGGCCTTTTCTCTCTGCAACCCAATAATGGGTACATACTGCTGAATCTTTCTCTAAAATGAACAAGTTATTGTTTAACATTTCATATTTCCACAACCACTCCATTTTGTTTTATTTTATCATCTTGCATCCTACTGAAATGACTTTTTGGCCTATAATGTATATCTGTTCCAGGTAATCTTTCAGTCTGATTTCAATGTTTTTTAAAAATATGTTTCAATATGTTATTATACTCTATATGAAAAGACAGTGACTCCCAAGACTCTCTCTTTTATAGAAAATAATTTATGTTCCCATTACAGGTCCTCTATTATAGCTAAATGTCAAGACTTACATTACTTGGAAACATCCCTATCTTTTGCCTATCCTCTCTCCTAGAAGTTTTCCTCCTTCTTTTCTGCCAATCAAGTTTTGACCTTATTATTAAGGCCTAAGTATTACCTCTTGTCTTTCCTGATTAAGCACAATTAATTATGTCATTTCTTTTGTATTGGACTCAGCAGTAGTATGTACAATTTGAAAAGAAAAAATATAGCTATATATAATATGTACACACTGGGGCAAAATTGTTTTTCTTAGAATGTCTTGTGACAAAGACCTACACGTATTAGTTATTGTGCTATAAGTTTAAAACGATGTGACTTTCAAAAAGGCAAAAGTAGGACAGCATTCTTACTGAGACAAGATAGGCTTATACCCTGTCTTGGTAAAATCACATATTTATTACGGTACTTAGGACAATGGAAATTTGCAAGTTAGAGGACCCTTAAAGACTTTAGAAGTCATCCATGACTTCTACTCGATAGAAAAAATACATATTTAAAACAGAAGTCTTGTACTATGTGTGTGTGTGTGTGTGTTTGTGTGTGTGAGGTGTGTGTGTTATAGGTCTCTTTTAGTTTTGTAAACTTATGGAACACTATTCAAAGAAATATTTTTAGGTTTATAAAATAAAAAACACAAGTTTATATAGGAAATGGATTAAAAATTAGAAAATCATTCATCCATTCCAATTGCTACCACCACAAATTTATGATATATAACTGGACCCTTAAGGGAACCCTATGATACCTTCCTTATCAAGTGACTATCCCAATCCCCACAGCAGCTCTTCCACAACTTTTCATCCTCTCTCAAATTTTCCATGGTTTCTTTCTTGCCCACACTTTGAAATGAGAAATTTGCTTCAAATTTTACTAAAAAAAATGAGGCTGTTTGAAATGAGCTCCCTCACCTCTTCTCTTCCACATCTCCTATCTCTCAGATGCCTTCTGCCAATATCTCCTTCATTCCTACCTTGCATGATGAAGTAGGCTTACTCCTTACCAAGCTTGAGCTTTAAAACTTATTCAGGTGACCCTGTGCCATCCCATCTCCTCCAACAGATTTCCCCCCTCACTCATGCCAACTCTATTATTTATTTTTAATTTCTGTAATCTATTCCATATCCCTTACAAACATGTCCATTTTGCCAACATGCTGAAAATCCTCTCTAGACATTTTAATCCCTGTTATCATCCTTTCTTTTTTTTTTTTTTTTTTTGTAGTGCCCTAAGCCACAACCGTATTGTACTGCCTTTTTACTGCAAGCAGCCAGAAATGTAAGCAAGTAACAGACAGAATGGAAGTAGACTTTTCAAAATGTCTTAAAACAAGGGACCATGAAATTGGAACCCAATGTTTACAAAATAAAGAAATATGGGTCACAAACCCCAAAATACCTACCAAAAATATGGACATGTGAACAAAAATCGTGGTTAGAGCACTGAAGCTGCATTCACAAAGATCTGAGTTCAATTTCAATTTCTCTCTCAAACATTTACTAGCTGTGTGACCCTGCAGTAATCCTAATTAACAGCTATTTGTTTCAGTTTCCTCATTTGTCAAATGGTAATGATAATAGTATTTACATCTGAGGATTGTTGTGTGAATCAAATGTAATGTGCTGAGTATAATATCTACCATGGGAAAAGTACTATATAAATATTTATTATTTATCAATGATATATAACCCATTACTAATCCAACAAATTTACTAAGGAAAAAAAAAACATCATTAAGTCATATTTTTATATGTAAGTTACTCTACTAGATTCAATGGGAGAGTCTAAAAAAAACCCAGATTTTTTTTGCCCAAGGAAAAATGTGGTATCAATAGACCTCAAAAGAGGGGGAGAGCTTGCTTCCATAGAGGAAGAGATAAAATAGTATAAAGGAAGATAAAACTACAGTTTACAAAGGCAACAGGTAAATGGTGGAGAAATACATTTTGAGAAGAAACTCTAAAGTCTTGAAGATTAGAAAATACAAGGCATAGGCAGAGAACAAAATTTCTATAGTACTTAGAATTTCTTTAGGCAAGTAGTGAAAGGTAAGGTCAATAAGTACACTACAATAAACTCTACTAATAATAATGACTTATTTTTTGGTGAGGCAATTGGGTTTAAGTGACTTGCCCAAGGTTACACAGCTATTACATGATAAGTGTCTGATATTACATTTGAATCAGGTCCTCCTTGTTGCAAAACCACTGCCCTTACCACTTATCCAACTAGTTGATCCTATTAACTTAAATATTTAAAATTAAAACCTATAATAAAACAATAAGATTTTTGATCCACCATGCAGGATCCATGTTATCAAACATAATAAGTACTGCAGACAAAAATCAATAAGTCTGATTATATAGAGATCTGTGTAACAAACAAACAAATAAACAAACAAACAAAAACGTGCTTTTGAAACTAAAAGAATAGAAAAAGGTTGGAAAATATTTCAAATCTCTATATAAACTAAGTTAGATAATAACAATATGTAAGATATACATTCAACTCTCAATATGCATATATTTTAACTTTTGCAAATTCAAGTATTTGTGAGATTAAGTCAGTAACCTCATGTTCACTTTCATGATAACAACCTGCATGCAAAGTAGAGATGAAAAATGAAAGCCACAATGCTGCAAATTTGTGGAGCAGCTGATATGTATTATTCCCTTCATTAGTCTTATTCATCTTATTTTTATAGATTAAAGAAGTCTGTGCATTCCATTGCCTATGAAAATTTACATGTCTGGACTTAAAACTCAAAGATCTATTATAATTATGCTCCCAAAATCTAATGCAACACTCAAGGGGTCCTCTAAATAAGAACATTACAGAAATATATCTCATTACAACAAAGAATATTGAAGAAAGTAGATTAGGACACATTGAAATGAGATTTCTTTTTTTTTTTTTAAGACAAATTCTAAACACAGACTGTATAAACAATACCTTAATAAAACTGTAATCAATCTTAGTGTCACAAGATTACATAACTTAGAAAAAAAATCCTTTTTAAGCAGTTATTATATAAATATATGCCTATACATGTGTATGTATATATATATATATATATGTGTGTGTGTGTGTGTGTGTGTGTGTGTCAGACACAGTGTACAATGGTGTGAATATGAATACAAGTAAAAGGAAAGGCAGCCTTCCCCTCAAGGAGCTTAAATTCTAATGAGTAAAAGGAAGCTGGAAAAAGGTCAAGGACAAAGGATTCATCTGGGAACATGTCAGAAAATTACTTCAACAGTATTTCTAGGTTAGAAATAATATGGTCAATCATTCCTAGGTAAAGATGAACTTTGGTTTGGTGGTCATTGGAATTGAATGCCCTCTTTCCCATTTCCCATATATTCTATGTATAGTTTGACTTTCAAATCATTTTCTAACAATGTGACTTCCATGACAGCTGAAGATTGACTGTATCTGACACATATCTTTTAATCTCTAAATCTAGAAAAATAGCTCAAAATGAAGAAATGACAATAAAAATATCATTAACTTCATGAAAAATGTTCCAGTTTCCCACCACTGAAAGAAACTTAAAAATCAACATGTTTATTTTATCACCTTAAGAAGGTGAAAAATTAAAAAGAATAGAGAATTCTGGGAAGATGGAGGAGCAAGTTGGTAAATTTGAAGCTCTCCAGATTTTCCCCACAAATAGAACAAATTTGTGCCTCAGGGCCAACACTGGTGATAGATCAAGATAACTTGGGGCAGGACAGGGCTTCTGATACAATCCAAAAAGCCCCAAGATTGAGGAGTAACTTGTCTGATGTGCAAACACCTCCAGGCAAACTACACAGAAACATCAAGTGGGGAGCCTCTCAGCTAGCTGGATATGGCTGGAGTCTCGGCAGAAACTTTCACTCCACCCCACTCTTTGTCAAATTCGGGTTTGAGTCTAGGAAGACAGAGTGAATCCTGGATGACTGGGAATTCCAGGCTCCACTGTGCTGCAGAGAGAAGGCCCTGGGTAGGAAGAAATCAGCACTTGGTGAAGGTGGAGCTCTTGATTTGGAATTCCTGATCAGAGTGGAGATCTCAAGGGAAGCTTGAGGCACCATCCTCCAATCCTATGATTAGAGATGTTTATACTTCTTATTAAAAAAAAATGAGCCAGCAAAGTAGACTCCCACCATTAAATCATATTATGGGAATAGAGAAAACCAGAATTCATCTTCAGAGGAGGACATTTTAGTAACAAAAAGCTTCTTCTACCTCAAAGAGTAATGTGAAAATGGCCCCCTGCCCAGAGAGAATTTATGGAGGAATTAAAAAAAGAATTCAAACATCAAATGAGAGACATAGAGGAAAAAACTTTAAAAAATAAAAATAAAAAGCCAAACAATGAAAACAAGACGATTATGAAAAAAAAGTTAGCCAACTAGCAAAGGAGGGACAGAGTCTCAAAGATGAAATTTGAAAATGAGAATTGGATAAAGGGAAGCCAGTGAAGCTATGAGAAACCAAGAAATAACAAAATAGATTATAAAGAATGAGAAAATAGAAGAAGGTAAAACATCCTATATGAAAACTGAAAGATGTGAAGAGCAGATCAAGAAAAGAAAATATAGGAATAAGCTCACTGTTATAACTTTTTGACAAAAAAATGGACCTTGACACAATAATGCACGAATACAGTCCTGGAGTGATAGGACATGAAGGGAAAAATAGAAATAGAAAAAATCCCCTGATCACCACCACAAAAGATTCTTTTTGGAAAATAAACAGGAATATTCTAGTCAAATAGTGAAATCCCCAGATCAAAAAGAAAATTTTGCAAAAAGCAAAAAAAAAAAATCAAAACATTGGAGCTGTTACAATTAGAATTGTGCAAGACTTATCAGCACCTACAATAGAAGACTACAGGTCTACAGGTCCTGGAATCAATCTATCCACAACAGGAAAAAAAATAAAAAGCTATTCCTATGGCCAAAAATATCACATCCAACAAAATTATCTATAATTTTGAATGATAAAAAATGAATATTAAATGAACTTGCAAATTTTCAGGACTTTCTTTCAACCAAACCTGAACTTAACAGAAAATTTAACATATAAGGGACAATATTAAAGAGCAATTTTGAAGAATTCCGCATAGAGAAACTGTTTAAACATCAAAATATTGTTTGGTTTTCCCTGGAAATGTATACTATGCTTTTAAGATTTACATCAACAGTAAGGTAGCTCAAAGGAAAGACTGGTAGAGGTAAGATAAAAATAGTAATTATGTAATAGAAAGAAAGCATAGAAGAAGAATACAAGCAAGCATTAGAGAGAGGGAAGACTCAGTTCTGAAAACCTACTCACATCAGGAATGGGTTCAACACTACATATATAATATGAAAAGTAGAGCACTCTCCAAAAATCTATAAAGAAGTAAGGGTAGTGGGGTGGGCAGATGGGGAAGCAAAGGGTGAGGAAAGAAGCCAAGGGAGGGATCCTGGAGTGGGGAGAGGTTAAGTAATAACAAGACAAGTTATAAAACAGAATTTAATTATAATCAGTAGGGATAGGAAAGTCGTGTGTGTGTGTGTGTGTGTGTGTGTGTGTGTGTGTGTGTGTGTCTATATATGTCTACATAAATATATATTTTCTTAATGGTAGCTTTCTTGAGGGTGAGAGGGTAGATGAAAGGAAAGAGTATAGTAAATAAGTTATACGGCAGAGAAAACAATTTACAAAGAAGTAAAGAAAAAATGGATATTCATGAACTTAATTTCTTCTAATAAATATATAATTTCTTTATCTGGTAATTTGTTGATGTATATTTTGAATTCTCCTTGAATTTTTGAAGGGCACATGACAATGTTATCTTTTGCTTTGTTTTATTTTGTTTTGTATTCCTTTTCTGTTTTTATTTTTTTTACTGTTTTTTTCAAATAAAATAAATTTTACAAATAAACAAAATGTCATAGAAAAACAAAAAAAAAATTTACAAATCGTGGGAAATTCTAATATACCACTAGGAGAACTATAATTGGTCCAGGTGTTTTAGAAAACAATATGTAAGAATCAAAATACTATTTTTTTATTCCATTGCTAAGAATTCATCCTAAAAAGAGCAAGGACAGGAAAAATAAGAACTATGTGTACAGAAATATTCATAGGTGCTCTATTTGTAATAAAAAATCAGGAGCAACCGGTGCAACCAACTTTTAGAGAAAATTAGTATTATTATGGAATGAATCACAGATATGGAGCAAGAAGAGACCTCTAGGAACATCATAATATTATTTATTTTAGAGTGTAAGTCATGGGATTTGAAGCCTGGTTCTCCACTCCAAATCTAAGACTCTTTTCAGTGCATAGTTAAATACAAAGGTAACAAGAAAATATGGAGACTGATAGAGAAATATTAGCAGAATGTAAATTGCATAAAAGTTGGTTTCAGTTAGTTATTCAGAAGAAAAAAAAAACACAACAAAACTTAGAGGTGGGGAAACTTGAAAGTCTGATGCAGAAAAAAAGCTTCTTTGCTTTAAAATAATTTGGGTCCTTTTAACTCCATTTGGATCTTTGGTATTAAATAACTAAAGAGATTGTATAGTATGTTTACAATATCTTTTAACAAAACAAAGCACTGTCTAAACTGAAATATGAGTAGAAAAAAAAATCAATAAAGAAACTTTACCTCCATATCAAAACTGAATTCGTTATCTGTGATTAGCTGGAGAATTTTCCATTCTGGTATGTCAGAGTATCTTTCAAAAAGAAACCAAAAATTAGTTCTTTTATTTCCAGAAGTCAATCATGAACAAGAAAACTTTTTAGTTGTTGCAAGGTTCTTTGTTACCCAATGATATGTTACAAAGGATGATTGAATAGAAGATATAATCAACTATTCCTATTCCAAGATTCATTTTGGTAGAGAAGAAAATATTAGTTTAGAAGCTATCAGGGGCTCTTTCCTCCAGAATAAGTTGATAAACAAACACAATGGGACATTATAAATTCCCAAATTATTAAAACCTTGGAAATCTATTTGTAATAGCATGTCACTGTTCTCTGTACCTTCCCTTCTAAATTGTGACAATTACCCTCAACAGGTTTCAGCTCTAGATATGAGTTGTATTTGTTGTTCAATCATTTCAGTAGTGTCTTATTCTTTGATCCCATTTGGCATTTGATTGGCATAGGTACTAAAGTGGTTTGCCATTTCTTTCCTCAATTCTTTCACAGATGGGGAAACTCAGGAAAACAGGATTAAGTGAGACTTGCCTGGAATCATAACCAAATAAGTATCTGATCTAGATTAGAACTCAGATGACCCTTCTTGATTCCAAACCCAGGACACAGTGCCCACTGCTTTGCCTAGTTGTCCTTTAGATATGTGAATATATCATGCGTTCCAGTCTCAGTAAGTCTTTATTGTAAAAGTAAATGTTTATCTTCCTTGCTAGAAAAAGTTTTTACAATCCCTGTGGTAATCTACTTTCAAGGAGTTTCAACTCCAGATTTTTCAATTCACTTGCGCTGGAGGGAGAGAGTGGTTGAGTTCAGAATTCAAGTTGGGGTACATTATTTGTCTTTGATTAATGTAGGGAAATTTCAGAGAGAAAATAATGCAGATGAGCAACTGTTATGGGAAAAATTTCTGGGGCACACTTGCTCAATATAACAAAGGGGGGACTTGAATCCAATTTATCTTTATTCCCTGTTCACTAGCACAAAACCATTCTCTTCTCAGCTCCTTAGGATGTGTTAGCACATCTTTCTTTCTCTTTCCTTCTTCCTTTCCTTCTTCCTTTCCTTTCCTTTCCTTTCCTTTCCTTTTTCCTTTCCTTTTTCCTTTCCTTTTTCCTTTCCTTTTTCCTTTCCTTTTTCCTTTCCTTTTTCCTTTCCTTTTTCCTTTCCTTTTTCCTTTCCTTTTTCCTTTCCTTTTTCCTTTCCTTTTTCCTTTCCTTTTTCCTTTCCTTTTTCCTTTCCTTTTTCCTTTCCTTTTTCCTTTCCTTTTTCCTTTCCTTTTTCCTTTCCTTTTTCCTTTCCTTTTTCCTTTCCTTTTTCCTTTCCTTTTTCCTTTCCTTTTTTCCTTTCCTTTCCTTTCCTTTCCTTTCCTTTCCTTTCCTTTCCTTTCCTTTCCTTTCCTTTCCTTTCCTTTCCTTTCCTTTCCTTTCCTTTCCTTTCCTTTCCTTTCCTTTCCTTTCCTTTCCTTTCCTTTCTCCTTTCCTCCTTTCTCCTTTCCTTTCCTTTCCTTTCCTTTCCTTTCCTTTCCTTTCCTTTCCTCTCCTTTCCTTTCCTCTCCTTTCCTTTCTCCTTTCCTTTCCTTTCCTTTCCTTTCCTTTCCTTTCCTTTCCTTTCCTTTCCTTTCCTTTCCTTTTCCTTCCTTTCCTTTCCCTTTCCTTTTCCTTTCCTTTCCTTTCCTTTCCTTTCTCCTTTCCTTTCCTTTCCTTTCCTTTCCTTTCCTTTCCTTTCCTTTCCTTTCCTTTCCTTTCCTTTCCTTTCCTTTCCTTTTCCTTTCCTTTCCTTTCCTTTCCTTTCCTTTCCTTTCCTTTCCTTTCCTTTCCTTTCCTTTCCTTTCTCCTTTCCTTTCCTTTCCTTTCCTTTCCTTTCCTTTCCTTTCCTTTCCTTTCCTTTCCTTTCCTTTCCTTTCCTTTCCTTTCCTTTCCTTTCCTTTCCTTTCCTTTCCTTTTCCTTTCCTTTCCTTTCCTTTCCTTTCCTTTCCTTTCCTTTCCTTTCCTTTCCTTTCCTTTCCTTCCTTCCTTCCTTCCTTCCTTCCTTCCTTCATTCCTTTTGCTCTGATACTTTGATACACATGAGCAATCTCCCTTCCTTTCTTCTTAAACTTGAGAACTGACTGCTTATTTGGTCCTGTTTTTTAACATTCTTCTTCCCTTTCTCATTTTTCAGTTGTATTTCATCTCCTTTTCCTCCTCTTTATAGCCTTCACCTTGTCTTCTTTCTTATGTCTTTTCCATCTCCTCAAATCCTCTTTGGGCTCACTTTCTTTTCTTCCTTTAGTTGGAATCTATCATCTTCAACTCAGCTTCTCAATTTTCACTTCAACTAACTCTACTTTTTACTTAAACTTCTCAAGGCCTCCTGAATTTTTTTATTAACTTCCAAATTTTTATTTTTCTTTCCAGATTCTTAGGGCTTCAAAATCATGTTCCTATTTGCTTCCCCTTAAATTCACATCTAAAAGAGGAATAATATAATACCATTAACAGGAATAATGTAAATGCTGCAACATGTCCATCAACCATAATCCCATAGAAAAAGAGATCAATTTCCTGGGACTATCTTGTTAGCATATCTAAAAGACTGACTCAATTATCTCTTTAGGTATCCTGCAACAACTCCCATAGATACAATGTACATGAGAGTTTGTTCTTACCTAGGCCCCCCCCCTTGTTCCCTTCCTAACTCTGTTCTAATGGGCTCTTTTCTCTACATCAAGGACTTACTTCCCTCTGACTTTAAAAAGCCATGTCACTTGAAACATCTTGCTTAATCATATTTGATTTAGCCCCTAAGCTATTTCACATTAATCAATGCCATCCTATGGGGCTGTGAAAATATCTCCGTTGAATTTGTCATATTAGGAACTGCTCTGGGTGCTTTATAGTTCTAATACTTCATTTTTTAAATAAATATAGGAAGAAAGGTTCCAAATGTTCAGCTTCTTGGGATCAGGGGACTCTTCCCACCAATCTCCCGAGACAATCACTCCCAACTTTGCCTCTTTTCTCTTCACCTTCCTCCTTATTTAAGAGAAAAAAATTATCATTTCTTGGAATACTTCATTCTACTTGATCATCTAGAAAGTGGAAAGGCGTTTTTCCAGAATTTTCACCTTCTTTTATATTAAGAGTAACTCTTAACACTGACAGCAACAAAGAGCACAGAATCTGTAGGACACTGCAAAATAACATTCTGTGCTGTGGGAAAATGAGCTCACTAAAAGTGAGATACTTAGCAATCTCTGTTTTAGTCATTCCTGTTAATGACCTTTACAACTAATCCTTTGCCATATCTGTTTGCCTTTGTAGGAGCTCCAGAGAAGTGCGTTTTCAAAAGGTTTACTACTTCTCAAGATACAATGCCAACTTGCCCACATCTCTCTAATTGGAAAGAAGAATATTCCTGCCAAAGTCTCAAAGTAAAAATTAGCTCTCTACCATAGTTGTCTACAAGAGTTCCAAGCAGAAACTACTCACCAGACGCTTCCCTCTTCTCTACCATTGCTTCTCTCCTTGCTGAGAAATCTCCAATACCATCTCTTGTCTTAATTTAGGATCCTGGTCCCAGTGACTAACCCCCAGCCCCTGTTGATAACTCCTTGATCTGAGCACTTAGGTAAAACTTCTGCAAGTAGAAGATGATACATATTTGCATTGCAGATGTGATTTAAAAGCCCCCTTCCAGGTGGCTAACATGTGGTGTGGCCATATGGAACATAGCTGGTTCATTCTTCATTCATCAAATACTATTTCTTAATAGTTCTAAGAGGGTTTTGTGGATAGGAAGTAGGAAGGGGGTAAAAATACAGTGGATTCAACTTCTTCCTTTGTCACATAATGATTTCATGAACCCAAACTAGTCACTTAATCCTTCAGCTTCCTCAGTCAACTATCTATACACAAAACAGTTAATAATCTGATAAATAAGCTTGAATAAACACATGCACACACATACACATAGTGTACATATATGTGTGTGTATATATACACACACATATGCAATATATGCATAAACATATATACACACATAATAATGTACATATATATATATATATACATATATATATATATATATATATATATATATATATATATATATATATATATATGTGCAAATGCACATGTACCTAGTAGGTGTCCAGTAAACCTAATTTGTTGAAAGTTAATTAAGCAAAAACATGAATTAATATGATAGTATAAAAATTCTATAGCATAGTATAGCATAGTATACTATAGTAGTATAAAAATTTTGGATTCATGACAGTCTGCTTTGTCTGAATTGAAAAACCCATTGAAGACTGGACCAAGAAGATTAATCAAAAGCTACAAAGCCTACCTGCTTGTAGAATCTTCTGAAGAACTTTCTTCTGCTATTGTAGAAAAAAGTAAAATACAATTAAAACTTAATATATAAAAATTAATATAAAAGGCATAATTTTAAAGCTATTCTACAATGTATTTTTGAGCAACGCCAATATGATTCAAAGGGAATTGTGATATAGATAAATGTCTTTAAGTTGAATGAGGTGGGTAGAAAGAGGTGGTCTTAAAATATGAGTTATCTGTGAGTGATCTGGTTACATTAATTGCTTCGCACTTTCAGAGCACCATATCTCTAAGCAAATACCATAAATAAAAAGAACAATCTGCTCTAACATGAATAATTTGGGCTTTTTTATGTAAGTAGATTGCAAAGACGATATTGAGAAAGATCGACTTTCTTACCACAGTCCTCACAGATAAAATGTTTGGAAATATAGTACTGCCACATTCAGCATGACATGGCAGAATATTCCCTTTTATAAATCAGAGAAATCCACAGACATTCAGTTTAGCATAACATAACATATTTCTATCTCTTCTCCATGGGCAAGAGATCCAAAACAATGTAACCTGTCTAAAGCTCTATAATCCCTTGAAGAAAGGGGTTAATAAGTAGAAAACCAATGTATTTTTTCTATTCAAGTCTTCTTGGGAAGGGAAACTAAAAATAAAAACAAAAGTAATGATTTACAATGCACATCTATTATTTCTTCTGATCTTTGACTGCAAAATATAGTTTAAAAATATTTTACTGGGCAATAAAATAAGAAATTCTTTTTTTTTTTACTACGAACCATGACATGAGTCTAAGGGAAAGAACTAAGAGATAACTATTTCTCCATTTCACTAGGTATATTATTTTGTTATTTAATTCATAAATCATTCTCCAAAATTGACTTTCTCCAAAACATTGAAAATGATGCTGCCAGATTGCTTTTGAACTAATTATGTCCAAAGGAATATGAGATTTCATTTGTATGGAAATCACAGTGATAAAAATTACCTTCACTGATAAACAGGGAATTTCTCTGCAAATGATATTCTTTTAATTTAATAGTTTTTATTTACCAGATATATGCATGGGGAATTTCACAACATTGACAATTGCGAAACCGTTTTTTCTAATTTTTCCCCTCGTTCCCCCCCACCCCAAAGATGGCAGGTTGGTCAATACATGTTCGATATCTTAAAGTAGAAATTATATACATATACAACACACACACACACACACACACACACACACACACACACGACCAAAAGTTTGTTTTGCAGTCCAAAAAGAATCGGACTTTGAAACAGTGTACAAATAGGCCTGTGAAGGAAATATAAAATGCAGGCGGACAAAATTAGAGGGATTGGGAATTCTATGTAGTGGTTCTTATGCTGGGTGTAGCTGGTTCAGTTCATTATTGCTCTATTGGAAGTGATTTGGTTCATCTTATTGTTGAAAATGGCCATATCCATCAGAATTGATCATCATATAGTATTGTTGTGCAAGTATACAACGATCTTCTGGTCCTACTCATTTCACTCAGCATCAGGTCATGTAAATCTCTCCAGGCTTTTCTGAAATCATCCTGCTAGTCATTTCTTACACAGCAATCATATTCCATAATATTCATATACCACAATTTATTCAGCCCTTCTCTAATCAATGGGCATCCGCATCCCTTTCCCTTCTTTAAGATCTCTTTGGGATATAAGACCAGAAGTAAAACTGCTGGGTGAAAGGGGATGCACAGTTTGATAACTTTTTGAGCAAAGTTGAAAATTGCTCTCCAGAATGGCTGGATGCATTCACAATTCCAGCAACAATGTGTCAGTGTCCCTGTTTTCCCACATCCCCTTCAACATTCTGCATTATCTTTCCCTGTCATTCTAGCCAATTAGAGATGTGTAGTGGTATCTCAGAGTTGTTTTAATTTGCATTTCTCTGATTAATAATGAAATGGAGCATCTTTTCATATAGCTAGAAATAGTTTCAATTTCTTCTTCTGAGAATTGTCTGTTCATATCCTTTGACCATTTATCAATAGGAGAATGGCTTGATTTCTTATAAATTAGAGTCAATTCTCTTTATATTTTGGAAATGAAGCCTTTATTGCAAATGATATTCTTAGTGAATTATTAAGTTGAGGCGCTGTGAGGTTAAGCAACTTGTGTAGAGTCAACCAGCTAGGATGTATCAGAAGTGAGTTTTAAACCTATGTCTTCTGACAGTAAAGGACAGCTCTTTAGCCAGTTTACCCAACTGGTTAGGACCTGCAAAAATGTTCACTGTGTCTCCTCAGACTGAGAATTTAGAGTTCCCGCTACTCTCTGATATATTTTAAGTGAAATTTCATTATATAACATAATACATATTGAGTTATCTAATAATGATTTATTTCCATTTAAACATAAGTAAGCTAAAAATGTCATTCTATACTGTGCAGCCAAAAATGGTATTTCTAGATACTTTCCTGAAGAGTGGAGGGCCTGAAGATATCAACTATGTTCATAAATATCAAAGTAGCTAATGCTTCTCCCTAGGCAGATATTTTAGTATGGTAGTTTTTTAAAACATAAAATCAAGGAGACAAAAAATGCACAAATCTTTGAGCTCTTCCTTCCTTTTGTCACATAAAGCCTCTGAATTGGTTTTCGAGTGACAGAATCCACATATATTTTCAGCAGAAGATACTTTGGAAGAACCTCAGGAAAAGTCGATCTGAAGAACAGGGGTAGGGTGGAGGTGGCCCAGCAAAGGTACAATACAGGGACTGAGATCAGAGTGGATTCTGTCCCCTGGAGAAATTTACTGGGAATCTTTTAACTATAATACAAGCTATTCTGTCTTGGTTCAGAAACCACTGGATCAGCAAACAGACTTTTCCTGAAGTTCTTCCAAAATATCTTCTGCTGAAAGACTTTCAACTCAACTTCAGAAGACAAATAATGAGACCCCAAACCCCAGGAAAACAAATGGGTTTAGCCATGCTTACACAGCACTAGATGGAAGACAGCAACCCTGGCCCCAGGGAAGCATGAAACTACTGTTGCCTGTAGAGGAAATTTGAGATAGAGGAAATTTGGGACAATTTCCCTATTGTCCTAAGAGCAGACCAGAACATTTAAAAATGAAAAGCAAAAGAACTCTGACCATAGATAGATTCTATGGAGATAGGAAAGTGCAGACCTCAAACCCTGATGACACTTGAGGCAAAAAGCCATCAGGTCAAGCCTCAAAATGTAAGATAACTTGGTCTGCAACTCTGAAGATTCTCTTAGTAAGAATTATAAATAGATCTTAAAAGAGTTAAAAGGAAAGTGGAGAAAGGAAATGAGAGCTTTAGAAAAAGAACCAGAGATCTTGTTTTAAAAAAAATACTACTTCCCGGGGGGGGGGGGGCAGAGCCAAGATGGTGGAGAGGATAGATGCTTCATTCTGAACTCCCTTCTACCCTCACTTACTATATACCTAATTCAGCCTCAGAAATCATGCTTGACTGGTAGGATTCCCAAATATTGGGAGTACAACACTTTGCCAGCCAAAGATTACTTGGAACTTCGCCAGATAAAGTCTGTCTTGATCGGGTAGGAGGAGTCCAGAGCAGCCAGGGAGTCAGAACACAGAGGCTTGCCCATGCTGAGTGGACCCGGAGCACAGTGTGATCCCTGTGGGTGGAGAATTTGCAGGGAGGACTCTACCACACGTTGTCTGCTCTGCTTTAATTGAAAAGCAGTAGATCAACAGAGAAGTTACACAAACACCAAAGGTAGCATATACACCAAAACACCAGAGTTTAACAGGACCTGACCATACCCACCCAGCACCAGGAGTGACCCAGCACAACCCCAGTACAGCTGTTCAGCCATAGTCTACCAGAACAGAGACACTTCTGCTGCTCAACCGCTTGTCCCAAGGCAGCCACTAGTGGGGCTCTGCCCAGGGCACACTTCCTGCCCAGTGGGGTACTTCCAAAGAAAATCACACTACTGCATAGCAGGGTTCTGCCCAAGACACTCATAATTTCTGCACAGTGGGGGCTCTGCCCAGGGCAGTAAGACTTTGCAGCAGAATGTCCACTCTTCAAGCCTGTTTTTGCAGGACAGTTACTGTCTATCTGTCCCTGTTTTGCAGAGGAAGCTGAGAACCTCCTTCCCCTGAAGCCAGACACTAAGGGCTTTAAAAAAAATGAATAAAAAAGCCAAGCTAGCTTTAACTATAGATAGCTTCTATACAGAAATAGAGCAGATTTCTAACCCTAAGGAGACTAATAGAAGAAAATTTCCAGAAAAAAAAAAAACAAAAACAAAAACAAAGGGGGATATAACCTGATCCCCATCAGACAAGTTCAACTGGAAGAAATCAGAAAATATCCTAAAACAGAGCTAGAAGAAAAATGGATAAAAAAAAAGAGAAGCTCTGCAAAAGAGCATGAGAAATGCATATAAATCATTAAAAGAAAGATTTGATAAAGTGGAAAAAGAAAACAACTTCCTGAAATGTGAAATGGAAAAGGTAAGGGACTCCTAGGTAAACAGAATTTGTGAATTGGAAAAGGTAAAGAAGTCCCAGGAAAGTAAGATTTGTTCATTGGAAAAATGAAAATAACTCATTAAAAACAAAACAAAACAAAACAAAACAAAACAAACAAACAAACAAAAAAAAAAATGAGTGAAATGGAAAAAATTCCATAGAGCAAAACAAGTCATTTAAAAACTCAATTGGACATATAGAAAAAGAAGGGAAAAAAGTTAATGAAGCTAATAACTTATTAAAAATAAGAACTGATTTGATTAAAAATCAGAACTGATCAGAATTGAATGTAAACTGCTTGCATTATTATCTTTCTACCCAGGTTACTTATACCTTTGGAATCCAATTATTACCATGCGACAAGAAAATTGGATTTACACACATATATTATATCTAGGTTATGCTGTAGTACATTTAATATTCATGGAATTGCCTGTCATCTAGGGGAGGGAGTAGAGGCAGGGAGGGAGGGAGGGGAAAATTTGGAAAAATGAATACAGGGATAATGTAAAAAAATATATATATTCATGCATATGTACTATGAAAAAATTATATTTATAAAATTAGTTTAAAAACTCAGAATTGAAAAAACAGAAATGAATGATTATTTGAGACATCAAGAATCAGTCAAGAAAAAACAAAAAAATGAAAAAAATAGAAAAAAATGTTAAATATCTACGTGGAAAAATAAGAGACCTGGAAAATAGATCTAGGACACATAATCTAAGGATAATTGGAATCTCTGAAAAGCATGATGAGCAAAAAGAGCCTAGACAATATTTTTCAGAAAATCCTCCAAGAGAACTGCCTCACATGTAAGAGAATCAGAAGGTAAAATAGGCATTGAACCCCCAAATAAAAACGTCAAGTAATAACGTGGCTAAATTTCAGAACTGTCAGACTTAGGAAAAAATGTTACAAGCAGCCAGAAAAACAAAACAAAAAAAAAAAAAAAAACAATACCAAGGAGCGACAATATAGGATAACTCAGAATCTAGCAGCTTCCACATTAAAGGATCAAAGGGCCTGGAATCTCAGCTTCTGAAAGTCAAAAAGACTTGGAATGCAGCCAAGAATAAACTACCCAGCTAAGCTGCACATTTTCTTCCAGGGAAGAAGATAGACATTCAATGAAACAAGTGAATTCCATTTATTCCTAATGAAAAAATAAATAAATAAATAGAGCTAAACAAAAAATTTAACCTCCCAATAGGAGAACCATAAAAGATAAAAAGAACTCTTGTTTTTTGTTATAGGCATACATAAAGAGCATTTGTATAATTTGGTTTTACTGTTATAATATTAAAAAAATTGGAAAATAAAAGTGGAAAGGGGATTTTATCAGAAAAGGGAAAAGGGGAGATAAAAAGAGGGAAATTACATCACACAAAGAGGCAAAGGAAACCTATTATATCTGAGGGAATTAAGGGAGAGGGAGGTACATCGTACTCTCATCAGATTTGGCTCAAAGAGAAAATATTAGACATATTTGGTTTACAGAGAAACTTCTCTCACCTCATTGAAAAGTGGGAGATGAAAAGGGAGAAGGAAAGGAGTAAACTAAATAGAAGGGAATACAGAAAAAAAAATAAGACAAAGTTAAAGGAAAGGAGGAGGGACTGAAAGGGGATGGGAGGGATTCTAAAAAGGGAGAGCGGCATGAGGCAAGTGGTGCCCTAAGTTTAATACTGGGGACATGGGTAAAGAGGGAAAGGAAAAGGAAAGTATAATCTGGGGATAATAAGATGGCAGAAAATACAGAATTAGTACTTTTAACTGTAAATGTGAATGTGATGAATTCTCCCATAAAGTGGAGTCTGATGCACACTGCATCAAAAGCCAGAATCCTACAATATATGGTTTGCAGGAAACACATTTAAAGCAGGGTAATACATACAGAGTCAAGGTAAAAGGCTGTAGGAGAATCTATTCATTATGCTTCAGGTGAATTCAGAATAGCAGGGCTAGCCATTTTCAGATCAAGAAAAGCAAAATATTATCTAATTAAAAGAAATAAGGAAGGAAAGTACATCTTGCAAAAGAGTAGCATAGACAATGAAGCAGTATCAATACTAAACATATATGCACCAAGTAGTGAATATATATTGTGCATATATGGTGCACCAAGATCTCCTAAAGGAGAAGTTGAAAGAGTTGGAAGAAAAAATACACAGCAAACTATAATAGTTGGAGAACTCAACCTTGCACTTTCAGAATTAGATAAATCAAACCACAAAACAAATAAGAAAGAAGTTAAAGAGGTAAATATTGGTAATATTGGAAAAGTTAGATATGACAGATCTTTTGAGAAAACTGAATAGAGACAGGAAGGAGTATACTTTCTTCTCAGCAGTTCATGGAACTTCTACAAAAATTGACCATATATTGGGACATAAAGACCTCAAAATTAAATGCAGAAAGTTAGAAATAGTAAATTCATTCTTTTTAGATCACAATGAAAAAACTACATTCAACAAAAAGCTAGGGCTAAACAAAAAAGTAATTGGAAACTAAATAATCTCATCCTAAGGAATGAATGGGTCAAATCATAGACACAATAATTTCACTCAAGAGAATGACGACAATGAGACAACATACCAAAATTTGTGGGATGCAGCCACAGTGGTAATAAGGGAAAATTTTATATCTCTAGAGGCTTACTTGAATAAAATAGAGAAAGAAGATCAATGAATTGGGTTTACTACTTAAAAAGTTAGAAAAAGAGCAAATTAACCCTCCCATCAAATATTAACTTGGAATACTAAAATGAAAATGAAAATAAAATTGAATATAAAAAAACTTTTAAATTAATAAATAAAACTTGAGAGTTTGTTTTATGAAAAAAAACGATAAAATTGATAAACCTTTGGTAAATTTGATTAGAAAAAGGAAAGAAAGTGGGGCAGAGCCAAGATGGCACAGAAGATACACATGCATTTCTAAGCTCCCTTTTACCATCAATACCAACTAGTGAAATCAGCTTCAAAAATAATGCTGGACTGATAAAAACCACAAGGATTAGAAGCACAACTTACCAGAAAAAGAGAATCTGGAATTTTAACAGAAAAGGTCGGTTCTAAGAGGAGGAAAAAAAGCACCGGCACAGACAGGGTTGGACTAAGGGCTAGCACATTGAGTCAAATGGGCTGGGGAGAACTCTGGGATCAGAGAAGCCACTGAGATAGAGGAATCTGGCATAGGCTGATAGCTCCACTCTGCTTGTAAAATGGCACATAAGAAGAGAAATCAAAGCCACTTTAAAGTAAAAATCCAGAAAATATAATCACCCCAAACCAGAAGTTACCTAACACTAATCTCATTATGGTGTGCAGCCCCCTTCTGCTGTCCGGGGCTTTTCCTTAGGGCAGTTAAGAATGTGAACAGCAGGGGACACAGCCTGGGGCAGGCTGTGATCCTCATAGTGTGGGGCTCAGCCTGAGGTAGTGGAATTCTCACAGTAGTGAAACTTCAGCAGCAGTGGAACTCCCACAGCAGCAGAACCCCTGCAACAGCAAGTGTGCTTTCTGAGCAGAGATGTCCAGTTTAAGAGCAGGGGCTTTTTGTGTCAGCTGGTAATATTTACGGCCCTATGGGAGGCTTTGCCTGGGGTTTGTGACGCTTTTACTGTTCAGCCTCTAGTCTCAGGGCAGTTGCTAGGTGACATAGTGTGGGTCCTTCAATGGGCACTCCTTGCTGCAGCCCTGCTAACCACCTCTGAGTCATTTCTGTTGGGAGGAAGAGAACTCTCTCCCAGAGTTCTCTCTTAGCCCAGTCAAAGGATTGCTGCATCCTATCAACTGTCTGGGAGAAAGCTGGTAAATTTCATACAAAAGAGCAGACCCCCACAGAGTTTTAAGAATGAGTAAGAAACTGAAGAGAATGATTGACACATTTTATACTGAGAAAGAGCTGGTATCCAACCCCAAGGAAGCTAACAGCAAACACTCTCCAGATAACAGCCTAAAAGGGAATGATACATGCCCGTCAACACATAATCCTCTCCTAGAAGAGACTGTTCAAAAGTTAAGAGATTTTGAAGAAAAATGGGGAAAGGAAAGAGAAGCTATGATAGAGAATAACAACGTCCTGAAATTTGAGTTGGAAAAAAATACAGAATTCACAGGAGGTGCAGGGAAACAAAATTTTGTGAATTAGAAAAGATTAACAAAAAACAGGAAAGTAAGATTTCTGAATTGGAGAAGATAAAAAAAATCCTTAAAAAGTAGTGTTTGTGATGTGGAAAAAGAAAATAACTCACTAAAAAAATAGTGAAATGAAAAAAAATTCAACTGAGCAAAATAATTCATTTAAAAGCTCAATTGGACCCATACAAAAAGAACTAAAAATTTGAAGGAAAATGACTCATTAAAAATCAGAACTGAACAAATAGAAATGAATGATTCATTGAGAAATCAAGAATCAGTCAAACAAAACAAAACAAAACAAAAAAATAAATAAATGAAAAGCTGGAGAATAACATCAAATATTTACTGGGAAAATCTATAGACTTGGAAAATAGATCTAGGAGAGATAATCTGAGGATCATTGGACTTACTGAAAATTATGATGAAAAAAAAGAGCCCAGATTCTATTTTACAGGAAATCATCAACGAGAATTGTCCAGAGATAATAGGAACAGAAGGGAAAATAGGCGATGAAAGAATTCCTCGAACATCTTCTGAAAAAGACCCTAAAAAAAGAACATTGTGGCTAAGCTGCCAAACTACCAAACTAAGGAAAAAATATTGCAAGTAGCCAGGAAAAAAAAAAATTCATATCAAGATTCCACAATAAGGATCACTCAAGACCTGGGTGCCTCCACATTAAAGGATCGTAGGGCCTAGAACCTGATATTCTGAAAGTCAAAAGAACTAGTATTGCAACCAATAATAAACTATCCAACTAAGTTTAGCATTTTCTTCCATGGAAGAAGATGGACATTTAATGAAACAGAGGAATTCCATTTGTTTCTAAGGAAAAAAAAAAAAAAAAAAAAAACAGATTTAAACAAAAAATTTGATCTACATCCACAAGTCTCAAGAGAAGCAAAAAAAAAAAAAGGTAAAAAGCACTCTTGAGAACTGTATCTCTGTTGTGGATACAAAGTCCACATGGATAATTTAATTTTACTGATATAACATGAAAAAGAAGTAGTAAAGGGAAGGAGATAGTATCATAAAATGGGAAAGGAAAGATAAAAAGAAGGAATCTAAATCCCAGGAGGAGGCATAGAAAATTTACCACATCTGAGGGAACTTAGAGAGGGGGAGAAATATTGTATAAATCTTACTCTCATCAGAGTAGGCTCAAAGAGTAAATAATTGACATATTTGTTTTTCACAGAATTCTCTCTCACCTCATTAAAAGTGCGGAGAGGAAAAAGGAAAAGAAAAAGAGGAATAAGGGAAAGGTACAAGAAAGGAGAAGGGACTTAAAAAGAGGGGGGAGGGATACTTAAAAGGGAGGGCTATGCATCACAAGTGGGGTCCATAAATTCAATACTGGGTAAAGGTTTCAGGGGGACAAGGGGGAAAAAAAAGCATAATCAGGGAATAATATGATGGCAGGAAATACAGAATTAGTAATTTTAACTCTAAATGTGAATGGCATGAACTCTCCCATTAAACTGAGGCAGATAGCAGACTGGATCAAATGTCAGAACCCTACAATATGTTGTTTACAGGAAACACATTTAAAGGAGGGAGATACATACAGAGTAAAGGTAAAAGGTTGGAAAAGAATCTATTATGTTTCAGGTGAAGCCAAAAAAGCAGGGCTAGCCATCCTTATCTCAGATCAAGCAAAAGCAGAAATTGATCCAATTAAAAGAGATAAGGAAGGAAACCATATCCTGCTAAAAGGTAGCATAGATAATGAAACCATATCAATACTAAACATATATGCACCAAATGGTATGCCATCTGACTTCCTAAAGGAGAAGTTAAGAGAGTTGCAAAAAAAATTAAACAGCAAATCTATAATAGTGAGAGACCTTAACCTTGCACTCTCAGAATTAGATAAATCAAACCATAAAAAAAATAAGAAAGGAATTAAAGAGGTAAATGGAACATTAGAAAAACTAGGTATGATAGATCTTTGGAGAAAACTGAATGGTGATAGAAAGGAGTATACTTTTTTCTCAGCAGTTCATGGAACCAATACAAAAATTGACCATATATTGGGACGTAAAAATCTCAAAATTTAATGCAGGAAGGCAGAAATAGTAAATGCCTTCATCTCAGATCACAATGCAATAAAAACTACATTCAACAAGAAGTTAGGGGCAAATAGACCAAAAAGTAATTTGAAACTAAATAATCTCATCTTAAAAATGACTAGGTAAAACAGCAAATTATAGAAAAAAATAATAATTTCACACAAGATAATGACAATGATGAGACATCATACCAAAATTTGTGGGATGCAGCAAAAGAGGTGATAAGGGGAAATGCCATGTCTTTAGAGGCTTACTTGAATAAGAGAGAGAAAGAGAAGATCAATAAATTGGGCCTGCAACTTGAAAAGCTAGAAAAGGACCAAAATAAACCCCCCAACCAAACACTAAACTTGAAATTCTAAAATTAAAAGGAGAAATCAATAATATTGAAAGTAGTGGGCAGGTAGGTGGCCCAGTGGATAGAGCACCAGCCTTGAATTCAGGAGGACCTGAGTTTAAATCTGGCCTCAGACATTTAACATTTCCTAGCTGTGTGACCCTGGGCCAGTCACTTAACCCCAGCCTCAGGAAAAAAAATAAGAAAAAAAACAAAAAAATGAAAAAAAAATCTATTGAATTAATAAATAAAACTAAGAGTTGGTTTTATGTAAAAGCTAATAAAATAGATAGACCTTTGGTAAATCTGATTAGAAAAAGGAAAGGGAAAACTTAAATTGTTAGTCTTACAAATGAAAAGAGGGATCTTTCCACCAATGAAGAGGAAATTAGAGAAATAATAAGGAGTTACTTTCCCCAACTTTAAATGGATGACTACCTCCAAAAATATAGGCTTCCTAGATTAAGAGAAGGAGGAGGTAAACTGCTTAAATAGTCCCAACCAAAAACTAAACTTGAAATTCTAAAATTAAAAGGAGAAATCAATAATATTGAAAATAGTGGGCAGCTAGGTGGCCCAGTGGATAGAGCACCAGCCTTGAGTTCAAATCTGGCCTCAGACATTTGACACTTCCTAGCTGTGTGACCCTGGATAAGTCACTGAACCCCAGCCTCAGTAAAAAAATAAAGAAAGAAAAAAAAAAAAAGAAAGAAAAAAACCCCTTTTAATTGATAAATAAAACTAAGAGTTGGTTTTATGAAAAAGCTAATAAAATAGATAAAACTTTGTTAAATCTGATTAGAAAAAGGAAAGGGAAAACAAATTGTTCGTCTTAAAAATGAAAAGGGGGATTTTTCCACCAACGAAGAGGAAATTAGAGAAATAATAAGGAGTTACTTTGCCCAATTTTAAATGGATGACTACCTCCAATAATATAGGCTTCCTAGATTAACAGAGGAGGAGGTAAACTGCTTAAATAGTCCCATTTAAGAAAAAAGAAATAGAACAAGCTATTACTCAACTCCCCAAGAAAAAATCCCCAGGACCAGATGGGTTTACATGTGAATTCTACCAAACATTTAAAAAACAAGTAGCCCCAATGTTATATAAATTATTTGAAAAAATAGAGGATGAAGGAGTCCTACCAAACTCTTTATATGACACAGACATGTCACTGATGATACTAAACGAGGTAGGTTGAAAACTGAGAAAGAAAACTATAGACCAATCTCCTTAATGAATATTGATGCTAAAATCTTAAATAAGATATTAGCAAAAAGACTTCAGAAAATCATCCCCAGAATAATACACTATGATCAAGTAGGATTTATACAAGGAATGGAATGCAGGGCTGGTTTAATATTAGGAAAACTATTAGGAAAACTATTAGTATAATTGACCATATTAATAATCAAATTTTAAAAAAGCTTATGATCATCTCAATAGATGCAAAAAAAAGCATTTGATAAAATATAACATCCATTCCTACTACAAACACTTGAGAGAATAGGAATAAATGGACTATTCCTTAAAATAGCCATGAGCCTATACTTAAGACCATCAGTAAGCATACTAGGTAATGGAGATAAACTGGAACCTTTCCTAGTAAGATCAGGAGTGAAAAAGGTTGCCCACTATCACCATTACTATTCAATATTGTATTAGAAATGCTAGCCACGGCAATAAGATTCAAGAAAGAGATTAAAGGAATAAGAGTAGGTAATGAAGAAATCAAACTATCACTCTTTGCAGATGGTTTGATGGTATAGTTAGAGAACCCAAGAGATTCTAATAAAAAGTTATTGGAATTCACAACTTTAGCAAATTTGCTGAATACAAAATAAATCCACATAATTTTCCAGCATTTTTATACACCACCAACAAAATGCAACAGCAAGAGATACAAAGAGAAATTCCATTCCAAACAACTGTCAAGACTATAAAATATTTGGGAATCCATCTACCAAAGAAAAGTCAGGAATTATATGAGCAAAATTACGAAACACTTGCCACAAAAATAAAGTCAGATTTAAATAATTGGAAAGACATTAAGTGCTCTTGGATAGACCGAGCGAATGTAATAAAGATGACAATGCTCCCCAAACTAATCTATTTATTTAGTGCTATACCAATCAGACTCCCAAGAAACTATTTTAATGACCTAGAAAAAATAACAACAGAAATTATATGGAACAATAAGAGGTCGAGAATTTCAAGAGAAGTAATGAAAAAAAATTAAATGAAGTTGGTCTAGCTGTACCTGATCTAGAACTATATTATAAAACAACAGTCATTAAAACCATTTGGTATTGGCTAAGAAATAGACTAGTCGATCAGGGGAAAAGATTGGGTACACAGGACAAAATAGGGTACAACTATAGAAATCTAGATTTTGACAAACCCAAAGACACCAACATTTGGGATAAGAATTCATTATTTGAAAAAAAAAAACTGTTGGGAATACTGGAAATTAGTATGGCAAAAATTAGATATGGACCCACACTTAACACCATATACCAAGATAAGAACAAAATGGGTCCATGATTTAGGCATAAAGAATGAGATCATAAACAGATTAGAGGAACTGGGGATAGTCTACCTTTCAGACCTGTGGAGGACAAAGAAATTTATGACCAAAGGAGAACTAGAGATCATTATTGATCACAAAATAGAAGATTTTGATTACATCAAATTAAAAAGCATTTGTACAAACAAAACTAATGCAAACAAGATTAGAAGGGAAGTAACAAATTGGGAAAATATATGGAGGGCTGTGAAAAGCAAGTGGTGTTCACAAGTTTAATACTGGGTAGGGGGGTAAGAGGGAAGGAAAGGTTAAAAACATAAGCAGAGCTTAACAGGATGGCAAGCAATATAGAATTAGTCATTCTAACCATAAATGTGAATGGGATAAACTCCCTTGTAAAGAGGAATCAGTGAGTAGACTAGATTAAAAGTCAGAATCCTACTATAAGTTGTTTACAGGAAATACACCTGAAACAGGGTAATGCATTCAAACTAAAAGTAAAGGAATCTACGATGCTTCAGGTAAAGCCAAAAAAGCAGGGGTAGCCATCATCATCTCAGATCAAGTAAAAACAAAAATTGATTGAATTAAAAGAGATAAGGAAGGGCATTATATCCTGCTAAAGGGCAGCATCAATAATGAAGCCGTATCAATATTAAACATATACTCACCCAGTGGTGCAGCATCTAAATTCTTAAAAGAGAAAATAAGGGAGCTGAAAGAAGAAATAGACAGCAAAACTATAATAGTGGGAGATCTCAACCTTGCACTCTCAGAATTAGATAAACCAAACCATAAAATAAATAAGAAAGAAGCCAAACAGGTAAATAGAATACTAGAAAAGTTTGATATGATAGATCTTTGGCGAATTTCATTCAATTTATATTAAATCATAAGAAATGGTATCATTTATTTACCCCACATTTAAGCGTAAAAACATTATATTATCAAATGTAATATTTAATGTTTTAAGTGTTAAAGAGTTTTCACTTTTGGTTAAGTTATTTGGTTATTTTGGTTTAACATATGTAGAATAATTTGGTTAAACATTTATAAAATAATTTGGAAGTCAGAAAATTGATAGTGTAGCCTAACATTTATTGGGGAGATAAAGCAGATAAAAGTGACACAAACATTGCTTTGTAGTTTCAGGGTAGTAGACCTACAATTTGGTAATTAATTCATTAACCAAAGATAAAAAAGTTTCTATTATTTTAAAATAGAGAATGTATGAATTTTAAGATAGCGCTTATTTTTTAATTAACTATTTATTTGGGTTTATCAGTAGTTCTACCTTTTTTGTACAGGAATGGTACACTGAAAGCAAATCCAAAACCAGAAGGTTGCTCTGAACAGCTGATTTGGGATGTAGAGGGCTTATTACAGTCTTTCTGATTTTCAATTTGTTGATAATAAGTAAGTCTAAAAAAAAAGTAAACAAAATAAGTCTGCATCACCCAAATAAAATAATATATGCAACAAATCTTTATGTATCTCAAATATTAGACACTTTTAATATTTTTATTGTTTTAATAAAGTCTTTAATAAAGCAATACTAATCATTCAACTGAGATGTAATACATTTGTCTTCAGAGTCACAGTACTATAGAATTGTAGGCTTAAAACTGAAAAGGCTTATTAAGGGCATTAAGGGTAATCTTTTTATCAGTTAAATAACTAAATCCCAGAAAGGATACAGTTGTCCAGACAAGTTGTCCACACACAGTGAGAGGGATGATCTTTCCCCAGGACTTCTGACACCAAATTGAGCATATTTACCCCTACAAACTGCCTGTGAATACTTAATGTTGGCCATTAACATATAGGATTCTTTTTCATTAGCACTCACATGAAGATATCCAAGATATAATGTGATTTTCCCTAAACCTTAACTTTAGGTCTCTTACAAGTGAGAGATGTCTGCAAGACATTAAAAAAGAAATAAACAACAACAAAACCCACTGCCTCTATCAATGTACACAATTATTATTATATTATAGAATTTGTGAAGATCAAATACGAAAATGTATGTAAAACATTGGAAAATCTTAAAAACACTATTAAAATGGCAGTTATTATCATTATTACTTCTGAAAATTCTGATATCAGACTTGTGTGGTTCTAGCTCATATCTTTTTTTGCCCGTGTTGTACTCAACTTCGATAATTTGAGTTGGTCATTTGCTCAATTTCTTCTTAGGATCCTTAAGTATGAAACAGAGGTCTATCCTCAAGAGGTTGCCTGTTTGCCCAGGGCTATTCTGAACATGTGGCAGTTGGAAGAGCTGGAATTTTCCAGGGACTTTGCCAGACAGTTGTTACATTATGCAAGTATAAAAACCATATTCACTTTCGATTTTATGGAGGAAAAATTCTTTTAGATGCAGTTACATAAAGACATTTAGAATTATGTTAGCACTTACAGAGGATAATCATATTGCTGAGCATACTGCTCAGCTGTCCATCCATACACATCTTGGATAGTGGGATCAGCATTATGGTGGAGAAGCAGAGTGACCAAATCTGATGATTCCTGAGTGACAGCAATCATAAGGGCCGTTCTAGAATAACAAAGAAACAATTCATTTTTAAAACTTTAAACTAATCACATTTAATCATGTTTCTAGATATACTTCAATAAGAAGATATCTCATATCATTTAGTCTTAATACACATATGCAACATGAACATATAGTGATGGAGAGGAGTATTTTGATTACTCAAGTGCAGCATTAGAAATGACAATGAAAACCAGACAGAAAGATGGAAAAGAGAACTTTTTTGTCCCCTTCCAATTTTAGTAGGGATTGTGAAATTAATCATAATTTAAAAAAAGAGAGATTGTGTCAATGTTCCTTGGGTGACAAAATTAAGGCAATTCAGTTTGTTTACTGGCCTGAAAAGTAAAGTGGAAGCTCTTTGAAAGGGGTAACTAGATGGCACAATGGATAGAAACCCAGCCCTGAAGTTAGGAGGACCTGAGTTCAAATTTGGGCTCAGACACTTAACATTTCCTAGCTGTGACACCCTGGGCAAGTCAGTAGCACCAGTTGCCTCAGACAAAAAAACAAACAAACAAACAAACAAACAAAAACAATTAGAAACAATCTTATCAATTCCATTAAATTCTTAATCCAGTGCCCTATCATAATGTAGAAGTGACAATTGGTTGTCTAAAGCAAAATCAGATGAAGCTCTTTTATGTCTTAACTTTCTGAAAGTCTTTGAACATGAATACAGCAATGAACTTTCTTGTTTAGGGGAACACTTATGTAAATTTAGAAGAATTAATTGCCAGAAAGAGAGCACCAATTGATTTGGAGAAAGATCATTAACTCACAAAGTCAACTTATTAAAATTCTTAAGGAGCTGAACAAGTGGAAAGAATATCTATGTTGATGAAAACACAAATGTTTTCTGAAATACTTCTGAAGTACTGAGCTTATTGTATGCTGGATGATATATGGGTTTTTGATAAGCTAGTACTGATGAAAGATAGTACTATCCCTTGACTACTTAGTCATAAATGACAAAACAGCTTGATTCTGTTAAAGGTTCAGTTAGTGCAAGAAAAATCCTCACTGATGAAATCATAGATTTAAAAAGAAAAACTATTTATTTTGAAATATTAATAAGCTCTTTCTAGCAGATAGAAATATTAATTCTCTTTTTTCTCTGATCCTAACTCTCTAATATCAGATCTAAGAAAGGAGGAAAAAGTATGTTTGGATGGGAATTAAAAGATAATGAGAGATATTGAAACTGATGGAATCATAAACTTTAGTATTAGTAGTTAATATTATCATATGTCTAAAAAGGTGTGTTTTGTTTTGTTTTTTATTTTTATTAACATTGTGTTCAGCAGTCAAGATCGGGAAGTAAATAATAAATCATTTTGAGTCTTCCACATTAATCTCCAAACAACATAAAATTGCTCCCCAATGAAACTTCTATAATAGCAGAACCATCAAAAGGATGGAGTGAAACTATCTGTGAGTTTAAGAATCTTGGAAGATTGGCAGGAAAGATCTCCCTAGAATAAATGGGAAATGCAGTCCAGAACAAGAAGCATCTCAGGAAACTTACATCAGGTTCCACCTCAGCAAACCAGCAGTAGATTCTGAGTGTCAGCTCAGAGAATTAGGCAAAAGCTAACACCAGCACCTCCCATGTACCTCCATGTTGGCATGGCCAGGGGAACAGGCAAACTTCAGCTCCGAGTTTTTAGGATAGCTCCCTGGTAAACAAGAAACCCCCAGGGGCCAGAACTCATGTGTTTCAGTGTAGCCCTAGGAAAAGAGGTCAATTTCAAACCTAGAGGTACTTAAGCACACAGGCAGCCACAAGTGGTTAAACTGCTACTTGCTTCAGTGTATCTCTGGAAAAGTGCAGAAAAAGCCTTAGAAGAAGGCAGGCACAAACACTCGGACATTGGCTCAGTATAAGCCTCCAGCAGTGTCAGCTACTCTACCCCACCCCATCCCTAAAGAAAAAGAGAAAGTGGTTTCAGGCCCAGAAAGGACTTTTAGGAGAGCTCAAAAAATAGCTTAAAAATCATATAATTCAAGGGCAAAAAAATAAGAACTTTTCATTGGCATTTTGCCCATAGATATTTTCACATAGTTGCCCTCATCTATTCTGTCACCATAATAACTTTCTATGGTCAGATCTCTTTTGCTCATCCTTTAGCACTGCTGGAGGCCCTCAGGGTCTTACAGCCTGCTTGGTACTAAATTGAGCTGTTAGTGATAGTGTTTGGCATGTATTGAGGCCCTTGAGGAGCTTCTGCATTCACCCCCAATACGACAAAGGACAGGGTAATCCAATCACTGGCAGGTACCTGTTTGCTTAGGTGCCTGAAGGTTAGAGTTTACTTCTTTATCTGGGGCTACACTGAAAGGAGGTCTGGCCTCTGGAGCTTGCCTGTTTTCAAGGACCTAGACTGAAGCATGTGACCCTTGTCAGAGGTAGTCTCCCTGTTCCCCTGACTATACTGGGATATTTTGGGGATCCAATGTTGGCATTTGCTTACTCCACCATACTGGTTCTCAGTTTCTACATATGGTTCCTGAGGTGGGGCTTCCTACTGGCTTGCTTCCTGACTTGCATTGTGCTCCCCTTTTGCCTCACACATTTCCTGCTAATTTTTCAAGATTTTTGGGCTCACAATTTATTTCTCCCAGTATTTTTGATGATTCTTCTCTGCCCCGATTTGGTGTGGAAACTATTTTATGTTTGTTTTTTGGTGAATATGAGAGTGCTACACTGATTTCCTGCTTAGTTTTCTAGCTCTACTCCCAGAAGTCATTCAAAAATATTAAATGCATTCTTTTCAGATCTTAATGCAATAAGATAAAATTCATCAAAGGGCAGTGGGAAAAACAGTTAAATCATTAATAAAAAACTAAATAATCTAATCCTAAATTTAAAAACAAAATTTCAGAATCAATGCTAAATCAAGCCTCTTAATAGAATCTGGAGTGACAGAATCCACAAACTTTCATAGTATAATCATTTTCCAACTTAAGATACTTTGCAAGGATTTCAGGAAAGGTCTGGCTCAATTGGATGGGGAGATGTATATGTATACATATACATGTATATATGTATATATGTATATATATAGATAGATAGATAGATAGATAGATATAGATATAGATAGATAGATAGATAGATAGATAGATAGATAGATAGATAGATATGTATACACACACATACATGCAAATTAATAGCAATGATCTGCAATGACCAGCTGTAAATGCCTTTCTTATTCTGAGTAGTACAATGATCCATATCTACTCTGAAGGACTTAGGATAAGAAATTGACCTCTCTTTTTCTCTCTCTCTCTTTCCCTCCAATCCTGCTTTTCTTTCTCTCCCTTTAAGTTTTATTTTTCTTTGAAGAAAAAACAAAAAGGATTTCATTATGATCTTATGCAAAAAGGCATGTTCATCAGTAGGAGTACTAACTTTACTTTTCTTAAAGATTGTTCTTGTTATTGTTGCTGTTGTTTGGGTGTTTTTGTTTGTTTTTACAATAAGAGAGTTCTATGTTTTCTTTCTCATCTATGGAAATGTTTTGCATAACTTCACATATAGTTTCTTAATAGGAACTGTGTGTAGGGACAAAGGAGAGAATGTGGAACTCACATTTTTGTTTTGTTTTACTTTTTATTTAATTTTATTTATTTTTAATTTTTTTAAATACATGTATATTTTCAATATTCAACATGCAAAATATTGTGTTCCAAATTTTTTCTCCTTCCATTTCCCTCACCCATCCCCAGTTAGCAAGTAATTCAATATATTAAACATGTGCAATTCTTCAATACACATTTTCACAATTATTATGCTGCATAAGAAAACCAGGTCAAAAGGGGGGAAAAAAGAAAGAAAGAAAACAAAAAGGAAGCAAAGAGAAACAACATCAAAAGTGAAATACTATGTTGTGATTCCCACTGAGATCCCATAGTCCTCTCTCTGGGGTGCAAATGGCTCTCTTCATCATGAGACCACTGGAACTGGCCTGAATCACCTTGCTGTTGAAAAGAGCCATTTCTGTCAGAAATGATCATTGTATAATCTTATTGTTGCTGCATACAATGTTCTTAGTTTTCCTCACTTCACTTAGCATCAGTTTATGTAAGTCTCTCAAGACCACTCTGAAATCATCCTGCTGATTATTCCTGATAGAATAATATTATTCCAAAAATGTAATATGCCATAACTTGTTCAGCCACTCTCCAACTGATGGACATCCACTCAGTATCCACTTCATTGCCACTACAAAAAGGGCTGCTACAAACATTTTTGCCAACATAAGTCCTTTTTCCTTTTTTATGATATCTTGGGGATACAGGCCCAATAGGGACATTGCTTGTTTAAAGGGACATTGTTTCAACATTGTTTCATATTGCTCTTCAGAATGGTTGGATCAGTTTACTTCACCAACATACCCTCCAATATTTATCATTATCTTTTCCTGTCATCCTAGTCAATCTGGGAGGTATGTAGTTGTATCTCAGAGTTGTTTTAATTTGCATTCCTCTGACCAATAATGAATTAAAGTATCTTTTCAAGTGACTAGAAATGGTTTGGATTTCTTCATCTGAAATTGTTCATATCCTTTAACCATTTGTCAATTGGATAATGGTTTGTATTCTTATTAATTTTTATTTGAATTAATTCTCTCTCTATATTTAGAAATTAGGCCTTTATCAGAGCCCTTGGAAGTAATTTTTCTCAGATTACTGCTTTCCTTCTTATCTTTATTGGTTTTGCTTGTACAGATTTTTTTTGTGTGTGCAGAAAATTTTTAAATCACATTAATTTAAAATTAAATTATCCATTTTGTATTCCAGAATGTACTCTAGTTCTTCTTTGGCAACAAATTCTTTCCTTCCTCACTGAACTGAGATTATTCTTCTAATTTGCTTATAGTAACACTCTTTATGTCTAAATCATTATTCCATTCAACTTTTTCTTGGTATAAGGTATTAGGTTAGGATCAATCATTTTTCATTTTTTTTACGATTTCTTTGGAATGCAGGTAAGTAGAGACACTGCTGGTTCAAAGGGTATGCACAGTTTGATAACCCTTTGGGCATAGTTCCATATTGCTCTCCAGAATGGTTGGGTCAGTTCACAACTCCATCAGTAATATAATATTGTCTCAGTTTTCCCACATTCCATCTAACATTCATCATTATCTTTTCTTGTCATTTTAACCAATCTGAGAATTCTGTAATGGTACCTCAGAGTTGTCCTAATTTGCATTTCTCAGACCAATAATGATTTAGAACATTTTTTCACATGACTAGAAATGATTTTAATTTCATCATCTGAAAATTGTCTGTTTATATGCTTTAGCTACTAATCATTTGGCGAATGGCATGTCTTTTCTATAAATTTGGAACTCAAAACTTGTAAAAAGAAATGAAAAGGTTTAAATGTAACTGACAATAAGAATAAATAAATTTTCAAAAAGCAATTATAGGAACTTATTACCAGAATTATACAAAATGGTTACATAGCATTTATACCAGGAATAGAGAGCTGTCTGAATATCAGAAAAAACTAACAGCATAATTATGACTATATCAATAACAAAACTAACAGAAATCATATAATTATCTCAATATATTCAGACAAAAGCATTCAACAAAATATAATATTAATTCATATTAAACAACAACAACAAGAGGATGTAGTAATAAATCAAATTTTCCTAAAAATGATAAATACCATCTATCTAAAACCATATTCAAGCATTATATGCAATGGGAATAATATGGTAGAAACATTTCCAGTAAACTCAGGAGTGAAATGAGGTTGTCTCTTATCCCCACTACTATTTAATATTGTATTAGAAATGTTAGCTTTAACAATAAGAGGGGGAAAAAGAAATGACAGGAATAGAGTTGGTAATGAGAAAACAAAACTATCATTATTTGCAGATGATATGGCATGTTTAGTTAATCAACTAAAAATACTAAAAAAGAATTAACTTTAGTAAAGCTGGATACAAAATAAATGCCCGTAAAAGAGAATGATATAAATGGGATGACATACCAAAATTTATGAAATGTAACCAAAACAGCATTAAATAAAGGTAAAATTTACTTCTCTAAATTCTTATATCAGTGAAATAGAAATAGAACAGATCAATGAATTGGGCCAGAAACTTAAAAAAAAAAAAAAAAAAAAAAAAAAAAAAAAAAAAAACCTAGTAAGAGAGCAAATTTAAAAATCACTAATTCAGTACCAAATGGAAATCCTCAAAATCAAATCTGAGATTCAAGAGATTTAACTTATTAAAAAAATGTAGTGGAAGTATTAAGCTAATAAATCCAATAGCTGCTTTTATGAAAAATCATTGAGATACATCATTAATTAATTAGATTTTTTTAAAGAGTGTTGAAAACCAAATTCCAGTATCAAAAAATATGAAATTATCACTAATGAAGAAATTAAAGCAATTATTGGCAAATATTTTGCCCAATTATGTGCTAATAAATATGAGGAAATCAATGAATATTTAGGAAATCATAAATTACCCAAGTTAAGTGAACCGGAAATAGAATGCCTAATTAAATAACTGCATCTTAGAAAAAGAAATTGAGCAAGCCATTATTGAACTCCTTAAGGAAAAAAAATCCCCAGTGCCCGATGGGTTCACTTGGGAATTCTAATAAACATTCAAAGAAAACTTCATTCTATGAGCATATACATTGCTAGGGAAAATAGGTGAAGGAGTCCTGCTAAATTCCTTTTATGCAACAAATATGGTGCTATACCTAAATAAGGAAGTGCTAGATAGAGAAATAAAATTATACTCTAATAAAATAAAATGATAAAAGTTGAAGAAAAGATAGGAAAATTGGGACATTTATGCATTGTTGGTGGAGTTGTGAACTGATCCAACCTTTCTGAAGAACAATTTGGAATTATAGCCAAAGGAGGAGAAAACTGTGAATACCAGCAATGCTATGTTTGTACCCCTATGAGATGATAAGAAAGGGGGAAACCCCGGAAAGCCTGCGTCTCTCAGAACCCGGCCACCCCCAACCCCCACCTGGACTGATTCAGCGCGTTCTCAGAGCCTCAGAGTGCAGACTCAGTACAGTCATCGTTGTTCTGTTAGTGGCTCTCTGCTGCCCTACCCCCAGTCTGTAGAGGAAGCCCATTAATACCATCCATCCCCATCCCCCACAAAACAGATCAATTGTTTCTCTTGTCAATTTTTTTTTCTTCGATTCCTACTCTGACAAAATGAACAAAAATTTCAAAAGGGTTCTAACCATTGACAGCTTTTGTATATAGAGAGAGCAGACTTCAAACACTGAGGAGACTAAAAACAGACTGTCCCTAGAGGAATCCCCTAAGGGGGATATGAGCTGCTCCTCAATACAAAAGAATCTCATAGAGGAAATCAAAAAGGCTCTCACTCTCACAAGAGAGCTGGAAGACAAATGGGAAAAGGAAAGGGAAGCTTGGCAAGAGAGCCTGGAGAAGTCATCCCATGCATTTAAAGACAGGGTGGATAAAGAAATCAAATCATTGAGAAACAAGATTAGTGAGCTGGAAAAGGTAAACAGCTCCAAGGAAAACAGGATTAGTGAGCTGGCAAAAGAAAACAGCTCTCTAAAGAATAAAATGGATAAAATGGAAAAAAAAATTCCATAGAAGAAAAAAACTCAATTGGACAATTACAAAGAGATATAAAAAAAGTGAGTGAAGAAAATACATCATTGAAAATTAGACTCGAATAAGTAGAAATGAATGACTCAAGGAGAAACCAAGGGGTAGTCAAGCAAAACCAGAGAAATGAAACAATTGAAAAGAATGTCAAGTACCTTATTAGAAAGACAACAGACCTGGGAAACAGATCCAAGAGAGACGATTTGAGAATAATCGGTCTCCCTGAAAAATGGGAGGAAAAAAAGAGATTGGACACCATTTTCGATGAAATTATCAAAGAGAACTGCCCAGATGTTCTGGAAACAGAGGGTAAAATAGACATTGAAAACATTCATCGATCACCTACTGAAAGGGAACCTAAAATCAAAACGCCAAGAAATATAGTGGCCAAGTTCAAGAACCATCAGACAAAGCAAAAGATATTGGAAGCTGCTAGAACAAAGCAATTCAGATATGGAGGATCTACAATAAGAATAACCCAGGATCTAGCAGCGTCCGCATTAAAAGAACAAAGGGCCTGGAACATGATATTCCAAAAGGCTAAGGGACTTGGTATGCAGCCAAGAATAACTTACCCAGCAAGAATGAGCATCGTTTTCCAGGGAAGAAGATGGACATTTAACGAAATAAATGAATTCCATCTATTTTTGATGAAAAAAACAGATTTACATCAAAGGTTTGATCTTCAAATACAGAACTCAAGAGATTTCTAAAAAGGTAAAAAGAAATCTTGAGAACTATACTTCTGCCAAAAAAATATGTAAAGAACATATATACAATTTGTCTTAGAAACTAGAGGTGGAAAGGAAATTATATCATAAAAAAGGGTAAAGTGGTGGGACTACATCTCATGAAGAGGCAAAGGTAACCTATTATATCTGAGAGAAAGAAAGGAGGGAGATGAACATAGTGTGTCTCAATCGACATATTCGATTAATGGTGAAACTTCTTCCACTTCATTGAAAAGTGAAAGGGAAGGAGTAAGCTAAGGGGAAGGGAATACAGAAATTTTGAGGAAAAGGGGTAAAATAAGGGGAGGAACTTTAAGGTGGGGGAGGGATCCTAAAAATGGAGGGCTGTGAAAAGCAAGTGGTGTTCACCACTTTAATACTGGGTAGGGGGGGATGGCGGAGAAGAAACACACGTCTCTGTGAACGTCCTCACTCCCTCACAACCAATTAGATAAATTAAGTCTCAGAATTAGCTCAGGACTGATAGATACCATAAGGACTGGAAGCACGACTTACCAGCTGAAGAGAATCTGGAGTTTCAACAGGAAAGGTCAGTTCCCGGGGGAGGAATAAGAGAGACCAGCACAGACGGTGGGGTAGTGGCACACTGCGCCCATTGCGCTGGGAAGGGCTCTGGGATCAGATAAGCCACTGAGGTAAAGGAATCTGGCACAGGCTGTTAGCTCTTCTCTGCTAATTATTTAGCAGTTCAGAAGAGAAAGCCAAAATATTTTAAAACTCAGATTAGATTTTCCCTGGACCCTGAAGGTGACTCAGCAGATCTCGGCACCAGGGGGTGTGGCGTCAGCTACCTCCTGAGAATAGTTAAGAGATTGACAAGTGGGTGGATACGGCCCAAGGCAACACACACTGCCTAGCTTAGCTGGAGGGAGTGGAACTCAGCTCCAGGAAGTCCCAGAGAAGCGAAACCTTTGAACTAGGGACCAAGGTTTCTGGCAGACACTTCCAGTTTGAGCACAGGGGCTTTTCACATGACCTGCTGCAGACATCCACTCCCCACCCGGACACATAGGCTGGGCTTTGTGCTGTCTTTACTATTCTATGCCCTCGAAGCACAGTAGCGCTAATCACCTCTGAGGCACTTCCAGGGAGGGGGTGGGGAACTCTCTCCCAGAGCTCCATCTTAGCTCAGGCGCAGGAGCCTCTGCATCCATCTGGTCTGGGAGGAAGCTGGTAAAGAAGTAAATAAATAATTTCCTACCCCAGGGACAGACCCCAAAAGATTTTTTTAAATATGAGCAAAAAAGCTAGAAAAACCATAGATTCCTTCTATACAGAGAAAGAGCGGGTATCCAACCCCGAGGAAGGTAACAGCAGAGAGTCAGCAGATAACAACCTAAAGGGGAACGATTCCTGCCCCCCATTACATAACTCTCTCCTAGAAGAAACTCGTAAAAAATTGAGGGAGATTGAAGAAAAATGGGGAAAGGAAAGGGAAGCTATGATAGAGAATAACAACGTCCTGCAATTGGAGTTGGAAAAAATAAAGAATTCACAGGAGATGCAGGGAAACGAAATTTACGAATTAGAAAAGGTTAAAAAAACACAGGAAATTAGGATTTCTGAATTGGAAAAGATAAAAAAGTCTCAAGAAAATAGAATTTCTGAATTGGAAAAAGAAAATAATTCTCAAAAAAAAAAATTAGGGAAATGGAAAAAAATTCAATAGAGCAAAATAATTCATTTAAAAACGAAATTGGGCATTTACAAAAAGAACTAAAAACTGTGAAAGAAGAAAATAACTCCTTAAAAGTCAGGATGGAACAAATAGAAATGAATGATTCACAGAGAACCCAAGAATCAGTCAAACAAAACAAAAAAAAATGAGAAGCTGGAGAACAACGTCAAATACTTACTGGGAAAATCTATAGACCTGGAAAATAGATCTAGGAGAGATAATCTGCGGATTATTGGACTTCCCGAAAACTATGATCAAAAAAAGAGCCTAGATTCTATTTTACAGGAAATTATCAAAGAGAACTGTCCAGAGATAATAGAAACAGAAGGGAAAGTAGATGTGGAAAGAATTCATCGAACTCCTTCTGAAATAGACCCTAAAAAAAGAACACCACGGAATATAGTGGCTAAGCTGCAGAATTACCACACAAAGGAGAAAATCCTGCAAGCAGCTAGAAAAAAAACAATTTAAATACCAAGGTGCCACAATAAGGGTCACCCAAGATCTGGCTGCCTCCACATTAAAAGATAGAAGGGCCTGGAACCTGATATTCCGTAAGGCAAAAGATCAAGGACTGCAACCAAGAATGAACTACCCAGCTAAGTTTAGCATCTTTTTCCATGGAAGAAGATGGTCATTCAATGAAACAGAGGAATTCTATATGTTTCTAAGAAAAAAACCAGACTTAAACAAAAAATTTGATCTACATACACAAGACTGAAGAGAAACAGAAAAAGGTACACAGAACCCTTGAGAACTGTAACTCTGTGGTGGGTATATAAAAAATACTCAAGGATAATTTGATTTTACTGATATAAAAGAAAAAAAGGGGGGTGTAATAAAGGGAAGGAGGTCGGTTCAGAAAAAGGGGAAGGAGTGATAAAAAGAGGGAAACTACATCCCAGGAAGAGGCATAGAAAATACACCATATCTGAGGGAACTTAGTGAGGGGGAGAATCATTGTGTGAATCTTACTCTCATCAGGAGAGGCTCAAAAAGTAAATAATTCACATATTTGTTTTTCAGAGAATTTTTCTCTCACCTCATTAAAAGGGGGGAGAGGAAAAGGGAAAAGGGAAAGGAGAATAAGTGAAGGGACTTGGAGGGAGGGGGGAGGGATCCTAAAAAAAAAAAAAAAAAGAGGGAGGGTTGCGCGTCACAAGGGGGGGTCTGTAAATTAAATATCGGGGAGGGGGATCAGGGTGGTCAAGGGAAAAAAGCATAATCTGGGGATAATACGATGGCAGGAAATACAGAATTAGTAATTTTAACTGTAAATGTAAATGGGATGAACGATCCCATCAAACGGAGACGGATAGCAGATTGGATCAAAAAGCAGAACCCTACAATATGTTGCCTACAGGAAACACACTTAAAGCAGGGAGATACATACAGAATAAAAGTAAAAGGTTGGAACAGAGCCTATTATGCTTCAGGTAAAGCCAAAAAAGCAGGGGTAGCTATCCTTATCTCAGATCAAGCAAAAGCAGAAGTAGATCTCGTTAAAAAAGATAAGGAAGGAAACTATATCCTGCTGAAAGGTAGCATAAATAATGAAGCCATATCAATACTAAACATATATGCACCAAGTGGTATAGCATCTAACTTTCTAAAGGAAAAGTTAAGAGAACTACAAGAAGAAATAGACAGTAAAACTATAATAGTGGGAGATCTCAACCTTGCACTCTCAGATTTAGACAAATCAAACCACAAAACAAACAAGAAAGAAATTAAAAAAGTAAATAGAATATTAGAAAAACTAGGTATGATAGACCTTTGGAGAAAACTGAATGGCAATAGGAAGGAATATACTTTCTTCTCAGCAGTTCATGGATCCTATACAAAAATTGACCATATATTAGGACATAAAGATCTCAAAATTAAATGTAGGAAGGCAGAAATAATAAATGCCTTCTTCTCAGATCACAATGCAATAAAAGCTACATTCAGTAAAAAGTTAGGGGTAAATAGACCAAAAAGTAATTGGAAACTGAATAATCTCATCTCAAAGAATGACTGGGTGAAAGAGCAAATTATAGAAACAATTAACAATTTCACCCAAGATAATGACAATGATGAGACATCATATCAAAATCTTTGGGATGCAGCTAAAGCAGTAATAAGGGGAAATTTTATATCTTTAGAGGCTTATTTGAAGAAAATTGAGAAAGAGAAGATTAACGAATTGGGCTTACCACTTAAAAGGCTAGAAAAAGACCAAATTATAAACCCCCAACCAAAAATTAAACTTGAAATACAAAAATTAAAAGGAGAAATCAATAAAATTGAAAGTAAAAAAACTATTGAATTAATAAATAAAACCAAGAGTTGGTTTTATGAAAAAGCCAATAAAATAGATAAACCTTTGGTAAATTTGATCAAAAAAAAGAAAGAGGAAAATCAAATTGATAGTCTTACAAATGAAAAGGGGGATCTTTCCACCAATGAAGAGGAAATTAGAGAAATAATAAGGAGTTACTTTGCCCAACTTTATGCCAATAAATTTGATAATTTAAGTGAAATGGATGACTTCCTCCAAAAATATAGGCTCCCTAGATTAACAGAGGAGGAGATAAATTGCTTAAATAGTCCCATTTCAGAAAAAGAAATAGAACAAGCTATTAATCAACTCCCCAGGAAAAAATCCCCAGGGCCAGATGGATTCACATGTGAATTCTACCAAACATTTAAAGAACAATTAGCCCCAATGTTATATAAATTATTTGAAAAAATAGGGGATGAAGGAGTCCTACCAAACTCCTTTTATGACACAGACATGGTACTGATACCTAAACCAGGTAGATCGAAAACTGAGAAAGAAAATTATAGACCAATCTCCTTAATGAATATTGATGCTAAAATCTTAAATAAGATATTAGCAAAAAGACTTCAGAAAATCATCTCCAAGATAATACACTATGATCAAGTAGGATTTATTCCAGGAATGCAGGGCTGGTTTAATATTAGGAAAACTATTAATATAATTGACCATATTAATAATCAAATTAATAAGAACCATATGATCATCTCAATAGATGCAGAAAAAGCATTTGACAAAATCCAACATCCATTCCTACTAAAAACTCTTGAGAGTATAGGAATAAATGGACTATTCCTTGAAATAATAAGGAGCATATATTTAAGACCTTCAGTAAGCATAATATGCAATAGAAATAAACTGCAACCTTTCCCAGTAAGATCAGGAGTGAAACAAGGTTGCCCACTATCACCATTACTATTCAATATAGTACTAGAAACGCTAGCCTCGGCAATAAGAGCCGAGAAAGAGATTCAAGGAATTAGAGTAGGAAATGAGGAAATTAAACTATCACTTTTTGCAGATGACATGATGGTATACTTCGAGAACCCCAAAGACTCTGCTAAAAAGCTACTAGAAATAATTCAAAATTTCAGCAAAGTGGCAGGATACAAAATAAATCCACATAAATCCACGGCATTTTTATATATCACTAACAAAATGCAACAGCAAGAGATACAAAGAGAAATTCCATTCTAAACAAATGTTGAGAGTATAAAATATTTGGGAATCCATCTACCAAAGAAAAGTCAGGAATTATATGAGAAAAATTACAAAACACTTGCCACAAAAATAAAATCAGATTTAAATAATTGGAAAGACATTCAGTGCTCTTGGATAGGCCGAGCGAATATAATAAAGATGACAATACTCCCCAAACTAATCTATTTATTTAGTGCTATACCAATCAGACTCCCAAGAAACTATTTCAATGACCTAGAAAAAATAACAACAAAATTCATATGGAAGAATAAAAGGTCGAGAATTGCAAGGGAACTAATGAAAAAAAAACTCAGAGGAAGGTGGTCTAAGTGTACCTGATCTAAAGCTATATTATATAGCAGCAGTCACCAAAACCATTTGGTATTGGCTAAGAAATAGACCGGTAGATCAGTGGAACAGATTAGATACAAAGGACAAAAAAGGGTACATCTATAGCAATCTAATCTTTGACAAACCCAAAGATTCCAACATTAGGGATAAAAATTCATTATTCGGAAAAAACTGTTGGGAAAACTGGAAATTAGTATGGCAGAAATTAGATATGGATCCACACTTAACACCATATACCAAGATAAGATCAAAATGGGTCCATGATTTAGGCATAAAGAGGGAGATAATAAATAGATTAGAGGAACAGAGGATAATCTACCTCTCAGACTTGTGGAGGAGGAAGGAATTTATGACCAGAGGAGAACTAGAGATCATTATTGATCACAAAATAGAAGATTTTGATTACATCAAACTAAAAAGTTTCTGTACAAATAATACTAATGCAAACAACATTAGAAGGGAAGTAACAAATTGGGAAAATATTTTTAAAAACAAAGGTTCTGACAAAGGTCTCATTTCCAAAATATATAGAGAACTAACCATAATTTATAAGAAACCGAACCATTCTCCAATTGATAAATGGTCAAAGGATATGAACAGACAATTCACAGAGGAAGAAATTGAAACTATATCCACTCACATGAAAGAGAGTTCCAAATCACTACTGATCAGAGAAATGCAAATTAAGACCACTCTGAGATACTACTACACACCTGTCATATTGGCTAAGATGACAGGAACAAATAATGATAAATGTTGGAGGGGATGTGGGGAAATTGGGACACTAATACATTGCTGGTGGAGTTGCGAAAGAATCCAGCCATAGTGGAGAGCAATCTGGAATTATGCCCAAAAAGTTATCAAACTGTGCATACCCTTTGACCCAGCAGCGCTACTACTGGAATTATATCCCAAAGAAATACTAAAGAGCGGAAAGAGACATATATGTGCCAAAATGTTTGTGGCAGCTCTTTTTGTTGTAGCTAGAAACTGGAAGATGAATGGATGCCCATCAGTTGGAGAATGGTTGGGTAAATTGTGGTATATGAAGGTTATGGAATATTATTGCTCTGTAAGAAATGACCAGCAGGAGGAATACAGAGAGGCCTGGAGAGACTTAAATCAACTGATGCTGAGTGAAATGAGCAGAACCAGAAGATCACTGTACACTTCAACAACAATACTGTATGAGGATGTATTCTGATGGAGGTGGAAATCTTCAACATAAAGAAGATCCAACTCACTTCCAGTTGATCAATGATGGACAGAGGTAGCTACACCCAGAGAAGAAACACTGGGAAGTGAATGTAAATTGTTAGCACTAATATCTGTCTGCCCAGGTTGCATGTACCTTCGGATTCTAATGTTTATTGTGCAACAAGAAAATGATATTCACACACATGTATTGTACCTAGACTATATTGTAACACATGTAAATTGTATGGGATTGCCTGTCATTGGGGGGAGGGAATAGAGGGAGGGGGGGTAATTTGGAAAAATGAATACAAGGGATAATATTATAAAAAAAGTATATATATATAATTAAAAAAATTAAAAAAAAAAAAGAATTTGGCCCCATATCATTTGGTGCATATATGTTTAGTATTGATATTATTTCAGTGTCTATGACAAAGCTTCTTAAATTGAGTCACGAAAAATTTAGCATCAATAAAACTATAAAATATCCCACTAAGATTTAATTCATTATATAAAAATAAACAAGTGTATCCATGTAATTAGTATGGAAATTTGCTTTTGTCTTTAATGAATGGTAATATACATAATATACATACACATACATATACACCAAAAACTGTTTTAAAATAAATTTGTTCATGATTAGAAATAAAAAAAAAAAATACTTGGTAGGGGGGTAAGAGGCAAGGAAAGGGGAAAAGCATAAGCAGGGGTTAATAGGATGCTAAGCAATATAGAATTAGTCCTTCTAACCATAAATGTGAACAGGGCAAACTGCCTCATTAAGAGGAAGCTGTTAGCAGACTGGATTAAAAGTCAGAATCCTACTATATGTTGTTTACAGGAAACACACCTGAAACAGGGTGATACATTCAAACTAAAAGTAAAAGGGTGGAGCAGAATCTATTATGCTTCAGGCAAAACCAAAAAAGCAGGGGTAGCCATCCACATGTCAGATCAAGCAAAAACAAAAATTGATCAAATTAAAAGAGATAAGGAATGGCATTATATCCTGCTAAAGGGCAGCATCAATAATGAAGCAGTATCAATATTAAACGTATATGCACCAAGTGGTGCAGCATCTAAATTCTTAAAAGAGAAATTAAGAGAGCTGCAAGAGGAAATAGATAGCAAAATTAAAATAGTGGGACATCTCAACTTTGCACTCTCAGAATTAGATAAATCAAACCACAAAATAAATAAGAAAGAAGTCAAACAGGTAAATAGAATACTAGAAAAGTTTGATATGTTAGGTCTCTGGCGAAAGCTAAATGGAGACAGAAAGGAGTATACTTCCTTCTCAGCAGTTCATGGAACCTATACAAAAATTGATCATATACTAGGGCATAAAAACCTCAAAAGCAAATGCAGTAAGGCAGAAATAGTAAATGCATCCTTTTCAGACCACAATGCAATCAAAATTACATTTAATAAAATGCCAGGGGAAAATAGACCAAAAAATAATTGGAAACTAAATAATCTTAAAGAATGACTGGGTAAAACAGCAAATCATAGACATAATTAATAACTTCACCCAAGAAAATGACAATAATGAGACATCATACCAAAATGTGTAGGATACAGCCAAAGCAGTAATAAGGGGAAGTTTTATATCTCTAGAGGCCTACTTGCATAAAATAGAGAAAGAGAGGGTCAACGAATTGGGCTTACAACTAAAATTGCTAGAAAAGGAACAAATTAAAACCCCCCAGAAAAACACAAAACTTGAAATTCAAAAAATAAAAGGTGAGATTAATAAAATTGAAAGTAAAAAAAAACTATTGAATTAATTAATAAAACTAAGAGTTGGTTCTATGAAAAAAGCAACAAAATAGACAAACCCTTAGTAAACCTGATTAAAAAAAGGAAAGAGAAAAAGCAAACTGTTAGTCTTGAAAGTGAAAAGGGTGAACTCACCACTAATGAAGAGTTAATTAGAACAATAGTTAGGAGCTACTTTGCTCAACTTTATGCCAATAAATTCGATAACTTCAATGAAATGGAAGAATACCTTCAAAAATACAGCTTGCCCAGATTAACAGAGGAAGAAGTAAGTAGTCTAAATAGTCCCATCTCAGAAAAATAAATAGACCAAGCTATTAACCAACTTCCTAAGAAAAGTCCCCACGACCAGATGGATTTACATCTGAATTCTACCAAACACTTAAAGAACAACTAACTCCAATGCTATGTAAACTATTTGAAGAAATAGGGATTGAAGGAGTCCTACCAAATTCCTTCTATGACACAGACATGGTACTGATACCTAAACCAGGTAGATTGAAAACTGAGAAAGAAAACTATACACCAATTTCCTTAGTGAATATTGATGCTAAAATCTTAAATAAGATATTAGCAAATAGACTTCAGAAAATCATCCCCAGGATAATACACTATGACCAAGTGGGATTTATACCAGGAATGCAGGGCTGGTATAATATTAGGAAAACTATTAGTATAATTGACCATATTAATAATCACATTAATAAAAACCATATGATCATCTCAATAGATGCAGAAAAAGCATTTGATAAAATCCAACATCCATTCCTATTAAAAACGCTTGAGAGTCTAGGAATAAATGGACTATTCCTTGAAATAATAAGGAGCATATATTTAAAACCTTCAGTAAACATCATATGTAATGGCGATAAACTAGAACCTTTCCCTATAAGATCAGGAGTGAAACAAGGTTGCCCAGTATCACCATTACTTTTCAATATAGTACTAGAAACTCTAGCCTCGGCAATAAGAGCCGAGAAAGAGATTCAAGGAATTAGAGTAGGAAATGTGGAAATCAAATTATCACTTTTCGCAGATGACGTGATGGTATACTTAGAGAACCCCAAAGACTCTGCTAAAAAGCTATTAGAAATAAGTCAGAATTTTAGCAAAGTGGCAGAATACAAAATAAATCCACATAAATCCTCGGCATTTTTATATATCACTGACAAAATGCAACAGCAAGAGATACAAAGAGAAATTCCATTCAAAATAACGGTCGATAGTATGAAATATTTGGGAATATATCTACCAAAGGAGAGTCAGGAATTATATGAGCAAAATTACAAAACACTTGCCACAAAAATAAAGTCAGATTTAAATAATTGGAAAGACATTCGGTGCTCTTGGATAGGCCGAGCGAATATAATTAAAATGACAATACTCCCTAAACTAATCTATTTATTTAGTGCTATACCAATCAGACTTCCAAGAAACTATTTCAATAACCTAGAAAAAATAACAACAGAATTTATATGGAACAACAAAAGGTCGAGAATTTCAAGGGAAGTAATGAAAAAAAAATTAAGTGAAGGTGGTCTAGCTGTACCTGATCTAGAACTGTATTATATAGCAACAGTCACCAAAACCATTTGGTATTGGCTAAGAAATAGACTAGTTGATCAGTGGCATAGGTTAGGTTCACAGGGCAAGATAGTGAATAAAAATAGCAATCTAGTGTTTGACAAACACTAAGATCCCAAATTTTGGTATAAGAATTCATTATTTGACAAAAACTGCAGGGAAAACTGGAAATTAGTATGGCAGAAACTAGGCATGGACCCACATTTAACACCACATACTACGATTAGATCAAAATGGGTCCAAGATTTAGGCATAACGAACAAAATCATAAATAAATTGGAGGATCATAGGATGGTTTACCTCTCAGACTTGTGGAGGAGGAAGGAGTTTGTGTCCAAGGGAGAACTAGAGACCATTATTGATCACAAAATAGAAAATTTTGATTACACCAAATTAAAAAGTTTCTGCACAAACAAAACTAATGCAAACAAGATTAGAAGGGAAGTAACAAATTGGGAAAACATTTTTATAGTTAAAGGTTCTGATAAAGGCCTCATCTCCAAAATATACAGAGAATTGACTTTAATTTATAAGAAATCAAGCCATTCTCCAATTGAAAAATGGTCAAAGGATATGAACAGGCAAATTTCAGATGATGAAATTGAAACTATTTCTACTTATATGAAAGAGTGTTCCAAATCACTATTGATCAGAGAAATGCAAATTAAGACAACTATGAGATATCATTACACACCTGTCAGATTGGCTCAGATGACAGCAACAAATAATGATGAATGTTGGAGGGGCTGTGGGAAAACTGGGACACTGATGCATTGTTGGTGGAGTTGTGAAAGAAGCCAACCATTCTGGAGAGCAATCTGCAATTATGCCCAAAAAGTTATCAAAATGTACATACCCTTTGACCCAGCCATACTACTACTGGGCTTATATCCCAAGGAAATACTAACGAAGGGAAAGGGACCTGTATGTGCCAAAATGTTTGTGGCAGCCCTTTTCAGAGTGGCTAGAAGCTGGAAAATGAATGGATGTCCATCAATTGGAGAATGGTTGGGTAAATTTTGGTATATGAATGTTATGGAATATTATTGTTCTGTAAGAAATGACCAAGAGGAGAAATACAGAGAGGCTTGGAGAGACTTACATCAACTGATGCTAAGTGAAACACGCAGAACCAGGAGATCATTATACACTTCAACAACAATACTGTATGAGGATGTATTCTGATGGAAGTGGATATCTTCAACATAGAGAAGAGCTAATCCAATTCCAATTGATCAATGATGGACAGATTCAGCTACATCCAGAAAAGGAACACTTTGAAATGAGTGTAAACTGTTATTTCTACCTTCTGAATCCATTTCTTCCTGTGTAACAAGAAATTTGGTTCTACACACATATATTGTATCTAGAATATATTGTAATATATTTAACATGTATAAGACTGCCTGCCATCTGGGGGAGGGGGTTGGGGGAGGAAGGGAAGAAATCTGAACAGTAGTAAGTGCAAGGGATAATGTTGTAAAAAATTACCTAAAAAAAACCTAAAACCTAAAAAAAAAACTAATGTGATTAATGTGAAAATGAGTTTTCCAAGATAAAAGCACTTCTCTCCCCTACATCAAATTGAAAGGATGGAAGAGATTTAGAAACTCAAAATCTCAGAAAAGTGAATGCTCAAATTATCTTGACATGTAATTGGTAAAACATCAAATGTTATTAAAAATAAAATTAATACATTCAGAGTAAAAGTTCAGAAAGAAATTATCAACATTTTTTTCAATTTCAGCTCAATGAAAATCCAATCTATTACTATTCAATATTTGTAATATTTCTTTCACTGGGAAGTGATCTTTTTTACTCTTTTAGAATTTTTCTTTCTTTCAAATGCTTTAAAAATTATTCTGAAATATCTCTTGCACTTTTGGGAGGGGGCTTTTTCTCTCATGGACTTTTTTTTTATAGGCATCTAGTTCAGGTCTTGCCACTCTTCCTGCAGAATTTTGAATTTATCTTGCCTCACAGAGAATTTTAGATACTGAACTGAATGGGTTCAAATGTCCCACTATTGGTCATAATGAAAATAGAAATATTGATGATTCTGTTCAATTTCATATTTATTCATTGTCATTCTTCCAGGTTTGTAGACAAATTCTTTCAGAATGATCTGGCTAGTCTTCATGCAAAACAGCCTAAAGGCTTATTCTCTCCTTAATGGCTTTTCATTTTTTTGCAAAGCAATACCTGTCTTCATCTTCTAACTTCAATTTTTTTTTTAAATAAATTGTGTTGTTCTAAGCTTGAGCTAATTTTAGTGCTAACATCTCTCTTTATTGCAGAGATGATATATCCCAACTGATGCAGGTTCTGGGCTATTTTGGCTTCCTCTTTGAGATAATGGTTTAGTATTGACGGAAGTTCCCATTTTGGAGGGTTTGATAGCTTGTTTAAAAACAGCAGGTTATAGCTATTATATCCCTTTCATATTTAGGCTTTCTCCTCATTTGCATTAATTTTTATCTTAACACTGGCCAGTCTATGATCTGAATGTCCATAACCATCTAATTCTGAAATTATTCCAACAATGGTAACCAATCATTTTTGTTTGTTAGGATGATATCAGTTTTGTGTTTGGGAGTGGGTGGTTGTAGTTGGGTTTTGCTTTGTTTTTGGTGATATCAAAAATTTTTCTTTCATGCATATGCTAAGATCAAACAAGATCCCATGACACATTCCACCAAAGAGATACTTTTTTTCCAATAAGCTAGATGTAAATAATGAAGTATATGCTCACCTAAGGTGTTTGCCAGTGCTGTTTAGGATGCTCTGGACAGAGTCCAAATAGAATAGGTTGTATATGATGGAAATGATTTCCAAATACTCCTAGTTGGAGATGACATTTTGCTGACTGCATCAAGTCTTGGAACATGAAAAAGTCCCACATTCAGTAAAAAGAGATTGGTTAAAGTAGATAAAAGTAAGTATTTCCAGATTCTGTGTAGTTTAATGGGCAGCCCCATCTAGTTGGTTTGTCTATAGGTTTGTAGATGTGTTTCTATGTACAGATATACATGCACACATCAAAGCCTGCATGGGCACTGAACAACAACAATGCACTGGTCTCAAAATTGTTGGGGAAGGGAGAGACAATTGGATGTCATTTGAGAAACTTCACAGCACTTCTAATAATCACATTGCCACATTTCATAAGCACTACTATTCTTTCAGGAATTATATTTGGCTATAGTAAAGTTTTTAAAATCCCAGACCCAAACACATGATCTCAAAAGAATGAAAATTATAGATAATTCCAAGGATCCATGGACATATATGTGGTGAATATAAATAGATGTAGGCAATAATGACTTTGATGTAGTAAGTGATGTCAAAGACATGAATGAACAGAAAGAGAGGTGGACTAATCTTGCATTGAAAATAAAAATTTGCACTGGTCCTCAAGTATTAAAAAAACCAAGAGAATAATTCACTATGTTTCCTGGATTCTTTATGAAGAACAATAAAAGTTCTGTAGGAGCAGATTGGATAGAAGGATTAAAAGAAGAAAGTGTCATAAGAATTCACATTCTTGATTAAAGATCAAGGGTCCATTCAAAGGATTTCATAGAATTATCATGCTTTTATTTATTTGCATTTGTCAATGTGCATATTCCTAAGGGAAAGTGAAACAAGTAATAACATGAAATATATGTTATGATCCTCATGAGTGACATTAAGATTATTTCATAAAGAAAATCAATTGAATGAGAGTACAAAACTTTTGTGGGACAATCTTAAATAATTACAAATCAATAAAGAAAACTGCAAATAGTAATCACCAATAAACAAATGCTTAGTATGCCTATAGGAAGTGTTTTCTCTCTTGCAGAATCATAAATAAGAGTTTTTTTCTTTTCATAGGCAGTGTTTGTTGACATTTTTCACCTCTTTGCAATGATATTCAATTTCAATCACTATTGTTTACTAAGCATTCCATGATGTAAATTCCATGACTTAATCTTATTCTTTTAGAGATGTTAATTTTTTTCAATTTTAAGTTTTAGTTACTGTACCTTTTAGCATTATCTAAGGCATTTGCATTTGCTCCATTCTCTAAGAGCAAGTCTGCCATGTTGATGTTATTTCTTGAAATTGCCAGCAAAAGTGGTGTGAGGCCTTCCTGCAAAGTCAAAATAAAGATATCTTTATATTAAGCAAGAATTCTATATTTAATTCAATTCAGCTTATAACATTTTGTAAACATCTTGTGAATTTGCTAATGACACGTTAATGGAACACCAGCGTTAGAAGACCAGAGCACAAATCCTTTATTAATTAATTCCTATGTGACCATAAAGCAAATGATTTCACCTCTCTGGGTCCTAAGTTTCTTTACCTGTAAAATGAAACTAGAGATCACTGGGATTCCTTCTAGTTTATAATATGTAACAATATTTTAAAAGACAGAAATTCAGAATTTGTTGAGACCATTTCATATTATGCCATGAGTGTCTCCCATTCTTGTCACTTTCATTTCTTTTTTTTAAAATTAATTTTGTAATTATTATATTTTTGACAGTACATATGCATAGGTAATTTTTTTTACAACATTATCCCTTGTATTCCCTTCTGTTCTGAATTTTGCCTATCTTCCCTCCACCCCTCCCCTAGATTGCAGGCATTCCCATACATATTAAATATGTTACAGTATAACTGAGATACAATATATATGTGCAGAACTGAATTTTTGTTGTTGTTGTTGTTGTTGCAAAGGAAGAATTGGATTCTGAAGGTAAAAATAACCTGGGAAAAACAAAACATGCAAACAGTTTCCCCTCATTTCCCAGTGTTCTTCTCTGGGTGTAGCTGATTCTGTCCATCATTGATCAATTGGAATTGGATTAGATCTTCTCTATGTCACTTTCATTTCATAATCAATTATTGTCCAAATGAAGCCAAACTTATTTCCACAGACCTCTACTAAAAGAAAGCTATATCCTGGTTGGGTTTAAAGTTGACTAGTTATCTTTACCATTCCTCCTGAATTTATAAATTCAAAACAATCACAACCACAACAACAACAAACAAAACAAATGTTTTAAAATTTTGCCTTAAGAGGGTTAAATCTGGAAGAAAGCCATTTGCCTAGTATTTTCCCTCTCTTACCAACTTTCCTAGAAAGAAAATGACTTTAAATGTGTAGTCCTTAGGATCAAAAGAACAAAACAAAACAAAACAAAAAAACAAAACACAACAAAACAAACAAACAAAACAACATGTACTTAAGAATTTGTTCCTGTGAAAATTTTGTCTCTGTGTAGTGATACCTAGTAGGAACAAATCGTTTAAAATCTGCTTTGTTATACAAGAGGTTAGCTTCTACCTTATTTTTTGCTTCAATATCAGTCGGGTATTGAAGTAGTTTTTTTGCTATGAATTCATTATGACCTAGGACAACATAGTGAAGTGCAGTGTTGTTGTTGCCATCCCCAAGATTAGGGTCTGCACCATGTTCAAGCAAGATTGTTGCACACTCCTTCTGCTGACATTCTATTGCCTGTAGATATAATATACACAAAGAAATAACAAAGCAATATAAAATTTAGTATATTCAAGCATCATTAGGGATATTTAAAGAAGTTAGCAAAAGCTACTAACTTATTTACTAACTTTTAATTTTCTTAATCACAGAAAGAAATCAACATGCATTTCATTGACCATCATGGTTAACTAATACATACCTTTATTAACGGTGTTCGACTGTCATTGTCCAACAAATTTAGTTTGCAATTTTTCTCTACTAGGAGAGATACAACATCTGGATGTCCATTGGCACAAGCCAGGTGAAGAGGTGTTCTACAAAAATGAGGGAGTAATATGATTGTTTGATAATGTACTACAACAATCAAAATTTTACCATTTTAGGATAGTTTTAATGTAATATGTATTATTATTCTTATGCCTAAATTATAAATAATTTCCAAAAATAAATGGGTACTACTGTCCCCTAAAGAAATACAAAATATGCATTAACTCTCATTGCTGGTATGGTAGACAAAATTGCCAGGGATGGATGGGGTGGGGTGGAATATATTCAGGAGGTAGATTTACATTTCATTACAGATTGCATTAGAAATTTGCTCCGTTTCTGACCTGTGCTAAATCACCTTTCCTCAGGCAATTTGCTGACCCCTTGCACCTTGGCACTTACCATATTGGTTACCAAAACCAATGGTAACCAATTGGTTACCATAACCAAAAAATAAGAAAACAGATTTTTAAAAATAAGAAAATAGAACAGATTGTGAAACAACTCATAAAAAAGCAATAGATCTATAGAGAAAATAAAGAAGAGAAAATATAAGAACTGGACTGCCAGAAAATTATGACAAAAAAGCAGCTCTTCCAAATCTTTTCATCCCTTTTCAAACCTCCCATAGTATACTCTGTTCACCTTTTCAGCTAATTAAAAAAAAAAAACCTACTCATATTTTACTGGGGAAAAAAATTGAGACCATTTCCTGAGATCTCCCTCTTTCACCCTCTTTCTCACCTAACTCATCTAAATATCTTCTACCATTATTTTTCATTTACCTATCTCATATGAAGAGGTAGTCTTTTTCCTTGCCAATAAAAATGCCTCTTTGTATACAAGCGATACCATTCTATAATACTTACCATTCCTCTTGTCACTTATCTTCAATCTTTCATTGCATCCTGGATATTTCCCTGCTTGCCTACAAAAATCCCCTTGTCTTCTCCCCCCTTCCCCAAAGTAACTACACTTGATCAACTGATGCCTACTATCATCCCCCATTTCTCCTGTCTTTTGTAATTGAATGTCAGAAAATTAAGGGTTTTTTTCTAAATTCTTCACTGAATCTAATGAATCTATCTCTTAATTAACAAATCTTTTTCTTTATTCTCATTTTAGTAACCTCTGGTGTCTTTGAAAGTGCATTCATTTTCTCCTTAATATTCCCTTCTAAATTGTGTAACACTGCTTTCTCCTGGTTCTCTTCCCAAGTATCAGATTCTTAGGCTTCTTTGCTTAAGTCCCTTTCTTGATTAACCTCTTAGCATAAGGTCAATCCCTACTGCACTATTCCTTTGTATCTATATCTATATATCTATCTATATCTATCTATCTATCTATATATATATATATATATATTTATATCTATATCTATAGATCTATATCTATAGATCTATAGATCTATATAAAACACAGGTCTTAATAAAAGCACAATTAATTTTCTGCCTTGAATCTTTCATTCTTCATAGATCGTGTCCATATTTCACCAGCCCAGGGCAGCTAAGTGGCACAATGAACAAGAGTTCTGGACTTGGTGTCAGGAAAACTCTTCTTGAGGTCAAATGTGATGTTAGATAAGTAAAGTTTTGTGACCCTGAGGTTATTTGACCTTGTTTGCCTCAATTTCCTATCCCTCAAAAGGGGGTTGAAGGAAATGGCAAAACATTCCATTAAGTTTCCCAAGAAAATCCCCCAATATTCTTAAGTATAGCCTGACAAAATCGTTTTAGACCTGTAAACAATTCAGCAGATGGGAATAGTATTTGCTTCCACGTTGCTACTGATCAAGAATATGTTGGCCTGACGAAATGACAAATGGAGTTTCCAATTCATTAAAAGTGGCTAGGTAGGAAGGGGAAGTGAAGCCCGCTTTTGGGACTTGCTATCCTGACCCTGTCCTAGGTGCTGAAGTGGTTTGATTTCCCGATGGTTAATTGGGATGCACTTCATCTACTCCTGTGCAGGGATGTCTTACCTAGGGTTTGGGCTTTCCCTTCTCTCCTTCTAACCCAACCTTTGCTCTTACCGCTTCACTTTATCCAGATCATTCACATCGTTTTTTCCCAGCAGCAGTAGCTGCTGCACCTTCGCCACATCTCCACGCAAGGCAGCTTTGTGGATCTTCCTGAGGTCCTTGCTCCGGATCAGGTATCCTTCGGTGCGGTAGGGTGTTTGGACCCCAAAGGAACTCGAAAGCTTGAAGGGGCGAGATGGAAATTGCCCCTTCTTCTTGCAGAAATTGAAAATCTTCATTGCGGAGACAGGCTTTAGGCTGAGGAGTCCTCGTTCGAGCCCCTCAGCCTACTCAGAAGGGGAATTAAAAGGGGGTATTAAAGGGGGAATTCAATGGGGGTATTTAAGGGAAAATTAAAATGGAAACAAAGGGGAATTAAAAGGGGAAATAAAGGGAAAATGAAAGTGGAAACAAAGGGAGAATTAAAAGGGGAAATGTCAATAACTCGAGACTCGAGATTTGGGGATCTGTGAACTCGCAACAGTTAATAACCGATTCAGCACTAGAGCTGATAGCAATCCTGGCAATGGCCGGAGGGAAAGTGATGCCTTTATCAGGTCCGAGGTTCACGAGGATGCGATAAAGGGTCAAGGCACGCACTGGTGAGCGCACGGATGCCAAATCCGTTAGCTCTCAGCTCGAGGAGTCCACAGCTCGAGGGCACGAGGATGGGTGAGACCTGGAGCTCTTGCGTTCAAATCTCGAGACCTGTTTTATTTACTTTTGTAATGAGCAAAGCACTTCCTCTCGGAGCCTGGTTTCTTCTGTAAAATGATCTTCTACTCGATAATCTCCCAAGGTTCTTGCAGTCCTTTTAACAATTCTGTGAAACTGAAGGAAGCGACCCTCGGGGCCCAGATGGACAAATACAGTCCAGTGCCTCTTCTGATTCTTCCTACCCCGTAAGTGTGTCGGGGAAGCATTTGTACCGGACAGACAGCCACACATCTGGTGTCAACCATGTAGCCCTCGGTTCAAGACCATCCCTACAGAATTTAATTTTCCTTATTGGTGCTCTTATTAAAGGAGGGAGAAGGGAAGGATTTCAACACTTTCTATGCAATGGAAAGAGATACCCCTTCTAGTTTAAATATAAACATAAAGATTTAAACATACCCTAAGGCTATATAGACGATAAAAGCCCCATTCAGGTGTGGGCTAATGAGATTGCCTCCGAGTATTGTGTTTTTATGGAAGTTTAAGTCACTTGGAGGGATTTTGATGAGGTCTGCTATAATGTGGGTAGAAGGTCCCAGTATTTTGTTTTACTGACTTGGGCTCAACGTCCCAAACGTAAGAAAATTTCTTCAAAAGGAAACAATGCAGGTCATGCTCTTGCTAGTCTTGTTTTTTTGCCCTCTCCTGCTTTTCCCTGTGCCTATGTTCCATTAATGATGTGAAATGTATCCTGTGCACATCGGCTCATACTGATTTCTTTCAGCTCCAGATTAACTGAACCTAAAAATACAGAAATGATACATGCTGCTCCTGCTGCTGCTGCTGATAGTTCTCCTTGTCATCTTGTCTTCTCTTCCTCCCTCTTCATCTCCATTCCCTTGTCTCCCCTTTCCCCCCTCCCTTCTTCGTTTTTCTCTTTCCCTTTTCTTCTTCCCCTTCCCTTCCCCCTCCTCCTTTCTTCTCTTTTCCTTCTCCTAGTCCCTCTTTCCCTCCCTCTAGTCCTGCATTCCCTCCCCTCCCCTCCCTTGCTTTTCCTTCTAGTCGTTCTTTCCAACAAACCAAAATATCAATTCTGCCTGTAGGTCTTTTGGTCTCCGTAGGGATTACTTGTGATCCAGTTTGTAAATCCTGTGGTCAACATCTAGGTTATACTTGTGAGATGGCTCCAACAATATCTATTTAAGGCATAGTCTCCATTGTTTGTGCCTTACCTGATATCCTGTAGAACTTCAATACTGTCTCTAAATTGCATGTGATGGATAAAATGCCTAACATTTAGCACTACGATATACTTTCAACAGATTTGGACAATGGTTTGGCTTGTTTAAAGGCCCCTGAACAAGTAACAGACTCCATTATCATATACATATTATACTATCTATACATTGTGGACAGAAAAGTGGTCATGAATTATATAATTATTTGAAAATACAGATACTACTTATTGGGGAGAAGATCAATGTATATGATCTGATAAACAGGTAAATCTAGTATATGGATATTCAAATATAGAGGCAAATCATTAATTAAAATGTCATGACTTACAGGTCATGTTCTTTGTGGCACAGTTCTTTTTTGATGTCCTGACTCAGTTTCCCTACTTGTCTTATTTAGTTACTCTGCTCAGGTTATAAGCATTCCAACTTAATGTTTGATGGGATGAATGTACCCATCCAGGGACCTCCCCCATTATGTCACAGGTCTTGTAACCCTATAAAACCATCTTATATCCCACATTCAGGGACAGATTCTTTGAGAAGAGAGTCTCAGTCAGCCCTGGGACCAACCATGATCCATTTGGTCCCAGGAAATCTCTCTATTAAATAAATTGTTAAATTGTTCTCTAATCTCTATCTTGCTCAGTTTTTCAAGCATTACAATGACATACTAGGCTGAAACCTAGTATGAAATTTGTGGAATTTGAAAAACATTTTCATAAACTTTTAATGAATGCAGATGTAAATGGACAAATAATTTCTCTTGGTGACACTAATAGCTCTCACATACTTCATACCTTAAGGTTTACACAGTACTTTATATGCTTTATCAGCTGAGTACAAACCATCATTTTATCACTAGGAAACCATTACTTGTTGCAGGATTAAATCAATGTTAAATTAGATTTGACCATTGTCTCCTTAATTCCACTTAGTACCTTGTTTCAAGTTCTGGCCCATAACATCTCCCATTTTCTTTTGTTTTTAGAACATAGGTGGTCATGAGCTCCCTGACTTCTCAAGGTGGTGTTCAAGGAGAACCAAAAAAGGAGGTGATCACACCTTCCCTGACTGCTTTTAGTTCTTCTCCGTTGTTTTGAGATTTTTTTCCCCTTTTTCTGTCTCTGTCTGATGGACAAGGAGGATATGGCTCATTGGCACCCATCTGATTCTTTCTCCATCTGTAGAAATACAAGCAAACTTTCTTCCCCAAGCAGTTAACCTATCTAGTCCCTTCTATTTACCACTTGCTAAATTTCTCCTCAACACCTGGCAATGACATTGGAGCTGATCGCACTGGACACTGCCCTTCTTTTGGGTTAAAAAAAAGCCTGTATTCTCTCCAATTATAATCCCTTTCTCCCATCTGATTTTTTTTCTGATTCATCACATCAGAATCCTGAACTTCTAAAGGTGTAACCTTGGCTGCCATCATGTCCCATCTGTTTTTTATTTGATGTCTTGGAGCTGGGCCCTGCCTCTCATTTCCCTGTGTCAATCTACATTCTGAGTCCCAGTGGAAACCTCATTTGCATTTTGGACATAGTATTTTAGGTTTTGTGTCACTCTATCTTCTCACTCTATCTCTATACCTACATTGAGCTCTCAGATGTCCAACTTTCCCACATTGAAAACATCAGAGAGTATCTCTGGAAGTCCCTTGTCAAGAGGGATCCCGTCTTCCCATGTTCATCATAGTCTGAGTACAATAAGCATTTTGTGCCTACTGTGGCACAGTGTCTTATGATATCCTCTAAAGGAGCATCTTTGTGTAGTTCCCATATAAACCTTCTGCAATCCTCATTAGCATTTTACTTAGCCAGCTGTCTTCTCATCATTCCTGTAGCTGCATTTTCTCCAATGGTTCTTGTGACAGCTGTTTGCAAACGTCCCACAAAATCAGCAAAAAAATCATTGGAACCTTGCTCTATTTTTATGAAGGCTTCCCCTCGATCTTTTCTTGGGAGGGTGCCCCAAGCTTTTATTACAGCAGTAGCAATTTGTTCATAAGCTGCTATGAGATAGTTAGTCTGTGTTGAATTGTCTGCATAATGACCTTCACCTGCTAGTTGGTCAAAGGTGATCTGTACATTAACTTCAGTTTTCTGTTTGTGGTGGGTTTCTGTCCTGCATAATTCATTATATTCAGAAAGCCACAAGTTTTGTCCAGCTTCTAAAGATGTCCTTGTTATGGATTTCCAATCACTAGGGGTTAAGATTTCATAAGCCAGATTGTCTAGTAACATCTTAATATAAGATGATATAGCCCCATGAAGTGTGCAATCCTTTTTCAAATCTTTTTTTTTTCCAGGTCAAAAGCAGTGTATCTTACTGTTGACCTAAGAGTCAAGCACTTCAATCACAGGTATCCATTTATTAAATCAGATAGATATATCCTGTCCTTTGTTTGCCTTAACCAGTCCCTTTTGTAATCTTGTCATAGGCTGCTTCATAGGTGATGCTGAATGTGTTACTGCCCCTTTCCCTTCTTCTTCTCCCTCTACCCATAAAAAGTTGAGGGAAGTAGGTCAGGGGTTGGGAAATACCCTAATTTCTCTTGTTGTGAACTACCACACTAAGAATTGAACTTAACTCCATTCTTATCTAATTCTTCATGCTTTTCACCTAGTTTTTCTTGATCCTCCCTCCCTTGCTCTTTACTCTTTTTTCTTACCCTAATACTTATTTCTTAAAGCCAATTGTATTAAATGCTATGTATCAAGTGTTTCTTTGGATATTGAGTCAATTCCATTATCATTGTAGTATTCAGATAATTGCTCTCCTGCTAATTTCAACTCATTTGGATTCAATTTTTTTTTTCCTTAGAGAACCAAGGATATGTGTACTGTACTGTTTCTAAAAATTCATTGATCTGCTCCCAAGTTACTCTCAAACATTGGCTTTTCATAAATCTGACAATGCTCACTACACATTTTACCTTTATTGCAAAAGAAGGCTGTTTTCTAAGCATCTGTCCCATTTCAGCTGAAGTACTAGTTTAGCCCTTAATAAAGTTTCCTTCTTGTACTCACTCTAATTTTGGGTTCAAAGATGAAGGTCCTTGGTCCCACGTTTAGGTGCCAAAATGTAATATGCTCTCTAAAATGTAATGTTTTCTGTTGAGGTTTCCTTGGGGTCTCTGGGAGCAGCCTTGGTTTCAGTTCAGTAATCACCACATGAGTAGCAGGGCTTAAAATCCAAATCCTTTATTGTCTCTTTCAAAATTTTGTCTCCTTCACTTGGGGCTCAGCTAGATTTCTGGAGGCCTAGCTCTCTCTTTGGTTCCTAGAACTTGAGCTCCCGCTTGCCTTCTCTGGCTTCTGAATCTCCCCAAATCCAAAGATTTGTGCTTCAGCCATGATAAAGGTGGACAATGGAATGAATCTGTCTCAGCCTCCTACCTCTTCTAGTGTGCTTGTCTCTTCTGGCCCTGAGAGCTTCTGCATATACATTCCACACTGAGTAAAAACCAATCATGATATCACTAGGAGAACATTATTTGTTGTAGGATTAAATCAATGCTAAACTAGATTGAACCATTGTCTTCTCCATTCTACCTTGTAATTCCACTTAGTACCTTGTTTCAAGCTCTGGCCCATAACAGGGGACTGAGTCAAAACCACAAGATGAATGAGCCCAGGTGATCTTGTAAATTTCAAAAGATAATGAGGCTATAAAAGGCCACTGAAATTGTGACTATAGGGTTTACTGAAGTGGTCAGTTGTAGTGGTAGCAGCAGGTTGCAGCAAAAGAAAGAGTTGGCATATGAGAAAGAGAAGCCACTGGAAAAGATCTGCCTTGGAAACCTCCCCCCCACACACACAAACACAGTTTGATTGAACCTTCTTCATGAAAATGTGAAATTGTTAATTTAAACAATTGTCAAACAGAATTATGTGTGCAGACTTACTTTAAGCTTCCTACAGCTTGGCTTCCAGTTGAATTTTCAAGTCCTATTTAAATTGTTCATTTAATGTACACTCTAATTCACCTCTGCTCATCATTGTTTTCTATGGGAAAGGAAAAAAAAAGTCCTATTATCTGAATTATGGGATGATATTTTACATTTCTTTCCATTGGAGAAAACCTAGCTACTCAAAAGCAACACTCAGGTAGACTCTAGCCATTTTCCCTTTGAAGTAGGGTGGAAGTAAGGAAAAGGGAGAGGAGGAGCCAATGGATGCTCTAACAGATTCCAATTTAATTGCTTTTTTTCTGCTATTTGAATGTCAGACTTCTCTCAAAATTGAATATTGGGGAAAGGGGAAAGGCAGGTGAAGGGCAAAAATTAGTGGAGGTTGCGGTTCTTTGTGGCTTTTCCCAAGGAACATGTAGCTAGTCATTGCATTTGATATGGGGATGTTAGCATAATTTTGGAGCCCTTTCCATTTGTAGAGCTCAGTGGATTGAATGCAATACAGGGAGTGACAAAGACCTTAACTCAAGTCCAGCCTCACATGCTTTCTATTTAGGTGATCCTGGACAAGACACTTACCTTCTGTTTGCCTCAGTTTCCTCATCTGTAAAATGGGGAGAATAATAGAACCCAATTCTCAGCACTGTAATAAGGATCAAGTGAGATAACATTCACAAAATGCTTAGCACAGGACTTGCATGTAGTAAGCACTATATAAATGTTACTCATGATGACAATGATGATGTTAATTATTGGAGAGATTCTCCACAGAGAACTCTTGTAAAGTGAGTGGGTGCCTTCCCATATAGAATCTAGCATAAGCACATTTAGCTAGATTTCTCCAAGGCCCACAAGCTTTCCTTTGATTTTCTTTCCCCTAGCCCTGACTTTGCAAATATTCTATGGTGCTAGAGGTAATGGTTGTTTTCCTCCATTTTCAAAGAGGACCAAAATGACATTACTATGTTAGTGTCAAATTAATGCATCTGACTGGCGGATCAGATCAATGTGACCTTGGAATCTTGTCCCACAGGTCAGACACTGTTAGGATTCTTACAAGGTGCTAAGACATGGAATGGATAAAGATAACAATTATCTAATTTAGCATGGTTCAGTATGACTGATCTGATCCTACAAGGAGATGTTATGGGCCAGAACTTGAAACAAGGTACTGAGTAGAATTGAGGAGACGATGATTAAATGTAATTTAGCATTGATTTAATCATACAATAAATAATGGTTTCCTAGTGATGAAATGATTGGTGTGTGCTCAATGTGCAGCATATAAGAAAGAAGCTCTCAGGGCCAAGGAGGACTTTGGGAGATTCAGAGTCAGGATTTGGTCAAGGAGATTCACAAGTCGGGCAGAACGAAGGAAGACAGAGAAGTGGTGGTAGGCTGTCCTCGGGAGAACACTGAAACCAAGATCTGGAAGGCCTTCAGACAACTAGCCAAGCCCCAAATGAAGGAGATAAGATTTGGAAAGAGACAGTAAAGGCTTTGGACTCCTGGCTGCATTTGGGATTATTGAAATGAACTAAAACTAAGGCTGCCTCCAAAAGCTCCCCAAGAAACATACTCCAAGAATGATTATAATTTAGAGAAAAAAAAAAAAAAAAACATTACAAGACACAAATAGTTCTTATGAATATTTGAGGTGATTTCTCTAACCTTGTGCATCTCCCACTTCTTTTGCACTAATTCAGTCCTATTTTGCTCATACAGCACATTTGTCTAAGGAGAGCATGCCATGAAGAGCAGTTCTAAGTCTCTCAAGTCATGTAATCAGTTCTCAAGTTGAAACCTTGAGAGTGTCTCTGTACTGCTTTTTCTGAGCACCTTGTGAGTTCTTGTCTGTGTGATTTCTCCATAAAGGGCTTTTTGGCAAGTGTCCATAAGGCACTTAGAACAGTGTGATCAGCCCACAGATTTGCACTCTGTGCAGTTTGGACACTTGACAGATTAGTTTAAGAAAGGACTTGGGAACTTTACAGAAAAATTGGGGAGAATCAGAGTGCTGCAACTGCCTCTGCCCATGCTGGACAAACAAAGTGCCCCAAACTCCTAATCTTCTCTTTCTCCCACTTGATCCCCCAACATCCCCACCAGTTCCTAGAGGTCCTCTTTTAACCCACCCCAGATGTAGACATTTTGAACCTGGCATACTGTGAGTGTTACTCCCTGGCTCTCAAAAAAACAAACAAACAAACAAACAAAAAAAAAAAACTAGCCTTGAAACCTCACCCAGGTAAGAATCCAAATGAAGGAGAAAAGTTCAAACAGATTTCTCAAGTTTATGACATGATTTCTGATGCAAAGAAAAGAGACTTTATGACAAAAGTACAAAACAAGCTATCAAAGAGGATGGTTCTGGTGTTGGCTTTGGTTCTCTAGTGGATATCTTTGACATGATTTTGGAGGAGGTGGAAGAATACAAAGGGAACAGAAAGGTAAAAATGTTGTTAATCAGTTGTTTGTGAAACTGAAAGATTTATATAATGGTGCAACAAGAAAATTGGCTTTGCAAAAGAATGTAATTTTTTTTTCTTTTTTTCTTTCTTTCTTTCTTTCTTTATTTGTTTGTTTATTTATTTATTTCAAGGAAAGGAACTATTTTCCTTTTTATTATTTCAAATTACATTTAGATTACAAGTTAGAGACATAGCAAATAAATAGGTGACTTCACTTTACATCCTGCTCCTAATATATATAGCTAGGTGACCCTGGTTTCCCTAGTCAAGTCACTTAACCTTTTTTTTTTTATTATTAATTTTATAATTATAACATTTTTGACAGCAAATATGCATATGTATTTCTTTTTTTACAACATTATCCCTTGTAGTCCCTTTTGTTCTGAGTTTTTTTTTTTGCTTTCCTTCCCTCCATCCCCTCCCCTAGATGGCAGGTATTCACATACATATTGAATATCTTATTGTATATCTTAGGTAGAATATATATGTGCAGTACCGAATTTTGCTGTTGTTGTTGTTGCAAATGAAGAATTGTATTCAGAAGGTAAAAATAATCTGGGAAGAAAAACAAACAACAACAACAACAACAACAACAAAAATGCTCACAGTTTACACTCATATCCCAGTGTTCCTTTTCTAGTTGTAGCTGATTCTGTCCATCATTGATCAATTGGAATTGGATTAGCTCTTCTCTATGTTGAAGATATCCACTTCCATCAGAATACATCCTCATACAATATCACTGTTGAAGTATATAATGATCTCCTATTTCTGCTCGTTTCACTCAACATCTCTCCAAGCCTCTCTGTATTCCTCCTGTTGGTCATTTCTTACAGAACAATAATATTCCATAACATTCATGTACCATAATTTATCCAACCATTCTCCAATTGATGGTCATCCATTCATTTTCCAGTTTCTAGCCAATACAAAAAGGGCTGGCACAAACATTTTGGCACATACAGGTCCCTTTCCCTTCGTTAGTATTTCCTTGGGATATAAGCCCAGTAGTAGCACTGCTGGGTCAAAGGGTATGCACATTTTGATAACTTTTGGGGCATAATTGCAGATTGCTTTCTAGAATGGTTGGATTCTTTCACAACTCCACAAACAATGCATCAGTGTCCCAGTTTTTCCGCATCCCCTCCAACATTCATCATTATTTATTCCTGTCATCTTAACAAATCTGACAGGTGTGTAGTGATAACTCAGAGTTGCCTTAATTTGCATTTCTCTGATCAATAGTGATTTGGAACACTTTCATATAAATGGAAATAGTTTAAATTTCATCATCTGAAAATTGTCTGTTCATATCTTTTGAGCATTTATCAATTGGAGAATGGCTTGATTTCGTATAAATTAAAGTCAATTCTCTGTATATTTTGGAGATGAGGCCTTTATCAGAATCTTAACTATTACTTCCCTTCTAATCTTGTTTGCATTAGTTTTGTTTGTGCAAAAACTTTTTATTTTGATGTAATCAAAATTTTCTGTTTTGTGATCAATATGGTCTCTAGTTCTCCTTTGGACACCAATTCCTCCCTCCTCCACAAGTCTGAGAGGTAAACTATCCTATATTCCTCTAATTTATTTAGATCTCGTTCTTTATGCCTAAATCTTGGAAGCATTTTGATTTTATCTTAGTATGTGGTGTTAAATGTGGGTCCATAACTAGTTTCTGCCATACTAATTTCCAGTTTTCTCAGTAGTTTTTGTCAAATAATGAATTCTTATCCCAAAAGTTGCAATCTTTCGGTTTGTCAAACACTAGATGCCTATTTTTATTCACTATCTTGCCCTGTGAATCTAACCTATTCTACTGATCAATTAGTCGATTTCTTAGCCAATACCAAATGGTTTTGGTGACTGTTGCTTTATAATACAGTTCTAGATCAGGTACAGCTAGACCACCTTCACTTAATTTTTTTTTTCATTACTTCCCTTGAAATTCTCGACCTTTTCTTGTTCATATAAATTCTGTTGTTAGTTTTTCTAGGTTATTGAAATAGTTTTATGGAAGTCTGATTGGTATAGCACTAAATAAATAGATTAGTTTAGGGAGTATTGTCATTTTAATTATATTCGCTCGGCCTATCCAAGAGCACCGAATGTCTTTCCAATTATTTAAATCTGACTTTATTTTTGTGTCAAGTGTTTTGTAATTTTGCTCATATAATTCCTGACTCTCCTTTGGTAGATATATTCCCAAATATTTTATACTATCAACAGTTATTTTGAAGGGAATTTCTCTTTGTATCTCATGTTGTTGGATTGTCTTGGTAATGTATAAAAATGCTGAGGATTTATGTGGATTTATTTTGTATTCTGCCACTTTGCTAAAGTTCTGACTTATTTCTAATAGCTTTTTAGCAGAGTCTCTGGGGTTCTCTTAAGTATACCATCGTGTCATTTGCAAAGAGTGATAGTTTTTTTTCCTCATTTCCTACTCTAATTCCTTGAATCTCTTTCTTGGCTCTTATTGTTAAGGCTAGCTTTTCTAGTACTATATCAAATAGTAATGGTGATGGTGGGCAACCTTGTTTCACTCCTGATCTTATGGGGAAAGATTCCAGTTTATCGCCATTACATATGATGTTTATTGACAGTTTTTAATATATGCTCAAGTGTTTTTAGTAGGAATGGATGTTAGATATCATCAAATTATTTTTCTGCATCTATTGAGATGATCATATGTTTTTTTTATTAATTTGATTATTAATATGGTCAATTATACTAATAGTTTTCCTAATATTAAACCAGCCCTGCATTCCTGGTATAAATCCGACTTGATCATAGTGTATTATCCAGGGGATGATTTTCTGAAGTCGTTTTGCTAATATCTTATTTAAGATTTTAGCATCAATATTCATTAAGGAGATTGGTCTATAGTTTTCTTTCTCAGTTTTCAATCTACCTGGTTTAGGTATCAGTACCATGGCTGTGTCATAAAAAAAAAAAAAAAAAAAAAAAAAAAATAAAATTGGTAGAACTCCTTCAATCCCTATTTTTTCAAATAGTTTATATAGCATTGGAGTTAGTGGTTCTTTAAATGTTTGGTAGAATTCACATGTAAATCCATCAGGTCCTGGGGATATTTTCTCAGGGAGTTGGTTAATAGCTTGTTCTATTTCTTTTTCTGAGATGGGACTATTTAGACTACTTCCTTCTTCCTCTGTTAATCTGGGCAAACTATATTCCATTTCATTAAAGTTATCGAATTTATTGTCATAAAGTTGAGCAAAGTACCTCCTTGCTATTGTTCTAATTTCCTCTTCAATAGTGGTGAGTTCTCCCTTTTCATTTTCAAGACTAACAGTTTGCTTTTTCTCTTTCCTTTTTTTAATCAGGTTTACTAAGGGTTTGTCTATTTTGTTGCTTTTTTCATAGGACCCACTCAGTTTTATTAATTAATTCAATAGGTTTTTAATTTCAATTTTATTAATATCACCTTTTAGTTTTAGAATTTCAAATTTTGTGTTTGTCTGGGGGTTTTAATTTGTTTCTTTTCTAGCAATTTTGGTTGTAAGCCCAATTCGTTGACCCTCTTTCTCTATTTTATGCTAGTAGGCCTCTAGAGATATAAAACTTCCCCTTATTACTGCTTTGGCTGTATCCCACACATTTTGGTATAATATCTCATTATTGTCATTTTCTTGGGTGAAGTTATTAATGATGTCTATGATTTGCTGTTTTACGCAATCATTCTTTAGTTTATGATTATTAAGTTTCCAATTATTTTTTGGTCTATTTTACCCTGGCTTTTTATTAAATGTAATTTTAATTGCACTGTGGTCTGAAAAGGATGCATTCATTATTTCTGCCTTACTGCACTTGATTTTGAGGTTTTTATGTTCTAGTATATGATCAATTTTTGTATAGGTTCCATGAACTGCTGAGAAGGAAGTATACTCCTTTCTGTCTCCATTTAGCTTTCACCAAAGATCTATCATATCACACTTTTCTAGTATTCTATTTACCTTTTTGACTTCTTTCTTATTTATTTTGTGGTTTGATTTATCTAATTCTGAGAGTGCAAGGTTGAGATCTCCCACTATTATAGTTTTGCTGTATATTTCTTTTTGCAGCTCTCTTAATTTCTCTTTTAAGAATTTAGAGGCTCTACCACTTGGTGCATATATGTTTAATATTGATACTGCTTCATTATTTATGCTACCCTTTAGCAGGATATAATGCCATTCCTTATCTCTTTTAATTAGATCAATTTTTTTGTTTTATTTGAGATGAGGCTGGCTACTCCTGCTTTTTTGGCTTCACCTGAAGCATAGTAGATTGTGCTTCACCCTTTTACTTTTAGTTTGAATGTATCACCCTGTTTCAGGTGTTTTTCCTATAAACAACATATAGTAGGATTCTGACTTTTAATCCAGTCTGCTAACTGCTTCCTCTTTATGAGAGAGTTTACCCCATTCACCTTTATGGTTAGAATGACTAATTCCATATTGCTTGCCATCCTGTTAACCCCTCCTTATGCTTTTCTCCTTTCCTTCCATCTTACCCCTCTACCCAGTATTAAATTGGTGAACACCACTTGCTTTTCACAGCCCTCCCCTTTTTAGTATCTCTCCCCCACTTTAAAGTTCCTTTTCCTATTTTACCCCTTTTTTCTTACAATATCTGTATTGCCTTCCCCTTAGCTTACTGCTTCCCTCTCACTTTTCCATGCAGTGGAAGAAGTTTCACCATAAATTGAATAGGTCTATTGACACACACTATCATCTCCCTCCTTTCTTTCTCTCAGATAGAATAGGTTACCTTTGCCTCTTCATGAGTTATAGTACCACCACTCTACCCTTTTTTATGATATTATTCCCTTTCCACCTCTAGTTTCTAGGACAAATTATACATGTGTTCTTTACATATCTTTATGGCAGAAATATAGTTCTCAAGATTTCTTTTTATGTTTTTAGAAATCTCTTGAGTTCTGTAACATTTGGTGTAGGTCTGGTTTTTTCATCAAGAATAGATGGAATTCATTTATTTCGTTAAATATCCATCTTCTTCCCTGGAAAACGATGCTCATTTTTGCTGGGTAAATTATTCTTGGCTTCATAGCACTTTCTGAATATCATGTTCAAGGCCCTTTGTCTTTTAATGTGGACGCTGCTAGATCCTGCGTTATCCTTATTGTGGCTCCTCCATATCTGAATTGCTTGTTTCTAGCAGCTTCCAATAGTTTTTTTTTCCTTCATTTGATGGTTCTTAAACTTGGCCAATATATTTCTTGGTGTTTTGATTTCAGAGTCTCTTCTGTAGGTGAAGGATGAATTTTTTCAATGTCTATTTTACCCTCTGTTTCCAAAATGTCTGGGCAGTTCTCTTTGATAATTTCCTGAAAATAGTGTACAGGCTCTTTTTTTCCTCACATATTTCAGGGAGTCTGATTATTCTCAAATTGTCTGTCCTGGATCTGTTTTCCAGGACTGTTGTCTTTCCAATAAGGTACTTGACATTCTTTTCAATTGTTTCATTTTTCTTGTTTTGCTTGAATACTTCTCGGTTTCTTTCTGAGTCATTCATTTCTACTAGCTCAAGTCTAATTTTCAATGATGTATTTTCTTCACTCACTTTTTTATATCTTTTTGTAATTGTCCAAATGAGTTTTTAAGTGAGTTTTTTTCTTCTATGGATTTTTTTTTCCATTTCATCCATTTTAGTTTTAGAGAGAGTTGTAATCTTTTCCCAGCTCACTAATCCCGTTTTCCTTGGAGTTGTTCCACTCTGGATAACTTCTCCAGACATTCTTTCCAAGCTTCCCTTTCCTTTTCCCATTTCTCTTCTAGGTCTCTTGTGAGAGCCTTTTTGATTTCCTCTATGAGATTCTTTTGTATTGAGGAGCAGCTCATATCCCCCTTAGGGGATTCCTCTGGAGACAATCGGCTTTTAGTGTCCTCAGAAAGAAAAAAAAGAAAGAAAGAAAGAAAGAAAGAAAGAAAGAAAGAGAGAGAGAAAGGACCTCACTGTCTAATATTTTATCCTACTTGATGGAAGCTTCAGAATCTTCCTAAGACAATTCAAATGGAAGTGATTCCATTTCCTGGCATGGTGTTGGTATACTGTCCAAGTTTCACAGACATACAATAATGAAGCATGCACAACAGCTCTATAGCCCTTCAGTTTGGTAATTAGTCTAATAAGTCTCATCTCCCAAGCTTGTCCTCAGAGCCTCCCCAACACTGAGCTACCTCTGGCAAAGGGTGTATTAACCTCAGAATTAATGGCAAGATACGAGAATTTATCCACAGCATTCAAAGCTTCTCCATGTGCTGGAATGGTGTTTCCATATATGAGTGGTGTGCTGCTGACTGATGGACAAACTATGTTTTCTTCTTGGTGAAAGGCCAAAAATTATCAGAAGCAGCAGAGAATCGAGCCATAGTTAGTTGCATGTCAGCTTCACAAGCTACATTGAGTGCACAATCATATGCAAACAAAATAAAAACAAATATTTATGCTGGGGCAAGCAGGTGGCCCAGTAGATAGAGCATCAGCCCTGAAACCAGGAGGACCTGAGTTCAAATTTGATCTCAGAAACTTAATGCTTCTTAGCTGTGTCGTCCTAGACAAGTCACTTTACCCCAATTGCCTCAGAAAAAAAGAAAACAAAAAAACAAAAAACAAAAAGAACCCAATACTTATGCCAATATAATTGTAATTGCAGCAACAGCTACAAGTGAGCACAAAGGAAATCATTTTCATAGGAAGAGGAGGAGAGATGGAAACTGTGGAAGAGCACTGACACTTTCCCAAATGAAAATCAGAGACTCTCAAGGTTAAAAGCAAAATGGATTTATTATGATCTCACAAGAAAGGGCAACTCCCAATAGAGAAGGTATCGTCAGTAAAGTAGTGCAAAGCACAAGCTGAAAATACAATATTGTATAGAGCCTAATGTAGAAGCTTCCACAACTTTTTTTTCCCTTTTCTCCCATTGGCTGCTGGAGTCCAGGCTTACATCCTAATGAGATAATCTATTCAGAGCCTAAAAATCTATCCCAGAAACAAAGAATACTAGCTGATGACACATTCTTAATGATAATGAAAAGGAGGAGGAAAGACAGGAAGGAAATATAATCACTAATCAAACCCCTGCAACTTTTGCCTCAATCTGTTACTGAAAAGTCTCAAGTCACAATTAGGGCATAAGTCAATGCCCAATTCTTGTGAGAGGTCTTCACTCAGTTCATCCCCTTCAGAAACTGAAAAAGAAAAATAGGCAGAGAAAAAAAGACAGACATTAAAAAATCACAAAGAAAATTCTGCTGAATGATGAATTTTGTCTTGGACTGGTGAAGACCAGCACAGCAAAAACTGAATATTACTTTCCTAAAATATCTAATAGCGATTCCTTACTGGATTCCAGCCTAATCCTTCTATAATTCTTTATGGTTTAACACTTTCTTTCTGCTTGGTGACAAAGCTCCTTGGTCCATCTTTGAGTTGTTTTTATAAGATTATTTTTCTTCTTTGCCTAGGAAACCAAAGGCTACAGTAAAATATAGACTAGTCCCTGGAATTGGAGAGAGAGGGCTATTATATAGATTAACCAAGATCCTCTTTTGAAAGATAATCTTCCAAACACAGGGTGGATACTTGTACAAATAACTATAGCAAGTGAAAGCTTTTCATTGGCTCAAGTTCTTATGCCTCAGTAGTTGCTAGGATAATATCTATCTTGAGTGGATGGAAAGAATGACTGACTGGGCATCAGCTGATCCAGGAGAAGTTAAAAAAGTTCATTTTCTCCTAGGCAAAATTGTACCAAACTTGGGGAAATCAGCTTTTAAATTCAACATCACTCTCAGAGAAGATCTTGCTGAGAATATTCTTCTAATAATTAGCATTTACATAGGTTCAAAAGTACTTTTTATATGTAAACCCCATTTAATCCTCACAACATTCTGGTGGTGAGGGAGCTACTATTATTATTCCCATTTTACAGATCAAATAACTGATACTAAAAAGGATTGATGATTTGTCTTGGGTCACACATTTGGAGAATATTTGAGGTTGGATTTAAACTCAGATCTTTTTTATTGTCCAATCCTATATACCTTGTGCCACTTCTACAATTATCAACAACAACTACTAAGTATTCCTTAAAATGATGATTATTGCTGCTTATATCATATTAGTTAAAATCATAATAATGAGTGTACAGTCCTTTTGTTAACAAACTTAATTGCAGGTGCATTATTAGGAAAGAGTATTATGCTTCCCACATTATACAAAGTCCAATTTACATAACTGAATGATGAATGCCTAGGCAGAAGACCTATAAACACAACCAGGTTTAGAATATTTTCATAAATTCTGCTTTGTAGATTTTCAATTTTGGTTTTAAGTATGTCCATAAAAATCTGTCACTGACTTCATTGGCTTTTAATGGGACAAGAAACAAACAAATTAATTTCATTTGTTAAAACCTAAAATTTAATGATTTCTGCAAGCAATAGCTGATGTGAGCTGAGTTCTTTAGTTTGCATTTTTAGTTATCACTCTGAACCCTCATCTACAAACCTTGTCCCAACTCTTGTGACTGTATGGTAGCATCTAGGATAGTAACCTGAAACACAGTAGGTACCTGAGAAATGTTTGTCAATTGACTCAATTGTTATAATTTTCGACCAACACCTTCATTCTGTTTCAAGTAAGCTATGCCTCACTAGCTGTTGTGCTAAATATTATCCTGAATAGATAGAATTACCGATTGGGCTTCTGTGGAGCCAGGAGAAATGGGGAAAGTTCATTTTCTCCTAGGCAAAATATTACCAAATTTGGGGATATTTCTCATGGACTTGAATTCTTGCTCCTGTTTCCTTCTCTCCAGACAGTGCGAGGTTTGTCTTCTGGGGATATTTAACATAATAAGGCTCTTGCCTTTTTAAAGCTATTATCCATGCTTTTTCTATTAGGAACAAAAAGTACACTGAATGAATGGGCTTCAAGACAAGTTATATTCTGCTGAGTTTTGCTTTTTACAAGTTAATTTTCAGGGAGAAGAAAGTCTTAGAAATAAAATCTGTTATAAAAATTTTAAACAGCAGGGGCTGAACCAAGATGGCAGAAAAGATACATATCTTTTTTTCTGACTTCTCCCCATGTCACTCAAATTAACAACAAATTCACCCTCTGAACTAATTTTGGAGTGACAGAACTCACAAATATTTGGAGTGTAACAAATTTCCAGCAGAAGATAATTTGGAATATCTCCAGAAAAGATCTGTTTCAATCAAGCAAAGAGGGAGCGAGGCCAAGTGCGAGCTGGTGCAATGAGGACAGGCCAAGTAAAAAGGCAGTGCAAGACCCAGGGTGGTGGCACCTCCACAGCACCACACAATCAACTAGAGGAATCTATAGCAGTGCTGGCAACTCTGACCTGATGGTAAGCCAATAGATCAGCAGATTAGCTGTAAGCCATCTAATGCAAACACAAAAGACAAATAGTGAGTCCCTATACCTTAGAATAGTCACGGGACATGGCCAGGCCCACTCAGCACCGGAAGTTGTTGCCTATAGATGAAGCTTGGATAATCTCCCCTTTACCCTAAAGGCAGATCTCAAACTTTTTTTTAAAACATGAGCAAAAAGGTAAAAAAGAATTCTGACCATAGATACTTTTTTATGGAGAAAGAGAAGAGTCAAAGCCTGAAGAAACTAAAAGCACATCATCTTGAGATGAAGCCCCAAAAAGTGATATGAATTGGTTCACATTTTACAGGGTTCTCTTGGAAGAATTCAAAAAGTATGTTAAAAGAGAGAAGAAAAATGGGGAAATGAAATGAGAACATTGCAAGAGGGTTTGGAAAACAAACAAAAAAACAAACAACAACAACAACAACAACAAAACCATAACATTTTCTAAAGAAAAAACCCTTATAAAACAGATTTGAAAACATGGATAAAGGACTCCTTGAATAACAAAATGTGTAAAATGGAAAAAGAATACAACTCCTTAAAAAACAGAATTAGTGAAATGAAAATGAAATCATAGAAGAAAGCAACTCATTTAAAATTTCAATTGTCCAAATACAAAAGAAAATTTAAAAAGTAACTGAAGAAAATAATTCACTAAACATTTCCATTTGGAAATCACTCAATGAGACATCAAAAATCAGTCAAGCAAAAACAAAAATAAGTGAAAAAACATATGAGAATATCATTGGAAAAAAAAAACTGACTTGGAAAACAGATCTAGAAGAGACAATCTAAGAAAATGAAAACCATGATTAAAAAAGAGCCTCGACATTATCTTTCAGGAAATCATCAAGGAAAACTGCTGTGATGTCCTTGAACTAGAGAATAAAATAGCCACTGAAACAATTCATCCACCACCTCCTGAAAGAGTACCCAAATTGAAAACTCCAAGGGATAAAAGTGCTAAATTTCAGAACTATCAGACCAAGGAAAAAATATTGCGAGCAGCCTCAAATACCAAGAAGCCACAAGTAGGATTACCCCTGACCTTGCAGCTTTTAGCTTAAAAGCTCAAAGGACCCAGAATCTGATACTCTCAAAGACAAAGGAAATTGGAATGCAACCAAGAATCAATTATCAGGCAAAATTGATCATCATCTCTCCGGGGTGAGCTTTCAGTGAAACAGGTAAAGTTCAGTTATTTATGAGGAAAAGACCAGAGTTTACCCCAAAATTTGAACTGCAAATACAGAACTCAAAAGAAGCATAAAAAGGTAAAAATAAATGCACTCTTGAGAACTATATCTCCATTATGGGTATACTTAAGAGAATGCATGTATAATTTGGTTTTACTGTGATAATATAAAAAAGAAACTACAGATAGGAAGGGGGTTATACCGGAAAAAAGGAAAATGGAAGTTAAATGAGGGGAACATCTCATGAAGAGGCAAAGATGACCTATTATAATTGAGGGAGAAGAGGCAAAGATGACCTATTATAATTGAGGGAAAGAAAGGAAGGGGATGAACATTGTATGAATATTATTCTCATTGGATGTGGCTCAAAGAGAGAATATCAGACTATTTGGTTTCACAGAGAAACTTCCCTCACCTTGTAGAGAAGTGAGAAGTGAGAAGGGAAACATGACATGAAAAGGGAAAACATAAGTAGTGGGGGGAAAGTATAAGAAAGGGAAAGGGACTATAAAAGGGGAGGGCCATTTAAGGGAAGTGGTGGTCAGAAGCAAAATTCTAGGGAAGAGGGAATGAGGGAAAGGAAAGAGAAAAATACAATTTGGGGTAATAAGATGGCAGGAAATATAGAATTAGGCATTTTAACTGTGAATGGGAATGGGATGAACTCTTCCATAAAATGGAATCGAATAGCAAACTGTTTTAAAATCCAGAATCCTACAATATGTTGTTTACAAGATTTAAAGTACATTTAAAGCAGTGTGACACATTTCGGGTAAAGGCAAAAGGCTAGAGAAAGAATCTATTATGCTTAAAAAAGATAGCTATCCTGACCTCAGATCAAGGAAAAACAAAAAGTGATCTAATTAAAAGAGATAAGAAAATTATATCTTGTTAAAAAAAGATACCATTGATACCATTGATAATGAAGTAATATCAATACTAAACATGTATAAACCAACAGTTGTAGCATCTAAATTCCTAAAGGAGAAGTTAAGAGAGCTGCAAAAAGAAATCGATAGCAAAAGTATAATATTGAGGGATCTCAAACCACATAAATCAAACCACAAAAGAAATAAGAAAGAAGTTAAGGAGATAAATAGAATTTTAGAAAAGTGAAGTATGACAGACTTTTGAAGAAAATTGAATGGATATTTTTTTTTCTTGGCAGTTTATGGAAACTATATAAAACTTGACCATGTATTAGGGCATAAAAACCACAAAATCAAATGAATAAAGGCAGAAACAGTAAATGGATTTTTTTTTTTTGAATCATGATGTAATAAAAATCACATGCAATAAAATGCCAGAGGAAAATAGAACAAAAATTAATTGGAAACTAAATAATCTAATCATGAAGAATGAATGGGTGAAACAACAAATTACAGATATAATCAATAATTACATCCAATTGAATGACAATTATGTGGCAACATATCAAAATTTGTGTGATGCAACCAAAATGATAATTAAGGGAAATTTTACAGCTCTAGATGTTTACTTGGATAAAATAGACAAGATCAATGAATTGATTGCTAAATATAAAAAAGAAAAAGTGAAAATCCCCTAATTAAATCCCAAATTTTAAGTTCTAAAAATAAAATGGGAGATTAATAAAACTGAAAGTAAACAAGCTATTGAATCAATAAGTAAAACTAAGAATTGGTTTTATGAAATAAACCAACAAAATAGATAACCTTTCGTTAATGTGATTAGAAAAAGTAAAGAGAAAACTCAAATTATTAGTCTCAAAAATGAAAAGGGAGAAATTTCCACCAACAAAGAGGAAATTAGAGCAATAATTATGAGTTATTTTACCCAACGATATGTCAATAAATCGGATAATCTAAATGAAATGGAGGAGTACCTACAAAAATATGGACAATCTATATTGCCCAAGTTAACAGAAGAGGAAATAAATTATTTAAATAGTCCCATCTTAGAAAAAGAAATAGGGGGCATCTAGGTGGCCCAGTGGATAGAGCACCAGCCCTGAATTCAGGAAGACCTGAGTTCAAATTTGGTCTCAGACACTTAACACTTCCTAGCTGTGTGACCCTGGGAAAGTCACTTAACCCCAGCCTCAGGAAAAAAAGAAAGACAGAAAGAAAGAAAGAAAGAAAGAAAGAAAGAAAGAAAGAAAGAAAGAAAGAAAGAAAGAAAGAAAGAAAGAAAGGAAAGAAAGAAAGAAAGAAAGGAAAGAAAGAAAGAAAGAAAGGAAAGAAAGAAAGAAAGAAAGGAAAGAAAGAAAGAAAGAAAGGAAAGAAAGAAAGAAAGAAAGGAAAGAAAGAAAGAAAGAAAAGAAAGAAAGAAAGAAAGGAAAGAAAGAAAGAAAGAAAGAAAGGAAAGAAAGAAAGAAAGAAAGGAAAGAAAGAAAGAAAGAAAGGAAAGAAAGAAAGAAAGAAAGAAAGAAAGAAAGAAAGAAAGAAAGAAAGAAAGAAAGAAAGAAAGAAAGGAAAGAAAGAAAGAAAGGAAAGAAAGAAAGAAAGAAAGAAAGAAAGAAAGAAAGAAAGAAAGAAAGAAAGAAAGAAAGAAAGAAAGAAAGAAAGAAAGAAAGAAAGAAAGAAAGAAAGAAAGAAAGAAAAAAAGAAAGAAAGAAAAAAAGAAAGAAAGAAGGAAAGAAAGAAAGAAAGAAAGAAAGAAAGAAAGAAAGAAAGAAAGAAAGAAAGAAAGAAAGAAAATGAAATAGAACAGGCTACTAATTAACTCCCCAAGAAAACATCTCTAGGGCCACATGGATTTACATATGAATTCTACCAAACATTTAAAGAACAGTTAATCCCAATACTATGCAAACTACTTGAAAAATAGGGAAAGAAGGACTCCTATCAAACTCCTTTTGTGACACAGATATGGTATTGATATCTAAACCAGGTAGTGTGAAAATGTTGTTATTGTGTAAAATGTTTTCTTGATCCTGTTTTCTTCACTCTACATAAATTGGTATCACTCTTCTCAAGTTTCTCTGAAATTATCTTTTATCACTTCTTAGAGCAGATTAATATTATGCTTTATTTTTATACCATTGTTTGTTCAGCTGTTTTCCAAATAATAAAAATGTCAATTTCTTTGACACCTTATCCCCCAAAAAGTTTTTCTGGGGTTTTTTATATTCATAGGTCCTCTAACACATTATTTGATCTCTTTCACCTATAGGCTTTAAAAAAGTATTTTGTTAGATTTGTTTTTTATTCTAGATTTTGGTCAGTTACAACTGAATTGACTAGCTTCAAGGAACTAAATCAATCATTGCACACTTCAATGAATTCCAGCTTATCACCCCCTTCATAAAAATATGGGACTTTGTCGATGATTTAGCTCTATGTCCATTCTCAGCAGAAAGTAGTTTTAGAAGATAGGATCATCACTCCTACTTCCAGGGGACTTTGGGCTCCATTGGTTTGTGGAGGAACTGGAATTGATTGATGAATGGTCCCCAAATTATCCAGTATCTGGATGAGTCTCCTGTTACAATGTATTTAAGATGACCCAAATTTTTACATCTCAGATATGGGATTCCATGATATGTTCAGGCTGCTCAGTAATATACTCTACAGCATGGTTAAAAAATACAAAGATGTTTCTAACTACATATGCTGTTTTAAGGAATGGCATTGGAATCTAAATCATGAATGTGCTAGGAAGATATATTATGTTGTAAAATGCTACAATTGTGTTTTATCCCAGTTAGCTATTAGAAATGTCTTCTAATTTATTACCTATGGTTGTTATTATTGAACACACATCCTGTGTGATGGTGCCTACTAAGGTTAATCACCACTGCTACAGGTCATGGAGATAACATCAAAGGAAAATTAGGAAACAAAAGCAGGAAAAGGAGAATTGTTGGATTACTCATTGCTGGAGTTCTGGCAACTATAGCAGTTATTACAACACTTACTATTTCAGCTTCAGCTCCTAACAATCTATTCAGATTGTCCAATTTGCAAATCAATTAGCAAAAAAAGTATCATTAGCTCTTAATAAAAAGAACAAATTAATATAGATACTGAATTAAAAGAAGGACCAAAGTTAATGGAACAATCATTAATATAGTTAGGGGATCATGTAAACAATTTGGAAACTCAATCCCAACTAACTTGTGATTATAAATTCACTCATATATATTTAATTCTTCAGATGGGATAATGATACCACCAAAGTGACATGGTTTCAAATAAGGAAGAAAATAAAGGGAGCTATATTTAATTCCAACCTCACTTGAGATATATCTGAATTAACTGTCTTGGCAGAAAACATAGCAAAAAGCAGTGTCCCTGGAATTGATGCCGATAGCATAGCAAACTATGGCTAAAAAGTTTTGTGTTATTCTTATATTCATTGGCTTAGCACCTTGTGCTTTCCCATATGTCTTAAAAAGGGGGGAGATGTAGAAGTCCATGAACAGAAGGAGTCTATTCCAGGTGTTGCTTAAGACCTACTCTCTGTTAGGGCGAGCCCATGTAGGCTCATCATCTCTTCAATCTTTGAACAATCTTTGAAAGAAATTCTTGGGCTAAATTTAGGAGAATGTATACAACAGCAACAAGGCATTTCAACTACACTATTTATCCCTTAACAATGATTTAAGGAAATACTTGAGGTAGATACATTAGTCTGATCATTTCTACTACTTACTACACTGTTTTGAAAAGTACTTTGGTACTGATAAAGCATCACAACTATTTACAATTCTGTTGATGTTTATGAACATAACAACTAGGTTATTTACAATTCTGTGTTGATAATCATCTTGGTATTGATAGGTAAGATACATACTGAAATCTCAAAGTATTCATTGAGCATTAACTCTGGAATGTATAAGATGTCACCTGAAGATGTATTGTAACTCTAGCCAAAAGGGTATATTAAGCCTGGCACTCATGATTAATAAACGAAGACTGCAAAGCATATCTTCCACCTGACTTCAGAGATTCATTCACACTCTCAGTTATTCACTGAAGTTGGACGCCAACAATCTGTCTTTCAAAAACACTATTAACACAGCAAGAAGCAAGATTATCTTCCCAGGATTGGAGGCTCAGACTCCAGGAATGTGGAACACCCCAGGGTTGAGGATTGGGGTTCAGAGAAATGATTTATTTTACCCATCCAACCTCTTACTACAAAGATGCTCATGTTTGGAATAAACACTAGAGGGTCTAGAGAGAGTATTTAGATAAAGATTTTTGGCTCTTCTTTGGAAGTAACAGGACTGGAAGAAACAAAACTTGAGCTGAATCCATTCATTGGTAGTGATGGTGGTGCTTATTCTGCTGTACAGAAATATTCCTTATAGCCTCCAAAGGGGCCTAGCCATCTTCTCTCCTTCCCCTCAAGCACCACACCTCATCAACTACTGGTCCTTTATTTTTATAATGGTGGCTTTTTGTTTTTCAGGATCTGTGCAGGGATCGATTTTGGCAGAATTCATATGTTTCTCCCTCCTTACCTTCCTTCTCATTACCTTGGATGACATCAGGTGGTCCAATGTAGACTGAACATAGGCAGTTCTTCTGGACATATTTCTGCATTTGTCATGCTGCACAGGAGAGGTTGGATCAAAAGAAGAAGAAAATCAGAGGGCAGAAAACAGGCAAGCAGGCAACAACAGTGAAAGGTGAGAACACCGTGTCCACATTCAGCACCCTTAGTCCTTTCTCTTAAGTTAGACTCCTCTATCACAGGTTCGTTGGGGTTGCTCTGAATCACCTCAATCAATAAGAAGAAAAATTGTCCTGACCAGAAACATGGATAAACAAAGATAACCTGCATTGGTCCTTTCTGTCCTATGAAAAGAGCACTAGATTTGGAGTTAGGCAAAGAGCACTGGATTTGGAGTGGGGGAAGGGAAACTTAAGACACATGAGTTTCACTTTCTTTTCCTAGTAAAATGGGAATAATGATATTTGCATCTCCTTCACAAGGTTTTTAGAATTAAATGAAATAATGTAAATAACATACTCTGTAAACTCAAGTTTAATATTAAATAAATGTGAATTGTAATTTTTTTAAAAAGTTAATTGTGTCAACAATAACTTGAAGATGCCACAAAGGTGTTTTTTTAAAGTGATTGTATCAAATGGTACCCTAGTACATTCCCAAGTAAGTTTTGCTATTCTTGATCCTGAACAAAGTCAGACATTCAAAACGACATCTTGCACATACCTTTCAGCAAGAACAAGGTGAAGAACAAGGTAAGTGGGCAAACCAGAATATAAGATTGGCATCCTTTCTGAAAAGCTTTTTAAAGCTGAAAATAAGTTATGTTTACCTGAGGGAAAAGACACTAATTTTAAAAGACACATAGAATTAAATCAGATTTGTTATAAAGGAACTTGAATGCATATATCAAATGGAAAAGGAAAAACGTAAGAGATCTATTCTCAAAAAGAGTCCATGTGATGAGATTTAGGTTTTGGGGTTCCCTTTAGTAGGCCTAGATTTGGGAATGATAAGGTCTAGATTTAGGGAACCAAAATAAGCTTAGGGTTTCTGGTGGTCAGAGAGTTAAATGATAAGGTCCAGTGGCAGGTTTGGGATTCAGGGAACTAAATGGAGAGGTTTGGATCCCCTCTTGGGATTTGGTGCAAAGATAGGGAATTTGGGGGAACTCCCTTCTGGCAACACAGGGATTCTCTATAAAGGAATTTACAGGCCTGAAAACTGAGATTTGTAAAAGATTTATTATAGGGATTGGGAAGTAATGTTAAAAATCCTGACAGAGAGGCCTAAGGTCTCATTAGGGAGATAGGTGAGGATAAAGAGAGGATAATACTGGAAGAGAATAGTATTCCAATAGGCAGAGGTTTCCTAGATATGGCATGGCATGGCATGGCATAGCATGGCATGTTTAGAACCTCTGCAAAGAGAGGATTCTAGTTTGGCTCTTTTATAATAGGAGCTTTGGCTACAAGCTGAAGGGGGCTAGTGGGTGGAATCTCAAGTTAGCTCATCTCCTAGCTGGGTTTCAGCTTGAGCTGGAATTTGAATAGAATGAGTTTCTTTAATTCAATAGGATCGGAATTCTTTTGCTATATAACATATTAAAACTGCCTGTTTCCCTTGGGCAGGGTCCCTCACTGAGGCAGAGTTAAAGATTTTCTCTTTCAAGGAGTTTTAGAGTTTCTGGGTTCCTTCTTCACATGCCAGAGATTTTAACCCAAAGGCAGAGTGAAATTAGTTTACTCTGACAACAGCTTGAAGATGCCCAAAGCAGAGGTGTCTTTAAATTAATGATATCAAATGGTGTCTTGGTATAGTTTAGGGATCTCTCAATGAATCTTTATGCTAAAACTGAAAAACAAGGTTTTGTGGTAGAAGAACAAGATTGACTTTTTAATTCTCTCTTCTATCACAAAATCTTGCTTTTCAAATCAATGAACATACCATTTTAAGAGAGCAAATACATAATTATGAAAGTGAGAAGATAGAAAGAGCTTTAGATTTTTAAATGATGTCATCTCAAAACATTTTACATTTTGAAATGAAATGTTAAATTTATTTTCAACAAAATAAATTAGGAATTTGAATTTTCAGCAGCCTGAAGATAAAACTTTTCAATGTAAAATTGTGACATGCAAGAAAGGGGAATGATAAAAATCAAACTGATATTCATTTTTAGATAAGATCATTTATTTTGATTAAAACTGTTGTGCAACTTATGACATTATAAAGGCAGAGTACTACTTAACCACTTGTAAGTAAACTTGATAAATTTGTATTTCTAATAATTTGTCTCATATTCCATTTAAATGGTTCAATGGAATATATTATGAGAAATGCTAAAACAAAATTCTGAAAAAATATTCTAGGTGTAGGTAATGTAACAAATAAAATTAGACATCTGAATTGAGATTGGAACATTATAGTCCGACAATTGATATGAGACATTATAGTTACCCTTTCAATAATCTTTGAAATAGGTTTATCAATATTACTAGATTTAATTCAAACTATTTTGAACTACTTTTAGAAATAGGAATCATATTTTTTTTAGTGACATGACTAAGATAAGACATTACTTTAACCAGAAGAAAGGGAATAAACTATTGACTGCCAGGCTACAGCCATAGAGGAGAAGACCAACACAAATAGAGGTTGGCAAGGAATTGGCAGTGTGTGTTCCTGCAATTGCTCTCAATAAAAGAAGCAAAATGCTCCAAGAGAATCAAGGTTCCCAGATGGGAGCATAAGTTTCTCAGGTCATTTCCCTGGAGGAGACAGCTCTTCTCTGAAGTAAGAGATCTTCTTATAATGCAAATTAACAGTGGCATTTATATTAGTTAGGTTATCTCAATGTATGTGCAGATTTATTACATATTACATACATACATTACCTAACTACTTTTTCAGGCGTGTGCTCTAAATGCTTTGTGTATTGGCAATTCACCACTTTTGTGTGATATTAATAAAAAAGTGCCAACAGCCTAAGGTGGGAAGGAAGAAGGCAATGAGAAGAAGGCAGAATTGAAAGTCAGTAGAGATGTCACAAGACAAAAAAGACAAATAGAATACAAGTTAAGGACAGAGAATTGTCATTGAATACAATCAGTGTCTCACAGTACAGGCAGTGAGATATAGGACAATAAATCAGATAGCTCCTATATAGAAGCACTTAGCTGAAAGCTGAGATTAGTAAGCAGCAGCTAAGGCACAAGACTTGGGATTCCAGTTATTTTTAAGGAAGTTTAGTTAGGAGACCTGTCTTCTGGGACCTTAGTGCTATTTGGTGATGAAAAGACTAAACTTGTCTCTTTGTAAATTCTTAGGTTGATGTGAAACGAAACTATTCTTAGGTTGATATGACATGAACCTGAGGGAGGAAAAGATAATATTTCCTAGGACACACACAGACCTAAAAAGGTCTAACCTGTAAACTTAACCTAACCTGAAAGGAATATAGCATCTTAAGAAAGTGAGCTATTGCAAGGGAAAGGAGGGAGTGAGAAGCCAGCATGAGACTGAGCATGGTGAGCTAATAAGTAACTTAAGGGAACATCTACACTTTGAGGACATTGTTTATAAGGGAAGAAAGGGGGCATGGTATTACAATTTGGATTTCTGATTGGATACAGGGTTTTGAAAGACCTCCATCAAGGGTGGGACTGGAAGGCTGACATTCCCTGGTTGCCTCAGGGAGTATTACAATTTTATCTCCAGGCTTTCACTGTTACCTCACCTACCCACCCCAGGACCTCATCACTAGAGGATTTTATATTGGGTTTCAGTGATTTTTCGTCTCTTCCCATTGTAGAGTTTATATCAACTAGAATGTATATACATATACATTGTATTAATAGAGAGCATTGTCAAATGGGAGAAATATTAGACTTGTTTTATTCATGAATGGAAGGTATAGATCTGCAAATTGAGTTTTGATGTAGAGAAAAAAAACTTTCTAACAGTAAGAAGGATCCCAAAGGGAAATAGGTTATTTTAAGAAAGACTGCTTTTAAGGTGAAACCAGTCTTTTAAGGGGAATATTTGTAGGGCCTCTTAGGAAATAATACCTTTTTAAAAAGATTTTAAAGCACAAATAAAGCACCAATTTGATTGCACAAATTTGATAGCAAGGTGATCCCTATGAACATTAAGAAACCTCACACTTAAAAGTTAAGGACTTAAAAAGAAGACTTAAAAGTTAAGGACTTAAAAACAAGTTAAATTGATTTAAGACAGTGAAGGAGTCACATTAGAATTTCTATTTTCATTTCAGCAATTTTCTGTTTCTCTAAATTGTAATCATTCTTTAGGAGCAGGTTTCTTGGGGAGCTTGTAGAGGCAGCCTTCCTTTCAGTTCAGTTCAATAAAAACAAAATGCAGCCAGGAGTTGAAGTTCAGATCCTTTATTGTGTCCTTCAAAATCCTGAATCTTTTCCTGGGCCTAGTTAGCTTTCTTAGAGGCCTATCCCTCTCTTTGTTTCCCGCAAGCTCATGTGCAAATGGCTCCAGCCAGCACGAAGGTTGAAGTGGGATTGAGTCTGACTCTGAATACCCCAAGAAGTTTTCCCAAAGTCCTCCTTGGCCCTGAGAGCCTCTTGCTTATATGCTGCCCCCTGAGCACACACCAATCATTTCATCACCAGGAAACCATTATTTGCTGTAGGATTAATTCAATGCTAAATTAGATTTAATCATTGTCTCCTCAATTCCACTCAGTACTTCAAGTTCTGGCCCATAACATCTCCTTGTAGGGTTAGATCAATCATACTGAATTAGGTAATTATATCCATTCCAGTGACTTAGCACCTTATAAGAATCCTAACACATTTCTATTGTCACTACCTTCCACCAATTAGTGATGAAGACCATCTCATTCCACTATGCTTTATACAATGCTTTTTTTTTATTTTAGAGAAGCAAAGATTTTCCCCTCCTGCAGCAAGAATAATAAATGATTACTCCACCTAAAACTACATTTTAATTTAATACTCTAGTATTTGATATTAAGACATTTCTTCAACTCTGAAACTATATACCACTAAAAGGGAAAAATCCTAAAGATGTTTTTAAAAAGTAGTAAAGTAGTAAAACTAAAAATTATTTTGGAGACAAGTAAAAAAGTACCACTTGAGAAATCATAAAAGTTTTAACTATTTGTGACGACTAGAGAGAACCTAAAAGCAGTTACTAAAATGAAAAACCAAATAAAATACCATTTCAAAATAAACTTCAAATAAAATTCAAAGTCAAAACGAAAAGATAAGTAGATTTCCTGGGAAGAAGAAAGAAATGACAGATGATTGACTAAATCTAAGAGGCAAAAAATAATAATAATAATAATAATCTGCTTACAAGACTATCTGAGGCATATAGCAGCTTAGAAATTTTCGTCCCAAGTGAGGATGATTATGATTTGACATAGTCATAATCCAATAATCTTGCCTAGGACTGCAAAGATTGGGGCTAAACCTAGAGTCAAGTTCTCTTTCTAGAATCTCAACTATTATGATCATTAGATAAAAACAATACATAAGGCCTAGAAATACTGATAATAATCCTGTACTAGGGATTGGGAGTAAATAGGGAAGTAAAATACATCTGAAATTGACCTACCAGAAGTGTAAAATGGTAGGTGAATTTCAAGTGCATTGTACTTCCATGTTTGGCTGCAAAGCTGCAAGAGGATGCCTCTTTAAAAAACAATACTCAAAAAGGATGGAGATCATACACACTTGATCCACCTGTGGGCACTAAAAGGTGAAGGGAAAACCCCTTTTTCTTTCCTTTTACCTTGTGGCTCAGAGAAATGGGCTGTGGTATTTGTTTCTCTTCTGTTTTTATTTGGCCTTATCGGTTTCTAGGCAGAAGTGATAGAATCCCCATCAGAGCTAGGAGTTTAAGCCATGACAATATAGGATTCAGCAGCCAGCCAATTCAGTAGAAAAGCGTAAAGAATTCACATGCCTGGCTGTAACGTTCAGCCTACCTTTCTGGAGATCCTCTGGAAGGGCCATATATGAAAAGATTCAACTTGTCTCTTTGTAAATTCTTATATATGCTCTTTAAAAGAATGCAATTTGGAAATTAACTTCCCTGTGTATAATTTCTATGATTCATTGTATCTATCTGTATTGGACAACTAAGTGAGGTATTCTGAGAGAGCAACGAAGCTGATACTATAAAGTATACATGCAAAACCAGTTGCCTTCAGTTATAATCATTAATTACAAGCCTGCTTTTTGCCTGTCTTTATATGAAAATCATATTGTAAATCTTTATTTTAAACTGAAAATATGGATAAATAAAGTTTTCCAAGCACTTAGGATTTGCTTGGGACAGGAAAGTTCTTATTGAAATCATCTAAAGAAAAAAAAATAGCATATATGTACATAAGGCTGTAGATATGCAACTGAACAAAATGTATATTGAGTTGCATTTTCTATGATTACTAGAAGCTTCTTTTGCTCTATATTGTGTACAATAGGTTGACCTGTTGTTTCTAGTAGTTTGGTTGGAGGCATGAAGCATGGAGTAGACACTATTTGCCCATCCTGGTACAAGGTAGTATCCCTATCTTCTGACATTTTCATTTGATTTCTCTCAACTCATTGAGTTCTCTCATCTCTCCTCTCTATCTCTCTCTTGCCTTGCCTTGCTTACTCAAATCCCAGCTAAAATCTTCCTTTCTACAAGACGATTTCCCCAATCCTCCTTAATACTGATGTCTTCCTCTGGTGATTTTCTAGTTTGTCTTGTATGTAATATCATGTTTGTACTTAGCTATTTTCACATTGTTGCTTCCGTAGGAATATGAGTGTGCTGACAGTGAGGACTTTCTTGTATCATTCTTTGTATACTCAGCTTTTAGTGCAATGTAAGTTACATAGTAGACAATAGATTTATTGAATGACTGTTACTCACACATAGCGCTCCATCACCTGTCATAAAGTATCTTCACTGGCTGTTCCCATACCTGGAATGCTCCTCACTTCCATCTCCTGGCTTCCTTCAAGTCTCAGCTAAAGTCTTGCCTTCTATACATGCTTTATCACCCTTAAAACTAGAGCGTTCCATCTGAGACTACTCCCACTTCAGTTTATAAGTATCTGATTTACACTTAGTTGTTTTGACCCATGTAATCTGACAATCTCTCTCTCTCCTTTCCAATGCATCATACTTCTTCAACATACATTTTGTGCTCCCAGAAATACCCTCATTTTCTATTTCCTCAACTTTCTCATTTCATACAGTATACTTCATCATACCTTGACCTGATACAAAGATAGTTAGACCTCTGATCACCAAATAATACAGCACTGCTGCCCTTATAAATTCTCAATTTCTTATTTGATCACACTCTATTCTCATCCCACCTCTTTGCAAATTTAAACCCTGTTCTTCATCCAGACCTGACCTCTAATCCCAGATTAGACCATCCCTTCTGGACTAGCTTTTTTTCTTTCCCCATTTTGATTCCCTGGCGAAGCATTCAATTTGTCTGTTCAACTCTACATACCCACTTATCAAATTGCCAACTGTATCTTTCTCAGACTCAGTCTTGAATCATTCCTGCCCTTGAATCACTCCTGCCCTGCACTGCCTTTGCCCTTATATACATGCTACAGAAAAGAATGCAACTGTGGGCTACTACTACATAACCTCAGCCGGGTTCTGAAAGACTATTTATCTCATTTAATCAATCAAATACTTTCAGCCACTGTCTTCTCCTTCACCTCTCTCACATGAAGAGGTGGCGCTTCTCCTTGCCAATGAAAATGCCTCTACACATACAAGCAATACCATTCTATCTCACCTATATTTCTCTTTAAACATTCCTCTTCTCACTTAACTTCAATCATTCCCTGCATCCTGGCTATTCCCCTGCTTGCCTACAAACATCCCCAAAGAACCTTTACTTATTCAATCCATACCCTCTATCATCCCAAATCCCTACTGTCTTTTGTAGCTAAATGCCTTAAGAAGCCCGTTGACAACTGGTATCTCCACTTCCTCTCCTGTCATTTTCTTCTAATACTCTGTGTTCTATCTTCCAAATTCTTCAAAATTATTAGTGATCTCTTAATTGCCAAATCCAATGGTCTTTTTTCAGTTCTCATCTCTACCTCTCTGCAGTCTCCCTTGGTGATGAACTCCTCTGACTGACCTCGTCCAATGCAGGTCGTCCAATGCAGGGGTAATCCCTGCTCCTTCATTTCTCTGTACCTATTGCTGACACAAATAGTAATGGTTTAATAGAAGCAACAACTTTTGGCCTTGGCACCTTTATTCTTCACATATTTCACCAGATGGGGTAGTTAGGTGGCATAATGAATAAGAGATCTGGGTCTAGAGTCAGGAAGAGTCATCTTGAGGGGCACCTAGATGGCAAAAAGGAAAAAGCACTTGCGCTGGAATTAGGAGGGTTTGAATTCAAATCTGTCTTTAGACACTTAACACTTCCTTGTTGTGTGACTAGGCAGACGAGTCACTTAACAAGGTTTGCTTCATTTGTCAAAATGAACTTAAGGAAACAGCAAACCATTCCAGCAACTTTGCCAAGAAAATTCCCTTCATTTTAGACATGACAGAATTTCAGCATAAGAGAATAGTATTTCCTCCCACATCATCACTAATGAAGAATAAGTTAGTTTTTGTTTTAAAATAAAAAGCAATTTTTCATTCATTAAAAATGAACAGGCACTTTCCAACAATGAGATGATTGATGCCAGTTCCAATGATCTTGTGGTGAAGAAAGCCATCTGCATCCAAAGAGAGAACTGTGGGAACTGAATATGGATCACGACTTAAACATTCTCACTCTTTTATTTTTTATTCACTTGCATTTTGTTTTCTTGCTCATTTACTTTCCTTTTTTTAATCTGATTTTTCTTGTGCAGCAAGAAAAGTATATGTTTATACATATTAGATTTAACATATATTTTAACATGTTTAACATATACTAGATTGCTTGCCATCTAGGGGAAAGAGTGGGGGCAAGGAGGAGCAATCTGAAACATAAGGCTATGCAAGGGTCAGTGTCAGATTATCGATGCATATGTTTTGAAAATAAAAAGTTTTATTAAAATAGTTTTAAAAAATTAATAGGCAGCAAAACCATTTTGCTGACAAATAGAGTAGCTGATCACTGGAATAGGTTAATTTCATGGTCAAAACAGTCAATAACTATAGCAATCTGTAACCCTGGCCCTCAGTTTCCCTTCTCATCCATGGGGTAAATATAGTACAACAAACTATTATTCACCCTTGTTATACAACTGTGGGATAGCCCTGGGAACAAATATCGCTGTTGGATAGCCCTGGGAACAAATATCGCTTTCAGAACATCATCCTGGGTGGATTTTGGCCAAATCCAACAGAGCAGAGTTATCTACATACTAGAGCAAGTTACTCCAGTAACAATTTTCTCACCCTTGACAAGCTCCAGAAGGTCTGGCTTCCCTTCTATATTTGCTGGAGAAAGTGAAGTTAGCGTCGTTGGCATGTAACCTTCTTTGCTCCTTGGGTTATTTAAGTCACATTTATGCTTATGCATAAATTGTCATCTCACACCAATCTGATCAATTGAATCAAATGATCTTGGGCGACATCTAGTGGTTCTGTCCAAGATTGCCCTTAAATTCTCAGTTAAAGCTCTTCACCCCTATTCTCTCACTCCAGCAGCCAAAGCTGCTCTGGCACAAGTTATAGACTCTCTTCACTCAGGGTCTCATCATTATGACCCAGAACTTCCAGTTACCTTGTCTCTTTCTCCTGCTCCCGAATACCTTACAGCCTTACTCCACCAAGGTGATTCTATTTTAGAATGTTTTTTCCCTTCTATTCAGCCTTACCATGTGATTTTACCTTATGCTGCTTTGGCAGGACACCTCCTGCAAAGAGCAATTAAAAGAACTCTAAAGCTTCCTTGTTTCTCTGTTTGTCTCAATCCTTTGGTCTACCACATCCTTTATGTCTATCCAAGCTAATGAACACTTTGCAGTTTTTCAGGTGGCAATCTTCCACAGAGGCTCTAATTTGTTTCAGTTGTTTACAGCATATCATTATTGCTTTGCAAAAAACAAGAAGCTATTAACCAACATTTATTACAACTTATAATTGAAGTAAGAGATACATTATTAGTTTTAGGAGATCATGTAGATTACTCAGAACCACAATTTATGTTGACATGTGATTATAGGGGGAGCTAGGTGGGGCTGCTAATAGGGCACCAGCCCTGAACTCAAGAGGACCTGAGAGCCAATCTGATCTCCAACACCTAACACTTTCTAGCTGTGTGACCCTGGGCAAGGCACTTAACCCCAATTGTCTCAGAAAAGAAAGAAAAAAAAAAAAAAAGGAATGTTATTTTAGATTTCACCCTCTGTATGTCACTGCTGTAACATCCTTCTAAGAATGGTGTTAATATGGCAATCTTTGAAAAAATCATATGAACTGGGCTTCTACAAATCAATCTGACCCCAAAGGCATTGATGAATTCAGGAATTTGTTCCAGCAAGCCTTGATTTCTTGGCACTTTGCCTTCTCCTGCCATGGTTCTATTATCACTGCTCCTTTGTTGATATTTACATTCTGTTGACAGATATCTTGGCTTTGTCAAGTTGCAGGGGGTGTGTACAAAACAGTTGGTGGTTATTGATCACCTGGTACTTCTGCAACAAATTGCCTGCTTCCCAAACAATCAGACTTGCTTAGTCTGTGATTAGTTTGCAGAATTCCAGGTCATTCTGATCTGGCACTGAAACCCTCCTTCGAGCCAGCCAGCAGACAGTCAAAGGCTGAAAAGGACTGGGAACAGATATGCTGGAATGGAATGGTAAATAGGCTGGATAGAAGGTGATACTTTATCTGAAAACATTAAAGTTTTTCTTTGAACCCTAAATTGACAGTCGCTTCATACTGTGATTGATTTATCTACTTTTTGTTTTTCTTTTGTTTCCTTAGCAACTTTGTGGTTTTAGAGCTTAAGAGAAGGCTCAAAAACTACAAAACACTTTGCACACAAATAAAGTCAGATCTAACCAATTAGAAAAATATTAAATGCTCTTGGATAGGTAGAGCAAATATAATCAAGATGACAGTGTTACCTAAAATAATTTATTAGTTAAAAAGTTAAAATTTATTTAAAAATAAATTATTTAGTAGTTAAAACTATTTAATGACCTAGAAAAAAATAACAAAATTCATCTGGAAAAACAAAAGGTCAAGATTTTCAAGGGAAGTAATGAAAAAAAATCAAATGAAGGTGGCCTAGCTGTGCCAGATCTAAAACTGTATTATAAAGCAGGGGTCACCAAAATCATTTGGTATTGGCTAAAAAACAGACTAGTTGATCAGTGGAATAGGTTAGGTTCACAGGACAAAATAGTCAATAACTTTAATAATCTAGTGTTTGACAAACCCAAAGACCCCAGCTTCTGGGATAAGAATTCACAGTTTGACAAAAACTGCTGGGAAAATTGGAAACTAGTATGGCAGAAAGTAGGCATTGACCCACACATAACACAGTACACCAAGATCAGATCAAAATGGGTTCATGATTTAGGCATAAAGAATGAAATGAGAAGAACAGAGGATAGTTTACCTCTCAGACCTGTGGAGGAGGACCAAAATTTGTGACCAAAGAAGAACTAGAATCAGTATTGATCACAAAATACAAAAATTTTGATATCAAATTAAAAAGCCTTTGTACAAACAAAACTAATGCAGACAAGATTAGAAGGAAAAAAACTGGGAAAATATTTTTACAATCAAAAGTTTTAATAAAGGCCTCATTTCCAAAAAGGCCTCATTTCTAAAATATATAGAGAATTGACTCTAATTTATAAGAAATCAAGCCAATCTCCAATTGATAAATGGTCAAAGGTTATGAACAGACAATTCTCAGATGAAGAAATTGAAACTATTTCTAGTCATATGAAAAGATGCTCCTACTCATTATTAATCAGAGAAATGCAAATTAAGACAACTCTGAAATAGAATGACAGGGAAAGGAAATGCTGAATTGTTGGAGGGGATGTGGGAAAACAGGGACACTGGTACCTTGTTGGTGGAATTGTGAATACATCCAGCCATAATGGAGAGCAATTGGGAACTATACTCAAAAAGTTATCAAACTGTGCATCCCCTTAGACCCCACAGTGTTACTACTCCCAAAGAGATATTAAAGAATGGAAAGGGACCTGTATGTGCAAAAATGTTTGTGGCAGCCCTCTTTTGGGGGCCAGAAATTGGATGCCCCTCGATTGGAGAATGGCTGAATAAATTGTGGGATATGAATATTATGGAATATTATTGTTCTGTCAGAAGTGACCCACAGGATGATTTCAGAAAGACCTGGAGAGATTTACATGAACTGATGCTGAATGAATGAGCAGGACCAGGAGATACTTGTATACTTCAACAACAATACTACAGGATGATCAATTCTGATGGATGTGGCCATTTTCAACAATGAGATGAACCAAGTCAATTCCAATAGAGAAGTAATGACCTGAACCAGCTACATCCAGCAAAAGAACTCTAGGAGATGATTATGAACCACTACATAGAATTCTCAATCCCTCTAATTTTGTCCGTTTGCATTTTTGATTGCCTTCAGAGGCTAAATGTACACTATTTCAAAATCCGTACAAATCTTTTTGTACAGCCAAACAACTGTTTGGACATGTATACATATATTGTATTTAATTTATACTCTAAAATATTTAACATGTATTGCCATCTGGGGGGAGGGAAGGAAGGGAAAAATTAGAACAAATGGTTTGGCAATTGTCAAGGTTGTAAAATTACCCATGCATATATCTGGTAAATAAAAACTATTAAAATAGTAAAAAAAAAAAAATTGGACTGCTGGTATGAGGAGACAGAAAGTAAACTGGTCCTGGGAATTCAGCATGTAGAGACTGAGTTCTAAGCTTCCAGAATCCTTACAATGAAAGTCCTGGGGAAATTGACAGAATTGGAGACTGCATAAGTGAAGGGATATCCCTTACTGGAGTAAGCTCTCCACCAGAAATTCACTCTAAGGTCTCTGACTTCCTGATTTTAGTTCCTACTGATAGTGAAGCCATAACAGGAGAAAGAAAGAGACATAGGCAGAAACAGAGACAGGGGGAGAGAAAGGAAGGAGACAGAAAGAAAAGACATGAATAAAAATTTGGTAACTACCACTAGTCATAGGAAAACTCTAGATGTGTTTTATCACTGCTCTCAGAAAACAAGTGACTACTCCCTGTAAACTGATCCAAACATTTTGGAGAGCAATTTGGAATTATGCCCAAAGGGCTATCAACCTGGGTATACCCTTTGATCCAGCAGTGTTTCTACTGGTTCTGTAGACCAAAAAAGATCATAAAATTGGAAAAGGATCTACATGTGCAAAAATATTTGTAGCAGTCTTTTTTATCGAGGCGAGCAATTGGAAATTGAGTGAATGTTCATTAATTGAGGAATGACTGAATAAGTTATGGTATATGAATGTTATAGAATATTATTTTTCTATAAGAAATGATCAGCAGGATGATTTTAGAAAGACCTGGAGAGAATTACACAAACTAATGCTGAGTGAAGTGAGCAGAACTAAGAGAACATTGTACACAGCAAGATGGTGATTCAGACCAATTCTCATAAATTTGTGATGGAGAAAGACATCTATATCTAAAAAGAGGAATGGGGAGACTTAATGTGAATCACAATCTGGTATTTTCACATTCTTTGTTATTTGCTTTTTGTTTTCTTTCTTTTTCTCCCCTTGTTGATGTGATTTTTCTTGTGCCTCAAGATAAATGTAGAAATATGCATAGAAGGAAAAAAAAAGAGAGAAAGCTCAGCAAAAAATAAAATGTCTTGACCATAAACACCGGTGTTTCTCCTTTTCTTGCTTTCATGGTCTCTATGAGTGCTAGCAGGTCTGTCATTGGTATTCCACAATAAAGAGTGATATTAGAAGCAAACTAGCAGAACATAGAATAGTTTGTCATTCAGATCTGTTGAGAAGGACGAAATTTGTGACCAAAGAAGAACTGGAACTCATAACTGAACACCAAATACATAATTCTGATTATATTAAGTTTAAAAGTTTTTGTACAAACAAAACTAATGCAGACAAGATTAGAAGGGAAGCAATCAATTGGGAAAACATTTTTACGTTAAAGAATTATGATGATAAAGGGCTCATTTCTACAATATAGAGATTATTGACTCAAATTTATAAGAATTCAAGACATTCTCCAATTGATAAATGATCAAAGGATATTAATAATTTTCAGGTGAAGCAATTAAAACCATTTCTAGTCATATGAAAGGGTGCTCTAAATCACTATTGATCAGAGAAATGCAAATTAAGACAACTATGAGATATCACTACACATCTCTCAGATTGGCCAAGATGATAGGAAAAGATAATGATGAATGTTGGAGTGGATGTGGGAAAACTGGGACACACACAATGTTAGTGGAATTGTGAACCGAATTAGCCATTCTGGAGAGCAATTTGGAACTGTGATCAAAAACTTATCAAACTGTGCATGCCCTTTGATCCAACAATCTTTTTGCTGGGCTTGTACCCCAAAGAGATCTTAAAAGAGAGAAAGGGACCCACATGTGCAAAAATATTTGTGGCAGCCATTTTCAAGAAATTGGAATCTGAGTCGATGTCCCTCAGTTGGAGAATGGCTGAATAAGTTCTGGTATATGAATGTTATGGGATATTATTGTTTTATAAGAAACAATTAGCAGGATGGTTTTCGAGAGGTCTGGAGAGACTTACATGAACTGATGCTAAGTAAAATGAGCAGAACCAGGAGATCACTGTACACAGCAACATGCTGATCAGTTCTGGACATGACACTTTCCAACAATGGGAATGCTGAGGCCGGTTCCAAGGATCTTGTGATGAAGCGAGCCATCTACATCGAGAAGGGATTGTGGGAACTGAGTATGGATCATAACCTAACATTCTCTTTTTGTTGTTGCTTGCTTGCATGTGGTTTTCTTACTCATTTTCTTTATCTGATTTTTCTTGTGCTGCAAGATAATCGTATAAATATGTTTACATATATTGGATTTAACATGTAATTTAGCATATATAACATATATTGGATTGATTGCCATCTAAGAGAGGGAGTGGGGGAAAGAAGGAGAAAATTTGGATCACAAGGCAATGCAAGGGTCAATGTGGAAAATTATCAATGCATATGTTTTGAAAATAAAAAGTTTTAATTTAAGAAATAAACAAACAAACAAACAAACAGAACACTTTTCGACCTCTCCCAGCCCTATTTTATATAAGGAGAAAACCACATCCAGAGAGGCTGAAAGACTTCCCGGGTCATGCAAGCAAGAAGTGGCTTTGATTTCATGTTCTGTTCTTTTCACTATTCTCTTAGTATGGGTATACTCTACCCATACTCTAACTATAGTAGATGTCCAAATAAAGCAGTACTGTCACTACCAAAAAAAATTAATAAAAAAAAAAATAAGCAGGAAAGACAGGTGGCTCCAATTTTCAGTACTTGTTATCTAATCCCTAGGAGGAAAAGTCTGACCTTGATCCTGTCCCAGGTGCTGAGAGGGATTTCTTTTCGGAGGGTTAATGGTGGTGGGGGGGGCAAGGACTCACATGGAAGGATGGGGAGTGTCTTTGGCTACTCTGTTGTGGGTCTTCCCTTCTCCACCCCTCTCCAAACATTTGCTCTTACCCCTTCACCTTATTCAGATCATTCACGTTGTGCTTTCTGAGCAGGGGACTGCTGCACCTTCGCCACATCCCCGAGCAATGCAACTTTGTGGATGTTCCCGAGGTCCTTGCTCCAGACCAGGTATCCTTCTGTGATACATACCTAGTATCTTGTGGTTCGTTCATACAGCACTTTTCATACTTTATCTTTATTTTTTATTGCACTTTTAGTTTGGACTCCAAGTAACAAGGCAGTTTGATGAAGAGGCGAAACTGCCCCTTCTTGCTGAGGTGGAAAATCTTCTTCATCCTGGACACAAGTTGAATGAAGCCAGGGGAGAGGGCTGGTTGAGAGAACTGGCGGGTAAGTCCCCTCTTGGGTCCCTCAGCCTGCTCGGAAGGAGAATTAAAGGGGGAATAAACAGGTAAATCACAAGTAACTGGAGGCCGGAGGTTTAGAGACTTATGAGCCCACAGCAGTTTTAACCGATTTAGCCCTAGAGAGCCGCCTGCAATCCTAGCAATGGCAGGAGGGAAACTGAACTGCGGCTGTGTTTGTCAGGTCCGTGGTTCATATGGATGCGAAAAAGGGGGAAATCACTGACAGGTGGGTGCGTCCGTTAGCTCTCAGCTCGAGGAGTCCAAAGTTCTAGGTCTTGCGTTCGAATCTTGGAACTGCTCTGTTGCTTACTTTGATGGATTCACCATTTCCTTTGCCCGTCTCGGTTTCTTCTACTGTAAAATGAAGACATTCTACTAGATAATTTCTCAAATATCTTGCAACCCCTAACAGTTCTGTGAAGTTGAAGAAGGCGCCCAGATTGAAAAGGAGTCCTGGAATAGACAAATGTAGTGTAGATTCCTTTTTTGATACTTCCTTCCTTGTTATTGACTTCATGAGTGTCTGGGAAAGATTTGTACGGGACAGAGAGCCTGTCCCATGGAGAGGAGAGCTGTTCTCAATCAGGCAGTCCTGAGTTCAAGCCCATCCTATACAGCATTTAAATTGTCTTATTCATGCTGTAATTTATGGAGGAGCAGAAGGGAGAAGAGGTTTACAGTAGTTCAGTGGAGAAAAGATATGTCACTTTTAGTGGAAAGGTTTAAACGTACCCTAAGATTGTAGAATATATAGAGGATATCCTATGTATATAGAGTGCTCTATATACATTAAGAGTAGTGACTGAGTCAAAACTTCAAGAAAGATGAGCCCAGAAGACTTTGCAAATTTCAGAAAGTCATGAGGCTTTGGAAAGGCACTAAAACTATGGCTGTAGTTCTTTACCGAAGTGGTCAATTGTGGTGGTGGTAGTAGCAGTCTAAACAAGATGAAGAGTTGGCATTTGAGAAAGAGGAGCCATTGGAAATATCTGCCTTGTAAACACACACACACACACACACACACACACACACACACACACACACAGTGTTTGAATGAAACTTGGTCATGAAAAATGTAAAATCATGAATTTGAACACTGTCAAACTGAATCATTGTTTTAGCCTCTTGGAAGATAATTACAAATTACAACTTGGCTACAAGTTGCATTTACAAGTCCTATTTAAGTTTTTTTTTTTTTTTTTTTTTTTTTTTTAATGCACACTCTAATTCTTTTTATGCTAATCATTGTTTTATTTGGGGGAAGAACGTAAACTGTCCTTTCATCTAAGATATGTGATAATATTTTGAATTTCTCTCCTTTGGGAAAAACCTAGATTCCCCAAAACAACACTAGCATAAATAGGCATTTTTCCTTGGAAGAAGGGTGGGAGTGAGTAGAAAGGAAGGGAAGGAGGTAATGGAAGTTCTAATTTCATTGCAATTTCATTGATTTCTTCTGCTATTTGAATGTCAGACTTCTCCCAAATGTGAACCTTGGGAAAAGGGTGAAGGTAGAGGAAGGGAAAAAGGTAGTGAAGGTTAAGATTCTTTTTGGCTTGTGCCAAGGGGTTAACCATTGCCCCTGTTGTGGGGACTGGTGTAATTTTGGATCCCTTTACTTTGGAGGGCAACTAGGGGGCTCAGTGCATTTAGAATAAGACATCGAGTGAGAAAGACTTTTATTCAAGCCCAGGCTCAGATGTTTCCTATGTATATGATCCTGGACAAGATGTTTACCTTCTAAATGCTTCACTTTTCTCAGCTATGAGATGGAGAGAATAATAGCACCCACATTCCAGAACTGTTATGAGGATCAAGTGAGATAACATTCACAAAGGGGTTAGCACAGGTCTTGCATGTAGTAAGCACTATATAAATGTTACCCATGATGATGATAATTATTAGAGAGATTCTCTACAGAGGACTCCTGTAAAGTGAGTGGGTGTCTTCCCATATAAAATCTAACATAAGCACAACTAGCTAGATTTCATCAAGGTCCACAAAATTTCCTTTGATTTTCTTGTATATTTCTTTCCTCTAGCTCTGACTTTGAGGATATTGTATGGTGCTAGAGATAATGGAGGTTGCCCTTCATTTTCAAAGAGGACTAAAATGACATTACTATGTTAGTATCAAGTCATAATATCTGATTGTGACTGATCAGATCAATAAGACCTTGGAATCCTGTGCCACAGGTCAGACACAAATTGTCCTAATGCATATTTGAGATGGTTTCTCTAACTTTGTTTATGTCTTGCTTCCTCTAAGTGAATTCAATTCTGCTTTGCTTATAGAGCACAGCACACACTCTGATGATGGCGTGCTGTACTTGCTGTTCTATGCCAGTGTCTTCCATATAGCCATATAGAAAACTTGAAAGTTCTTAAGAGAAACATTAAGAGTGTATCTGTATTGCTTTTTTTGGACCATCTTGTGAGTACTTGCTCTGCGTGAGTTCCCCATAAAAGAATCTTTTTGGCAAATATATGTAAGGCATTCAGAACAGTGTGTTCAATGCAATAGATTTATATGCTCTACATTAAAGTTTGAATGCTTGGCAGTTTAGTTCAAGAAAGGACCTCAGTGTCTTGTATTTTATCCCACCAGGTAAGAGTTTCAGAATCTTCCTAAGACAATGCAAATGGCAGTGATTCAGTTTCCTGAATTCTTGGAATGCTGGCCAAGTTACACAGACATAACAACAATGAGGCCACTGCAATACCTCTGTAGTCCTTCAGTTTGTCAGTCGGTCAAATAGTTCTCAAATCCCAAGCTTTCCCACAGAGCCTCTCAAGCATTGAGCTAGCTCTCATAAAGACTATGTCAACCTCATAATCAATGTGTACATCCCTGGAGAATGTAGTGCCAAGATAAGTGAATTTATCCACACTATTAAAAACTTCTCTTTTTATTGTCAGTGTTTCCACATATAGATGGTCTGGTGCTGCCTAATGAAGAAACTGTGATTTCTTGCTATTAATTGTTAGGCCAAAATTTAGTAGAAGGAACAGAGAATTGATCCATACTTTGTTGCATCTTGGCTTCAAACTCTACATTGAGTGCACAATCATCTGCAAATAAAATGAAAGCAAATGCTTGTGCCAGTGTGATTGTAATTATAGCAGCAGTTGTGAGCTAGTGCCAAAGGAATAGTTTTTATGGGAAGAGGAGGAGAGATGGAAACTCTATGGGACAGCAACCTTTACTCAAATTAAAATCAGAGACTCTCAAAGCAAAAGCCAAAAAAGGATTTATTGCTATCTCACAAGAAAAGGCAAGGGCCAACAGATGAGGTATCAGTAGAAGAATTCAAAGCACAAACATCAAACAAAGGATTATATAGACTCTAATGCAAAAGTTCCCACTCCCTTCTAACCTTTTCTCCCATTGACTAGGGGCAGTCCAGACTTATACCCTAATGCAAAAATCTACACAGAGATTAAAAATCTATCCCAGGAACAAAGAATACTAGCAGATGACATACTCTTCCTGTTTATGAAAACGTTAGGATATGGGTAGACTGGAGGGGAATGTAAGTTTATCTAAGAAAATCAAACAGCTGCAGCTTTTTGCTATAGTTCAACTTGTTATTGCATACTGAAGACAGAAGTAGGGCATACATTGAAGCCACATTCTTATGCGAGGTCTTCACTCATTTTATCACACTCAATCCCTTTTTTTTTTTTTTTTTTAATTTTATATAGTATTCGCAGTATACATGCATGAGTAATTTTTTATAACATTATCCCTTGTATTCATTTTTCCAGATTTTCCCCTCTACTCCCTCCCCTAGATGACAGGCAATCTCATATATTTTACATATGTTACAGTATAACCTAGATATAATATATGTGTGTAAATCCAATTTTCTTCTTGCACATTAAGTATTGGATTCTGAGGTATAAGTAACCTGGGTAGATAGACCGTAGTGCTAATATTTACATTCAATTCCCAGTGTTCCTTCTCTGCGTGTAGTTCTTTCTGTCCATCATTGATCAGCTGGAAGTGAGTTGGATCTTCTTTATGTTGAAGATATCCACTTCCATCAGAATACATCTTCATACAGTATGGTTGTTGAAGTGTATAGTGATCTTCTGGTTCTGCTCATTTCACTCAGAATCAGTTCATGCTAGTCTCTCCAAGCCTTTCTGAATTCATCCTGCTGGTCATTTCTTACAGAACAATAATATTCCATAGCCTTCCTATACCATAATTTACCCAACCATTCTCCAATTAATGGACATCCATTCATCTTCCAGTTTCTAGCCACTATGAAAAGAGCTGCTACAAACATTTTGGCACATACAGGTCCCTTTCCCCTCTTTATTATTTCTTTGGGATATAAGCCCAGTAGGAGCACTGCTGGATTAAAGGGTATGCACATTTTGATAACTTTTGGGGCATAGTTCCAGATTGCTCTCCAAAATGGTCGGATCTTTCACAACTCCACCAACAATGTATTAGTGTCCCAGTTTTCCCACATCACCTCCAACATTCATCATTATTTGTTGCTGTCATCTTAGCCAATCTGAGAGGTGTGCAGTGATATCTCAGAGTTGTCTTAATTTGCATTTCTCTGATCAGTAGTGATTTGGAACACTCTTTCATATGACTGGATATACTTTCAATTTCATTATCTGAGAATTGTCTGTTCATATGCTTTGACCATGTATCAATTGGAGAATGGTTTGATTCCTTATACATTAGGATCAATTCTCTATATATTTTGGAAATGAGACCTTTATCAGAACCTTTAACTATAAAAATATTTTCCCTATTTGTTACTTCCCTTCTAATCTTATTTGAATTAGTATTGTTTGTACAAAAAAATTTTTACTTTGATGTAATCAAAATCTTCTATTTTGTGATCAAGAATGATCTCTAGTTCTTCTCTAGTCATAAATTCCTTCCTTCTCCACAGGTCTGAGAGGTAGACTATCCTCTGTTCCTCTAATCTATTTATGATCTCATTCTTTATGCCTAAATCATGGACCCATTTTGATCTTATCTTGGAATATGGTGTTAATTGTGGATCCATATCTATTTACTGGTATACTAATTTCTGGTTTTCCCAACATGCATTTTTATCCCTAATGTTGGTATCTTTGGGTTTATCAAACACTAGATTGCTATAGTTGTACCCTTTTTGGTACTTTGTACCTAATCTGTTCCACTGATCAAGCGGTCTATTTCTTAGCCAATGCCAAATGGTTTTTGTGACTGCTGGTATATAATATAGTTTTACAACAGGTATACCTAGACTACCTTCATCTGACTTTTTTTTTCATTAATTCCCTTGAAATTCTCGACCATTTATTTTTCCATATGTACTTTGTTATTTTTTTCTAGGTCATTAAAATAGTGTCTTGGGAATCTGATTGGTATAGCACTAAATAAATACATTTGTTTGGGGAATATTGTTATCATTATTATATTTGTTCGGCCTATCCATGAGCACTGGATGTCTTTCCAATCATTTAAATCTGACTTTATTTTTGTGCCAAGTGTTTTGTAATTTTGCTCATATAATTCCTGACTGTTCTTTGGTAAATGGATTCCCAAATATTTTATACCTTCGACTATTGTTTTGAATGAAATTTCTCATTGTATCTCTTGCTGCTGCATTTCGTTGGTGATGTACAAAAATGCTGAGGATTTATGTGGATTTATTTGGTATCCAGCAACTTTGCTAAAGTTCTGAATTATTTCTTACAACTTTTTCTTAGAATCTCTAGCATCTGCAAAGAGTGACAGTTTGATTTCTTCATTACCTACTCTTGTTCATTTATTCTCTTTCTCCACTCTTATTGCCGAGACTAGCATTTCTAATACAATAATGAATAGTAATGATGATAGTGGGTAACCTTGTTTTCACTCCTGATCTTACTGGGAAAGATTCCAGTTTATCTCCCATTACATATTATGCTTACTGACAGTCTTAAATATATGCTCCTGACTATTTTAAGGAATAGTCCATTTATTCCTATACTCTCAAGAGTTTTTAGTAGGAATGGATGTTGTATTTTACCAAATGCTTTTTCTGCATCTATTGAGATGTTCATATGGTTTTTAATAAATTGATGATTAATATGGTCAATTATTACTAATAGTTTTCCTAATATTAAACCAGCCCTGAATTCCTGGTATAAATAACAGCAGCTGATGTGAAAAGCCCCTGCACTCAAACTGGAAGTGTCTGCCCAGAAACCACAGTCCCTACTTCAAAGGTTCCACTTCTCTGGGAATTCCGAGGCTGCTTGCCTGGCCCTATGTGGATTAGATGTTTCCTCGGGCTGTGTCCCCGCTGTTCAGGCTCTAAGTACCCCATGGTGAAGCCCCGGACAGCAGAAGGGGGCTTCACAGCCGTGCTGAGATCTGTTAGATCACTTCTGGATTGGGGTGGTTCTAGATCTAGCTTTATATTTTAAAGTGGCTTGATTTCTCTTGTGAACTGCTGTTTTATAAGCAGAGAAGAGCTACCAACCTGTGCCAGATTCCTCTATCTCAGTGGCTTCTCTGATCCCAGTGTTCTCCCCAGCCCGATCGGCACAGTACGCTAACACCTAACCCTCTGTGCTGGCCTTTTTTCTTCCTCCCCTTGGAACTGACCTTTTCTGTAGAGACTCCAGATTCTCTTCAGCTGGTATGTTGTGCTTCTAATCCTTGTGGTTTCTATCAGTGCAGCATTATTTTTGAGGCTGATTTAACTATTTGGTAATGAGGGAAGAAGGGAGCTTACAGATTTGTGTCTATCTTCCCCTGCCATCTTGGCTCCACCCCTGGCTGTAGCTTCTTCTGTTCATTATTGAACAAATGGAATTTATTTGATTCATCTCATTCTTGAAGAGAGCCATGTTCATCAGAATTGATCATCTTATACTATTGTTGTTGAAGTATATAATGATCTTCTGGTTTTGCTCTTTTCACTCAGCATCAGTTCATCTAAGTTTCTCCAGGGCTTTCTAAAATCATCATGTTGGTCATTTCTTATAGAACAAAATTTTTCCGTAAATTCATATACCACAATTTATTGAGCCATTCTTCAATTGATGGGCATCCACTCAGTTTCCAGTTTCTAGCCATTACAAAGATGGCTGCCACAAACATTTTTGCACATAAAGGTCCCTTTCCCTTCTTTACCATTTCCTTGGTATATAAGCCCAATAGTAACATGCTGGATCAAAGGATATGCAGAGTTTGATAACTTTTTGAGCATAGTTCCAAATCACTCTCCAGAATGGCTGGATGTATTCAGAATTACAGCAACAAAGTATCATTGTCCCAGTTTTCCCACATCCCCTCCAACATTCACCATTATCTGTTTCTGTCATCCTAGCCAATCTGAGAGGTGTTCTACCAAACATTTAAAGGACAATTAGTTTCAATTCTGTGCAAAATATTTGAAAAAATACGGAAAGAAGGAACCCTACCAAGTTTCTTTTACACCAGATATAGTGCTGATATGTAAATAAGGTAGGGTCAAAACAGAGAAAGAAAATTTTACATCCATTTCCCTAATGAATATTGATGCAAACTTCTTAAATAAAACATTAGCAAAGAGATTATAGAAAATTATCACCAGGATAATACACTACGACCAAGTAGGATTTATACTAAGAATGCAAGGCTGGTTCAATATTAGGGAAATATTAGTATAATTTACTATATCAATAACTAAGCTAACAGAAATCATATAATTCTCTTATATAACAGATGCAGAAAAAGTATTTGACAATATCCAGCACCCATTCCTTTTAAAAACACTAGACCACAAAGGAATACATGGAGGTTTCCTTAGCATGATCAGTAGCATCTGTCTAAAACCAACACAAACATCATATGTAATGGGGATAAACTGGAAGTATTCCCAATAAGATTGAGGTGAAGCAAGGTTGTACACACTATTACCATTGCCATTCAATATTGTATTAGAATTGGTAGCTTTAGCAATAAGAGAAGAAAAAGAAATTAAAGGAATTAGACTAAGTAATGAGAAAATAAAATTATCCCTTTTAGCAAACGATGATTCTATCCTTAAAAGAATCCTAGAGAATTCATTTTCAAAGTACTAGAAACAATTAACTTCAGCAATGTTTCAGGATATATGATAAATCTATATACATCATCCACATTTCCACATGTTACCAACAAAGTCCATCAGCAAGCGATACAAAGAGAAATTGCATTTAAAATAACTTAGATAATATAAAATATTTGGGACTCTTCCTGCCAAGGCAAAGCCAGGAACTCTATGAGCACAACTCTATGAACAGTTTCCACACAAATAAATTTAGATCTTAAAAACTGGAAGAACATCAAGTGTTCATGGATAGCCCAAACTAATATAATAAAAATGACAATATTACCTAAATTAATCTATTTATTCAGTGCCATATCAATCATACTGCCAAGAAACTACTTTACAGAGCTAGAAACAACAATAACAAAATTCATCTGAAACAACCAAAGATAAAGCATTTCAAGGAAACTAATGAAAAAAAAAATGCAGATGAATGTGATCCAAAACTATATTATAAACCAGAAGTCATCAAAATCATTTGGTACTGGCTAAGAAATAGACTAATTGATCAGTGGAATAAGTTAAGCTAACAAGACACAATAGTCAATAAATATCTAGTGTTTGATAAACCCAAAGACTCTAGCTTCTGGGGTAAGAACTCACTATTTGACAAAAATTGCTGGGAAAATTGGAAAATAGTATGGCATAAACTAAACAATGACCAATACCTAGCACCCTACATATCACAACAAGATCAAAATGAGTTCATGATTTGGACAAAAAGAGTGATACTCTAATGAATTTAGGAGAACAAGGAATAGTCTACCTTGCAGATCTGTGGAGAAAAGGAATTTGTGGCCAAAGAAGAACTAGAGGAGATTATGAAATGCAAAATGGATAATTTTCATTACATTAAATAAAAAGTTTTTGTACAAACAAAATCAATGCCGACATGATTAGAAGGGAAGCAGAAAACTGGAGATAAATTTTACATCTAAGTCTTCTTATAATGAACTCCTTTCTTAGAGAATTGACTCAAATTTATAAGAATGCAAGGCATTCTCCAACTGATAAATGGTCAAAAGATATGAACAAATAATTTTTAGATAAAGAAATTAAAACTACTTCTAGTCATATGAAAAGCTGCTCTAAATCACTATTGATCAAAGGAATACAAATTAAGACAACTCTGAGATACCACTACATGTCTCTCAGATTGGCAGAAAAAGATAACAGGAAAAGATGAGAAAAGTTGGAAAAGTGATAGGAAAAGTGGGATACTAATATTGTTTATGGAGTTATGATCTGATCCAACCATTCTGGAGAGCAACTTGGAACTATGCCCAAAGGTCTATCTAATTGTACATACCCTTTGATCCACAGTGTCTTTACTTCATCTGTATCCCAAGGACATCTTGAAAAAAAGAAAAGAACCCACATGTGCAAAAATGTGTGTAGCAAGGAACTGGAAATTGAGTACAGGACCATCCGTTGTGGAATGGTTGAATAAGCTTGGTATATGAATGTAATGGAATATTATTGTTATGTAAGAAAAGATCAGCAGGATGATTTCAGAGAGGCCTGGACAGATTACATGAAATGATGCTAAGTGAAGTAAGAGAGAACACTATATACAGTAACAACAGGATTATACAATGATCAATTTTGATGTACATGGCTTTTTTTCAATAATAAGGCGATTCAGGCCAGTTCCAATGGACTTAAGATGAAGAGAGCCTTCTGCATCATTGTCTAAGCTAACTTTTAGCAGGATATAGTTTCCTTCCTTATCTCTTTTAATTAGATCAATTTCTGCTTTTGCTTGATTTGAGATAAGGATGGCTTCCCCTAATTTTTTTGGCTTCACCTGAATCATAATATATTCTACTTCAACTGTTTACCTTTACTCTGTATGTATTTGCCTGCTTTAAGTGTGTTTCTTGTAAAAAAAACATATTGTAAAGTTCTTTTGATCCAGTCTGCTATCCGCCTCCATTTAATGGGAGAGTTCATCCCATTCACATTTATAGTTAAAATTACTAATTCTGTATTTCCTGCAATCAGATCCCCTAATTATGCTTTTTTCCCCCTTCTCCCCCCTGAACCCCTTCCTCAGTATTGAATTTATGGACCCCACATTTTAGTATCCCTCCCCCTCCTTTTAAATCACTTCCCCTTTCTTGTATCCTTCCCTTATTCCCCTTTTCCTTTTCCCTATTCCTCTCCCCCCTTATGAGGTGAGAGAGAATTCTCTGAAAAAAAAATTTGTCAATTATTTACTCTTTGAACCTACTCTGATGAGAGTAAGATTCACACAATGTTTCTTCCCCACTCTAAATTCCCTCAGATGTAGAAGATTTTTTTTAATGTCTCTTCCTGGGATGTAGTTTCCCTCTTTTTATCTCTCCTTTCCCTGTTTCTGATACTATCTCCTTCCCTTTACTACTTCCCTTTTTATTGTTATATCAGTAAAATCAAATTATCCATGTAGACTTTCTGTATATCCACAACAGAGATACAGTTCTCAATAGTTCTTTTTACCTTTTTCTGCTTCTCTTGAGTCTTGTGGATGTAGATCAAACTTTTCTGTTTAAGTCTTTTTTTTTTTTTCTTAGAAAGAAAAGGAATTCCTTTATTTCATTAAATGACCATCTTCTTCCATGAAAGAAAATGCTAAATTTAGCTGGGTAGTTTATTCTTGGTTGCAATTCTTGTTCTTTTGCCTTTCGGAATATCTGGTTCCAGGCCCTTTGATCCTTTAATGTAGAGGCAGCCAGACCTTGAGTGATCCTTATTGTGTCACCTTGATATTTGAATTGTTTTTTCCTACCTGTTTGCAATATATTTTCCTTAGTTTGGTAGTTCTTCAATTTAGCCACTATCTTCTGTGGAGTTCTTTTTTAGGGTCTTTTTCAGAAGGTGTTCAATGAATTCTTTCAATGACTATTTTCCCTTCTGTTTCTATTATCATTGGACAGTTCTCTTTGATGATTTCTTAGAATCTAAGCTTTTTTTCAATCATAATTTTCGGGAAGTCTAATGATCCTGAGATGATCTCTCCTAGATCTATTTTCCAGTTCTATAGATTTTCCCAGTAAATATTTGACGTTATTCTCCAGCTTTTCATTTTTGCTTTTGTTTTTGTTTTGTTTGACTGATTCTTGGTTTCTCAATGAATCATTCATTTGTATTCAGTCCTGATTTTTAATGAGTTATTTTCTTCATTCACATTTTTTAGTTCTTTTTTTATATGTCCAATTGAGTTTTTAAATGAATTATTTTGGTCTGTTAATTTTTTTTTTTCCATTTCACTATTTTTGTTTAAATTGAGTTATTTTATTTTTCCAAATCACAAATCCTACTTTCTTGGGAATTTTTTCATGTTTTCCAATTCAGAAATCCTACTTTCCTGTGATATTTTAACCTTTTCCAATTCACAAATTTTGTCTCCCTGAACGTCCTGTGAATTCTTTATTTTTTCCAAATCAAATTTCAGGACAATTTTATCCTCTATCATAGGTTCTCTTTCCTTTCCCAATTTTTTTAATAGTCTCTTCTAGGAGAGATTTATGTGATGGGGGGCAGGTATCATTACCCTTTAAGATGTTATCTGGAGATTCTCTGCTGTTAGCCGCCTCAGGGTTGGATACCCGCTCTTTCTCTGTATAGAAGGTGTCAATAGTTCTCTTCAGCTTCTCACTAATTGTTAACACTCTGTGGGAAGTCTGCCTTTGGATAAGAAATGTATCACCTTCCTCCCAGCAAAGATGGATGCATCAATCCTGTGACTGGCCTAAGAGAGTGCTCTGGGAGAGAGTTCCCCTCGTCCCTCCCCAGAAATGCCTCAGAGGTGGTTAGCATAGCTGCGCTGTGAGGAGTGCCTAGTGAAGGACCCCTGCTGTGTGGCCTAGCAACTGTCTTGAGGTTTAAGGCTGAACAGTGAAAGCATCACAAACCCAGGCCAAGGCGTCCTATGAGGCCGTGGATATTAGCAGCTGACTTGAAAAGCCCCTGTGCTGAAACCGGAAGTGTCTGACGGGAAACCACGGTCCCTTCTGCAGAGATTCCATTTCTTTGGGAGTTCTGCTGTTGTTGGAGTTTCAATACTGCTAGAATTCCACTGCCTCAGACTGAGCCTTGTACTATGTGGATTAGAGCTGCCCCAAGCTGTGTCCCATGCTGTTCAGGTTCTTAACTGCCCCAAGGAGAAGCCCTGGACAGCAGAAGGCGGCTATGCTGAGATTGGTATTAGATCACTTCCGGATTGAGGTGGATCTAGGATCTGGCTTTATATTTTAAAATGGCTTTGATTTCTCTTCTGATCTGCTGTTTTATAAGCAGAGTAGAGCTCTCAGTTTATGCTAGATTCCTCTATTTCACATCTTCTCTGATCCTAGAGTTTTCCCCAACCTGTTTGGCACAGTGTGCTAGCACCTAACCCTTCCTGTGCTGATCTTTCTTTCCTCCCCTCAGAACCGACCTTTTCTATTGAAATTTCAGATTTTCTTCAGGTGGTAAGTTGTACTTCTAATCCTTTTGGTTTTTATCAGTCCACGAGGCTGATTTAACTAGTTGGTATTGAGGGAAGAAGGGAGCTTACACATTTGCATGTATCTTCTCTGCCTTCTTAGCTCTGCCCCCAATCCTATACGTTCAAGCCCAGAATTAATACTGAAACTAGACTTCAAATTTCTTTGTCCCTTCATTCATCCTTAACTTACTGGCTATTCCTTCTGGGAAGTTTTTTAGTTGCAGATATTGGACACCAACTCCCTTGAATATGATAACTAGGAAGGCAATTTCTTAACCTCTGGAAACCTGTCCACATGGACATCTTTCCTATATCTAACACTCTGATCTTTAGGGATTTGTTTTGAAAAATTCTCCAATATTTCCACTTCTTAACTAGGCTCCCAAGACTAGTCAACTAGAGTTGATTTTTTTTTCCTATAAGGAAACATTCAACAATTTTTATGCCTACTCCCCTTTAAAACTTCTTGAAAATTTAACTCTAGTTGTTGGTAACAAACAGTCCAAAGTAAATAAAAATGAGAATAACTTTCTGCTTTCCTTCTCTTTGGAAGAGTTTTCTTCTTTCAAAAGAGGGTGTGATTGTTCCCAGGATGGTCATATGTCTGAACAGCAGGTGGTGAGGAATCTCTCTCCCTAAGCCTGGTGGTTCTATAACAAATTATACCTTTTTGAAGGTGTTGTAACAGAACAATGGAGTGGAGAATCTCACTTCTCATCCATACCCATCAAGGGATTCATCCTAGGATGAACCTTAACATAATATGAGCAGGTGAAAGTTCCTTCTCAAGCATTTTAAGAAATTTCTCTACTGATGAGAAGAATTATGACTTCTTGTTGAATGAATTTAAAGGCAAAAAAAAAAAAATAGATTTTAACCCTACCAACAGGAAGTTGTAAAATTACATAGGTGGCTAGCTGGCTGAAATTAAGGAATTAGCAATTCTACAGCTGAATCTCTTCCCAGACTTCAGAAAACAAAAATAAGAAAAGTAGAGAAAAATAACCCATAGTATACCCTTAAAATTTTAAAAGGAGGGCCATATAATACATATAAATATAGATTTTGATTGGTACAAAACTTAAAAATTGAGATAAATTAGGGCCCTTCTGAAAAGAAAAAGAATTTAGTGTTAATGAAGGCAAACTTTAATTCTGAAGAGGCTTACCTAAACTCAAGAGAATTTGTGTGCAGATAGGGAGGCACTTATATTTATGGGCGATCCCTCCATGAAATTGCCACTTTGTGAGCACTTTCTTTTTGGGTCTTGGCAGGGACTGGTCAAAAGAGCATCAGTATTCCACCAAAGAAGCTATCATTTTGGAAATTAAAATTATCCCGCCTAAATGAGAAGAGCCTGAGGCTGAACTCAAAGCCTATGTCACTGTTTTAAAGGGTCCACAGTTCTCTGAAATGAAGTGAACCTCAGCTCTTCCTCACAATCTGGGATACTTCCTCATTCTAGGTCCCAATTTTTATAGGGTTAAATGTCTGGACATTCAAGAACAGCTATAAGAGATTAATTATTAATTATTATTATTAATTAAGCAAACTCATGTCAGCAGGGTGGCAAGGTGAGTGAGGTAAGGAATATCCCACAGATGGACGGGATTCTCCTTAGTTTGGGTATGAGAAAATGGTACAAATCATCTTGAATTGAGTGATCTAAGTAATCTTAAGATGGTCACCTGGTCCTATTAGACCAGTGATTGATTCAGAAGTACAAGAATATTTGGAGGGACTTTGCATATAGTTATTATGACTGCCACAATGGACTTGGTCTCCATGAGAAGGGGAATACAAGGATGGAGTTAACTTTCTATATGATTAAGCAACTGAACTTAGGATTCTGTAGATCCTAGCTCTCAGGTCTTACATACAGAACTTTGATAGTATTCCATCAAATTGATAAATACTGATTAGAATGAAGTAAGGATTCAAATGAATTATTTCTCAAATTTCAACTCACAAATGTATATTATTTCTTCCTTTATTTAAAACATGTAAATTTTCTTGACACATCCTAAGTATTCCTGAGTTGGGCTGGAAACTGGATCCCAATTCAAATTTGGCTTTCTAGGGCATCCCATTGGAGAAGGCCAGTAAGATGTAGATGGAAGCTCAGCTATAGCTAGGGGAAAAAAGAAAGAAGAAAAAATAATTGATACATTTAAGTATATGCTTCTGTGTGTGTGTGTGTGTGTGTGTGTGTGTGTGTGTGTGGGTGGGTGCGTGTGTGTGTGTTTTTCTCCTGGCACTAAGGATTCATTATATCAAGGAATCATGGAAATGGTCACTGGTAAAACTGAGTCTTAAAGAGTTTTCTGAACATTTTGAAGGTAAGTGACTTGCCTATGTTTTCATGTTCTATATATTTCATAGGAAGGACTTCAATTCAAGTTTTCCTAGAAATCATCTAGTTGTTTTGAAATTCAAATCAGATAAAATATGAAATGCATATGTATATTTCAGATCTATGTTGATTTTGGAGCAACTCATCAAATTGTTTACATAATAGTATTCTTTTACCTTTGTAGTAAAAGTCAATATATGAGTTGCAATTATAGTTATATTCATGGTAGTCTATTTACTTAAGCTCCTGCTGAGTTGTATTTCTTATTTAATTATGTATATTGTTGCCTCTGGACTCACAATGAAACCAACCATGCCAATTATTTTATTTGACTATTTGAAGAAATGTAAATCATTCTTTGATTTAGCTATGACTTCTTTTTTTGTTGTTGTTATATCTATAACAGGAGTTGTATTCACCTGATAGCGTGAGAGTTGGACCTTTGTTCTGAATTTGGAGCTATGCCCCTAAAGAGTGTGTAAAAATGCTCACTGATATTGTCATTAATCTTGGATTATCGCTCACATCTGGAAAGTAAGGAATGCTTTCATAAAAGAATCAATGGTCACTTTACATTGGTGAAGAGGAGGGAGGTGGCACTGGACAAGCATCATAATGGAATTTTTTAAAGTATATTTACAAATCAGGCATAGCATAAAATTATGATAGTTTATTTATGAATGATTTGGACATACCATCATCAATTGTAGTTACAGGGTTTTCCAACTCCTGCTGCATCTGAAATAACATTAAAATTATATTTCAGAAAAATGAAGAAAATGAGGAATAAGATAATACAAAGGACTCAAGAAATCTTTTTTAAAAATTGCAGACATCCAAAGAAATTCTCCATCAGCTTTTGCAAAGTGATATAAAGTAGAGTATATTATGTGTCTAAAGTATTAGCAATGTTCTCAGCAATACAATGATTCAAGATTATTGTGAAGGACTTATGTTGAAAAATACTATCCACATCTGGATAGAGAAGGAACTGATTGTGTCAGAATACAGATTGAAGCAAATATATTTTTTACTTAATGTTTCTTCAGATAGGTGGGAGAAAATCTGTTTTTTTTGGTAGCAACATGACTTAGATGGAAGTGTTTTTGCATATCTTTACATGTAGCTTTTCAGTGGGAGGATAAAGTGTAGTTATGGTGGGGAGAGAGGAAGGAAGAGAATCTGGAACTCCAAGTTCTAAAAATAAATATAAAAATGATTGTCATGTAATTGGTTAAAGGAAAATATTAAATTTAAAATGGGAAAAATAAAATAAGAATTCCATTTAGAAAAACCCTAAAATTGTGGATGAAAATATTTCACCCAGCAAAGTTAAGTACACTATTGAATAAAAACAAAAGGACATTCAATAAAATGTCACATTTTCAGGATTTTCTCTCAAACAAACCTGGATTTAATAGAGAATTTTACATATAAGGGCCAATATAAAAAAAGAATTTCTCTCTTTCTCTTACACATGCGTGCATGTCAGTATGTTATCCCTTCTTGGCATAGACACACCAAGAAGGGTATAGTAATGCAACAAAAATCTTTAAAGAATTAAGAGGGGAAGGAAGAGGATAAGGTGGGGTACAGAAATGTATTTAACTGAATAGCATTGGGATAAGAGGTGTAGATTAATATGTATAGGATTAAGAGGAAGGTATAAGGCTAGAGGAGAAGATAAAAATGATATCCATGGTGTTTGGGCAGGGGTCAGGGGCAGCTTGGAGATAAAGTAATAACAAGGCCAGTCAACAGATAGAAGTCAAGTAGAACAGTTAGAAAGGATGGTGAAAAGAAGATACAAAAACCAATATAATACCAATGATCAGGAGCAAAATTTATTTTTAAAAATATATAAAAAGTAATCATTGAACTCTGACAAAATCAAAGTTGAAAAAAGATTATAGTAAGAATGAAATCTACATTATGTCAACCATATTAATATTTTAGAAAAATATATGTGTAGGTACATATAAGTATATGTGAGTATATATTATATATATTTGGCTTAACTGAAGCTTTCTTTGGAAAGGTCGAGAAAAGAAGGAAAGGTACATAAAAATAAAAAAATACCCAGTAGAGAGCAAAAGAAAACCTAGAAGGAAGCAAAACTAGAAGAAAACTGGACATTTATGAATATAATGCCTTTTATATTATATACATGTAGGGGAGTGAAACTGTGTTTCCTTTAACATTATCACTGTGAAACTGTTCCCTTTGATCTATACAAAAAGAGAGTTGGGAGTCTCAGGCATTCCTGGGAACACAAGTTAAGCATCATTATTCTATCAGAAATCTTGGTCAAAAAGCACTCCATTAATCTTTTGGGGATGCCAGAACCTTTCTGGAAATTCCAATGGGAGATCTGGGTCAGATACTGATAAGCATTTAGACCTGGGGACTTTGGCTTCTTTTTTCAACCTGAAACTTGAGCATCAAGATTCCTATTTAAAGGGCAAATTCTGAACTCATTCATTGCAGAATGTCCAAAGGATTCTGCCTGCTGAGAAGGCATTCTCATCTCAGTGCCAGCCTCAATTTCCCTATTAGGACTTTGCCACTAAAGAAGTCAGTGTCTTAGAAAACTAGCTTCCAATCCAACAATAAACTTCCATGTTTGCCAATTAATAGTTCAGGTTCTTGAATTCTATCACAAAGAACTTGCACCTCTGAACAAAAGGGGATTTCCACAACTCTCTGACTGCTACTAACCTCATCATATGTTTCCTTGAATTAAAATTTGTTGCTAAATATTTTGAATGCTTCCCAGTGTTCTATCCAGCACATGACAAGGTTGTTGTTTTTTTTTTATCTGTTTTTTTTTCTTATTTTATGTTTAAGTTTTAAGTCAATAAATACATACAAAAGAAAGGAAATTATTTTAACATGCTAAATTATTGAACCCCATTTAATAAGAAAAAATATATTAAATTGGTTTTCTCAAATCCCATCTTCCTAATCCTTTAAAATATAGTGTAAACTACAGGATTTTTCTTCCCATCAGGTTTGTATCATTGGAGTAAACAATGATTACAAAAAAAAAAAAAAAAAAAAGAATAAAAAAAAGCATTAATATGGAGGATATTTTTTTAATAGTTTTAGACCAATGTGCTTCAAGTCACAAAGAGAGATTCAAAAAGAACATTAATGAATGTAGACTACATACCTTTTCATGATTAAATCATCATTAGATTAAAGGACTGACAGTTGTGGATTTTTAAAAAAATATTTAAAATATAACCTTTAAACTTAAAAAAAAAAAAACCCTAAAAACTTTAAAACATTATCAAGAATTTTAAATTATTATTATGTAAATGTGTGTGGAATAGAGAGCAATAAGGTGAAGATTTTTACAGGATTATATGTATTATTTTTCTATATTTTGTTTTCATTTTTTCTGTGTTTCTTCTATTGATGGTGGTTGAGATCCCTTTAAGATTCCTTTCTGATTCCCCAACCCCCATGGCTGACCTTTGATTCACAAATGCTAGCCAAAAAGCATCCTTTTAAATTCCAATGATAATCGGGCCCAACCCCCACTGGATCTGAATTAACTTGAGTTTTTCCCAACCCCCACAGTTTAAACCCATTGAATTCTACTCAACACTGACCCTGGCTGAAAGCTTGCCAGGAGCTTGGGACTCCACCAACAAGCCCCCTTTAAGTATAAAAAGAGCCAAACTGGAGCTATCTATTTGCAGGAGCCCTTCCCCACAAAACATGCTATTCTTCTGGCCATGTAAGGGTTCCTGCCCACCCAGCAACTACCTTTGGCCCTGGCATCTTTCTACATTTAACTTTATTTCCAAATTTCTACAATAAACCGTTTTATCAATCTAGTTTTCATGACTGTCAATTCATTTCCAGGGGACACTGCACTGTATTGGGACTATCTTTGCACAGACCACAACAGGGTTCCCCCTTTCCTATCTCTCATCACTATGACCTCTATATTATGTGTAGGCTCATATTTACTTGAACATTGGCCAGCTATAACCATATTTACTTAACCTGAGCTGATGACATTTATCAGTATTTGACATTTATGGATATTTAATCTATTAGCTGGACCACTATCTGCTTCATTAAGCCTGAAGGGCTGATTTTCTGTTTCCTAGAAATCAGGAGATTATGGGGAAACAGAAACCTTCCATTGCAATCTCTCCAAATAGCAACAACCCATTAGATGCCTTTCCTCCCCTTCTCAATGCCATCTTACTTGTGATGTAATCTCTTGTGTAAAAGTTATGTATTTTTACTACTTCTTTAGCCCTCCAACTGGGAGCTTTCTTTCTCTTTCTTATCTGGAGATGGGAGGGCTCATCTTTGGAAGGTTTTCAATAAACAAATTTTCTGCCTTCTACTGAATGGTCTCTGAGTAGTCATTTTGGGTAAGGGTCTTCTATATCCCTCACAAAGTGATCATTTTTTTTTATCACAAAAATACATAGGCATGGAAATCAACTAAACAGAATATTTTATATTAAATCTTTAGCATCAAAGAGGAGAAAATAAGATCTAAATGACTACCTTTGCAAAGCAGGCTTCCCTGCCATTTATTGAAGTCTGTGTTTCTCCAAAAAAATATTTTGAATTTCTTCCAGAAAGCTCCAGATAATTATCAAGAACATGGTCCTGAAGTGGCTCCACAAAGGAACTTGTAGTAAATCTGTTGATTAAAGTTATACTCTTTAGTATTTCATTCTAAAATGTCTGCATTTTAGTATGCAATAACTAGTCTCTCATTAGTTCTGTGAACATTTCAAAGCATATAAAGGGCTAACATTTTTTTTTAATGGTTGTAGTTTTTCGTTAATACTATCACAATTGTGACTTGTCCCTGAATAGTTTCTTCACTCTGAAAACAATTACAGTATACAAAGTTATAAAAGTTTTTTACTCAATTGAATTATTTCCATTAAGATCCTATAATGGTACAAAGAAAATTAGTGAAGAAAAAGTTGTTGTTGTTTTCCAGAATGGTCCAGGGAAAGACACACACACACACACACACACACACACACACACACACACAAATAACAAAAAAAATACTTGCAAATCCTGGATTCCTTATTAATCTGATTTTAAAGAAGCCACTAAAAGCACTTTATTACATAAATTCATATGGAAATTACTAAAGTAGTTTTAAGGGACCAGTTAGCAACCAAATCAAGGTTAAAACAAAGACTATGCTGAAGCTAAAAAAAAAAAAAAAATAGTTTTGAGGCTCTCAAATGGATGCAGACCACAAAATCGCCATTGTCATTGTGCAAAGGAGACTCACCTATTCTGCTTTTTTAAAAAATAAATATTACCTTGGTTATACAATACTTTAATTTAAATTCCAATGGGGGCTAAGTCCTACAGTCCTGGTTGTCACTATTAGGACAAGAGTAGTTACAATGTCTAATATATTTCTATGACTGATACTGTTAATACATATCCCAAAACACTTTAAAACTTTTAGTCTTGTAATTTCGTGAAATCATAATAATGTTATTCTAATTTTCAACTTTCTCATTCCATCCTCGAAGGGCTAATCTGTTTCACATAGTGAAAAGAAATAATAGGGCATATAAATGTGACATGATTAAAAATTAGTAACTTTTATTGGATCCTTATCATTGCATTAAGCACTAACCAGGCTTCCTAAAAGTTCCTTAATCAAACATCCTGATTTTAAAGATGAAGCAAGGTAAAGTGATTTGTCTTAGTGAAGAAGATACCCTGAAATGCTAAAAATCCTTGAAGGAGAAAATCTCCTTCAATTCTGCCTCAGTTTGGAATCCTGCCCCTGGGAAACAAGACAAGCAATGTCATTCTATTATCTAGGTGGGGCTGATTTAGGCCTGAGCAAAAGAATTCCAACCCTATTCAATTATTTCCTATTCAATTCAAATTTCAGCTGAAGCTGAAACCCAGCTTGTAGATGAGCCAACTTGGAACTCCACCCTCTAGCCCCCATCAGCTTGTAGCCAAAGTTCCTATTATAAAAGAGCCAATCTAAAACCCTCTCTTTGCAGAAGTTCTAAACATGACAAGCTATGCCATGCTAGACTACACCATGCTATGCCAAGGAAGCCTCTGCCCACTGGAATAATATTCTTTTCCAGTGTTACCCTCTCTTTACCCTCACTTATTTCCCTAAAGAGACTTTATGCCTTTCTGTCAGGATTTCTAACCTTAATTCCCAATCCCTATAAAAAACCTCTTTTGTCAATCTAAGTTTTTGGGTTTTTAAATTCCTTTACATAGAATCTCTGCATTGCCAGAAGAAGGTTCCCCAAAACTCCCTACCCTTGTGCTGAATCCCAAGAGGGTGCAGGGGAGCCAAACCTCTCCATTCGGTTTCCTGAACCACAAACCTACCACTAGACCTTTTCATTTAAGTCCCTGATCACCAGAAAATCTCATTTTGGTTCCCTAAATCTAGAACTTGTCATTTGATTCTCTACTAAATGGAACCCCAAAACCTAAACTTCATCATATTTTTGGTTCCCATATTGGGAGCCCCAAAATTAGACCTCACCTCATCACCAGGGCATACAGGTACAAGCACCAGAGGAAGATTTGAAGCAAAGTCCTCTGACTCTGTAGCCAGGGTACCATCTTCCCACTGCATTCCTTTGTACCTAGTTAACATTTTAAAATATATTTTACTAATATTTATACAAGTATAATCTCTACAGTTAACCCCCCCCCAATTCCTGTTGAGGTCACAGATATGGTCATTAATGATTTGTTACATTCCAAATGGAAAAATTACTAATATTTTTTCAGGTCCCAATTATATATTCATTTTTATTTTATACTTTTTATTTTGTTTTATTTTTTTAACATTGACCCTTGAAAAAACCCTTGTGTTCCAATTTCTGGCTCCTTTCTCACCCCATTCCCCAGATATCAAGAAATCCAATATAAATTAAACATGATAAAAATATAAATTAAATATGATATAGGCATACATATTAAATACAATTATCTTGTTGCACACACACAGATAAGATCTAAAAGTTAAAAAAGAGAGAGAAAGAGAAAGAGAGAGAGAGAGAGAGAGAGAGAGAGAGAGAGAGAGAGAGAGAGAGAGAGAGAGAGAGAAAAGAAAATTCAATCAAAACACAGCAAAAAGAGTGAAAATGCTGTTATACACCATCAGTTTCCACAGTCCTCTCTCTGGGTGTAGATGGCTCCCATCATCCCAAGATCATCAATAGACCTGAATCATCTCACTGGAGAAAAGGGTCACATTCATGAAAATTGATTATCGTATAACTTTGCCATATATAATAATTGCCTGGTTCTGCTCATTTCACTTAGCATCAGTTTATGTATGTCTCCCCTGGTCTCTGAAATCATTGTGTTGATTTTTTCTTACAGAACAATAATATTCCATGACATTCATATACCATAACTTATTCAGCCATATTCCAACTGATGGACATCCACAAAGGTTCCAGTTTCTTGCCACTACAAAAGGAGCTGCCACATTTTTGCATATGTGGGTCCCTTTCCCTCCTTTAAGATATTTTCAGGACATAACACCATAGAAACATTGCTGGATCAAAGGGTATGCAGTTTGATAATTTTTTGAGTAGACCTCTGTCCAGAATGGGTGGTTCCATTCACAGTTCCATCAAAAATGTATCAATGTCCCAGTTTTCCCACATCCCCTCCAACATTGTTCATTATTGTTTCCTGTCATCTTAGCCAATCTGACAGGTATGCAGTGGTATCTCAGAATCGTCTTAATTTGCATTTCTCTGATCAATAGTGATTTGGAACTCCTTTTCACATGACTAGAAATGGTTTCAGCTTGGGTCCTTTGACCCAAATGGAAAAATTTAAAAGCAATTAAAAGTTTAAGTATTTTTTCTTCCTTTCTGTGTTTAGGTGTACCTGTATTCTTGAAAATAATCCTTTTTGCATCTCTCTAGTTTTGCTTTAGTCTCTTGATGTGATATTTGCATTTTTAAGAATTCAGCTTCCAGTTCTTGAATCTAAACAAAATGTAAAACAAGAAGAAACTTAACAAAAATGCCTAATTCTATCTTAAAAATTATAAATTTTTTGTTACCATATTCTGCTAGTTTTCCTTCTATTTTCAGTCAGTGATTCAGAGAGCAATTCTGAATTCCTAAAAATAGATTCTAACTTTGAAGGAACTCATGATCAAGGTCAACTAAATTACATTTGAATATTTTAAGAAAAGATTATTTCTATTGGATGATAGTTCACTAGTTCTTTTCCTAGAGCTAATATGTTAGATCATTATAAAATCAATGGTTATTTTGAAAAAAAATATCTCCAGAATTTTTCAAAATGTTTTCTTCCAATTTAAATATTAACCAAACAAAAATAAAAAAAAAAAACTCATGCTTAATTGTTTTTATATTATGTCAATTATTTTTTTTTTAAACTTAATAGTATATATGGTTATTTTTACTTAAGATTTCAAAGGTATAAAAAAGAACCTGGATGGATAAATAAAAATAGATTTGGAGGGGAAAGAATTATACACTAAATTATGTGAAAACTTCAAAATAAAGATTTGGTTCATGACATGGAACCATGACTAGATATCCATCAGAGTTTCCAAAAGTATGCTATTTATTATATGAATTAACAACGGGAAAGATTACGTCCCTATGGGGACTTACAATTTAGCAAGAAGAAAGAGAGAAGATGTTGTGAGCTAGAAAGTACCAAGAAAGGATTCAGCAAAAATCTTCAATATAAGAACATCTTTTATATGGAAAATATAATATTAGGGGGTTCACATCATCTCAGGGGAGGAGGGAAAATAAAGACAGGAACAAGGATATATATTGAGGTGTAGAGATTGCCTTGAACACAGTAATAAAGACAGTCTGGGAAAGCTTATGTTTCTGTCATAGGCATCTTAAAGATGCTAATTCAAGGTAATCTGAGCTCATAATGATTGCCTTAACTATGGTTATAAGACTATCTGGGAAACAAAGTATCCAGGATATGTAACTTCATATTTCTTGACAAGGGAAGAGAATCATCTTTTTTCAGAATTTACAACAGAAGGCAATAGTTTCTTTATCTTTTTTATATTGATATCAATAGAATAAAATAAATACGTATGTTTTAATAATAAAGGGTAAAAGGCAGAGGGAAATTTTTTTAAAAGATTCTGGATTTAGACTATGGGAAAAATCATAAATCTGTATTTACATGGAAATAGTTTAAAAAGATAAAAATGATAAATAAAATAACCTGTAAGAATAGATTGCCTCTATTTGTTTTTCAGACTCCGGCTTCACTTGTACTTTAATCTTTGGTCTATATTGTTCCACTTGATTGTATTTTAATTTAGGTCCTTGTAAATGATGATCAAGATCCAGCCTGTCACATTTCATACTTTCTTCTTTAAGCTTTGTATTCATATGTTCCAAGTATCTATTTTGTGAAATTATTTCTTCCAATTGTTTCTTAAGGTATTCAACCTGTTTCCACAAAGTATCAGTTTAAGAAATTACAGAATTAAAAGAAATTTCTTTCAACTTAAATACTAATATTGAAAACGATGAAGATTCAATTATTTGTAATTCAGTTGTAAGGAAATATGTTATTATCCTTATCTAACAGCTATAAAATGTTTTTCCTAAAATGATTATTAAAACAAATTAATATATCCAAGATAGAAGATAGAAAGAAGAAATCATTACTACGTGACTAGCTTTTATATAAAGTGAAGAATACGCATTTAGTACTTCCTTCCATATTGTCTTCTGGATTCTCTCATTTTTTTCATGTGTCTTTTCTCTCCAGCTCTTAGTACAATGAGCAAATAACCAAGGAAATTCGGATGAATTGTTGATGAATATCAACAAATCCTTCTTAAGTTGTGTTAAGCCTAAAGAAATAATAGATCTTAAAAGGAATTTGCAAAGAAATAATTCCTTTTTATCATTCTAACAAGAACAATTATTCTAAGAGCAATAGACTTTACTAAAAAGAAAATAAATTTAGGCTAATTAGAAGGTCACTAAGGTGTAAAGTGCAATTGTAGTACCAGAGAAAATAATATGTCTCTCATCTACAAAACTCTGGTAATAGTATCCAGGGATTATGCTACATTTAACAGAGGTTTTATTGTGTAGGTGCTCTCTTCATGCTTCCCAAATGGCCCAACAACTGTAAGACACCAAATTTAATGACAGAAGAATAAATTTGTTTCTAGCCACTTGTCATTGGTAAAAAAAAAAAAAAAAAAAAAAAAAAAACAGATGGGGTGAGAGTAGTAATTACTAATCTGAAATACAAAATCCTAGGTCCATGTAAATAATTCTTAAGGACATTCTCTTTTCCAAAAGGTACCTTTATTTATCAGTAAAATTTACAGACAAAATGATGAGGTAAAACAGGTACCCAGGAGGGGTAGATAGAAATAGATTTGGGAAATCTCAAATCTATTTTGGGAGACCAATAGAATTAGTAAAGAAAGGAATTTCGAAGAAACCATTAAAGAAATATGCTGCAAGATACCATTGAATGGGGGGGAGGGGACACTTATACATTGTTGGTGGAATTGTGAATACATCCAGCCATTCTAGAGAATGATTTGCAACTATGCTTAAAAAGTTATCAAAGTGTGCATACCCTTTGACCCAGCAGTATTGCTACTGGGTTTGTATCCCAAAGAGATGTTAAAGAAAGGAAAGGGACCTGTATGTGCAAAAATGTTTGTGGCAGCCCTCTTTGTGGTGGCCAGAAATTGGAAACTACGTGGATGCCCCTCAAGTGGAGAATGGCTGAGTAAATGGTGGTATATGAATATTATGAAATATTATTGTTATGTCAGAAGTGACCAACAGGATGATTTCAGAAAGACCTGGAGAGAATTACATGAACTTAGGCTGAGTGAAATGAGCAGGACCAGAAAATCAACAACTATACTATATGATGATCAATTCTGATGGATGTGGCCGTCTTCAACAATGAGATGAGCCAAATCAGTTCCAATAGAGTAGTAATGAACTGAACCAGCTACACCCAGTGAAAGAACTCTGGGAAATGACTATGAACCACTACATAGAACTCTCAATCCCTCTATTTTTGTCTGGCTGCATTTTTAATTTCCTTCACAGGCTAATTGTACACTATTTCAAAGCCTGAGTCTTTTTGTACAGCAAAATAACTGTTTGGATATTTAACTTATACTTTAACATATTTAACATATATTGGTCAACCTGCCATCTGGGGGAAGAGGTGGGGGGAAGGAGGGGAAAAGTTGGAACAAAAGGTTTTGCAATTGTCAATGCTGAAAAATTCCCTATGCATATATCTTGTAATAAAAAGCTATAATAAAAATATTGTACTATAAATGCTAGCTTTAGCAATAAGAGAAGAAAAATAAATTGAAGGAATTGGAGTAGGTTACAAGAAAACAAAACTGTCAATCTTTGCACATAATATCATGGTATATTTAGAGAATCCTAGAAAATCAACTCCAAAAAAATAAAAAAAAAACCTACTAGCAACAATTATCAATTTAAGCAAATTTGCAACATATAAAATAATACCTCATAAATCATCATTTCTATACGTCACCAATAAAGCCCTGCTAGTAGCAAGAGATGGACAGTCAAATTCCACATAAAATTACAATAGCCAATATAAAATATTCAGGAGTCCATCTGCCAAAACTAAGCCAGGAACTATATGGACATAATTACAAAACACATTAGACACAAATAAATTTAGATTTAAACCATTGAAGAATATTAAGTGCTCATGTATACTCCAAGCAAATACAATAAAAATGACAATTCTACATAAATTAATCTTCTTATTCAGTGTCATGCCAATCAAAATGCCTAGAAATCATAGCGCTAGAAAAATAATAAAATGTATCTGGTAGAACAAAACATGAAGAATTTCAAAGAATTTAATGAAAATAAAATGCAAAGAAAGTTGGCCTTGCTGGATCAGATCTAAAACTATATTTGAAGCAGTGACCTTCTTAACCAACCAATATTGGATAAGAAATAGAGTAGTAGATCAGTGCAATAGGTTAGGTTCACAAAACAAAATAGTGACTAAGAATGCACTATTTGACAAAAATTGCTAGGGAAACTGGAAAATAGTATGGAAGAAACTAGCTATTGACCAATATCAAACATCCTAAAGCAAGAAAACAAATATATTCATGATTTAGACAAAAAGGGTGATATTATAAGCAAATGAGGAAAAAAAGGACTGTCAGATCGGTGAAGAAAGATAAAATTTATGGCCAAAGAAGAAATAGAGAACATAATGTGAAATGCAAAATTGATCATTTTGATTATACTAAATTAAAATTTTCTTGATTTCTAGGGGAGAGGATCAGGGAAGGGAGGGAGAAAAATTTGGAACGCAAGGTTTTTCAAGGGTGAATGTTGAAAACCATCTTTGAATGTATTTATTTATTTATTTATTTAGTATTTTCCCCAGTTACATTTAATAGTTGTTTTTTTTTTTTTTTAATTAACATTTCTTTTTAAAATTTTTGGATTCTAGGTTCTCTCCATTATTCCAAGCAGCAATTAAGAAACCACTTGTGAAGATATGCAAATAAGATAAGGCTTCATCTACTTTAGAATTGGAATAGGCCTGAAGGTCCTTGAGTACTGACTCAAGGACTAACCAAAGTTCCCTTTCTGCTTTCTTCCCATGATAACATTTTCTCCCTACTTCAATCAAATATGGCAACTATGTACTTATTGCACAAGTTCAATTTCCTGGGTAGTTCGTATGTTAAGAATGTAAGACCTTCATCCATTGAGTATGATGGTCAGTGGTGGGAAGGGTGTTTGCATTAGGGACTGTTTTATACTTGAAATAGTATATTCCAAAAGTGACTCCTCCTTTCGATTGCTTATTTGTTGAGAGGGATGCCCAATTCTCAAGAGAACATACAGTGAACTTTTGATTTGCACCTAGAGATCTTTCCAGCTATTTAGTAAATGGTGACCATCACCATTCTGAGCCACACAATTTTGGGGGCTCATCTGGGATCACATGACTTGGTGAGTAGGCAAACACTTGGGTGCTAGCAGGGCAGCACCCTGCCCTGATTTTGGCAGCCCGCCAACATCTGGCTTCTCCTTGCTCTCCAAAGTAATGTATGCCTGAAATGGGAGAGACTCAAGGCAAAGCAAAATTGAGAAACTTCACAATAAAATTCCAACCAGCTAAATGTAAGGATTGATCAGTCAAGCAATTTGCTGCCCAGCAACCCAGAGGGAAGACCCTTTTGCACCCCTTTATTCAAGTTACAGACTCTGGAGGGCTGCTCTGGACAAGATAGGATAGGCCTTCTTGGGTGACTGGAGTGAATTGGGGACAATGGGCATATTTGGGCATTTTGGAATTAAGATTCCATCCAAATTCAATGGATGTGGCCCAGTCACAGCCACCCCTTGTGGAGAAAAATTTAGAAAAATGATCAGAAAATACAGGGAAAAATAATCCTTTGGGAGATAAGCATTTGGAACAAACTGCCAAATTATAAAAGAAAGAGCAAGAAAAAGATGATAAGGTATGGTTTTGACTGGGATAACTATAATATTGGCCTATGTATGGTTCCCTTCAATACTAGGTGTGTCAAAAACTAAATTTGTTTGTTAATAGTAAAAAAAATCTACTAATCCAGAAGAGGAAGTATATGCTCCCTGGGGCCAGATAATGTTGAGTAAGAATCAAAGGGAAAGATTGTATTGGAGAAGACTTTAAAAACACAGCAATGAGAACCATTATTATCTCTCCATCCTCCATACTTAGCCCCACCTCAGGAAGCCATGGCCTCCAGAATTAAACTGGAAAGAGACAACTTAATTCAATCAGTTCCTCCTGGGGACAGTGGGACAGGGGGGAGGAGGTGAAGAGAACCTGAGGCTACAGGAGGATTTCATTCAATTAACCCCACTCAGCCCCTCAAGGGGCCATTTGCTTCATTCACCCTTACATTAGGGAAGTAAGAGGGTTCTTAGAGAACTGATAATTATGAGAAATTGAAATGCCGTGCCAAAGGAACAGAACATGAAAAGGCCTTTGGAGTGATTTAAGGGACCCTTTTCCAGAGCCCAAAACACCAAGTCCTAAATTGTCTCCCTTAAGAGAAGTTCCCTTCCCTTGGTTTAGGGAGGTATAGGATATGTGAATGCTCCCCTGAGTACCACAGAAGTCAGGTCCATTAAGAAAGAAATGAGGCCCTTAATAGAAGATCCCATCTGGCTAGCAGAATAATTTTACCAAATTCTGAGTCCTAATATTTTTAATTGGGGAGAACTTATTTTGAATAAGACTCCCACCCAGAATCCTTGATATGGTGGGATCCCACCAGGAGACACTTGTTCTTAGGAGGCATTGGGGGCCATAGAGATCTTTAATGACCTGTTTGCCTGAGGAGGTTAAATTATCTAAGGAGACCCTGGTGATTTACTTGCATTCATATGGGAAAAAGGGAAACATTGTGCCGATTTGTGATCATTTCAGAAGTAGGAGTGGACTTGCTGAGGAATGAATTTATTCCCCATGGACTCAGCATATACCCCAGTAGGGACTGTTTTATACTTGAAATAGTATATTGTAGAATGGTACTAATGAATGAAGAAGACCAGACTAGGATACAGTCTGAGGTTTGAGCAGGACCTGATATACAAGGAGAGCAGAGCTTCCCACCCTGTGGTTCTGAACCAATATGCCATTCTGGGCTGTGTTCCTAGTTCTGCTAAGTGATTCGGTTTATTGGATCTAAAGGATGCATTCTGCGGCTGCCCTTTAGAGGAGAGTAGTAGAAACGTCTTTGCTTTCCAAAGGGAATATCCAGAGACTGAAAGGAAGCAGCCTCTTGCCCCAAAGTTATATTGAGTCCCTGCATTTATTTGGTGGAATCCTTGAAAATTGCATGGGAGACTTCCAACCAGTAATGGGAACTTGGGTGCTACAGTATGTCAATGATCTACTAGTAGTGGGGGATGCAAGGGAACATACCAGTAGTTGTACCATTAATCTATTAAATTTCCTGGGAGGATTGCAGTTTAGAGTATCAAAAGAGAAATTGCAGTTTGTGGAGAGGGAGGTGGAATATTTAGGGCATTTGATGAGTGATGGTAGCAAGAGATTGGACCCTTCCAGAATTGAGGGAATATTACACATACACAAATGTAAGACAAAAATAAGATCTACACAAATTTCTGGGGTTGTTTGGATATTGTCAGGTATGGATAGATTCTTATTTGGCTATCACTAAACCCTTGCATAAGGTCCTGCTGGAGGAGAGTCCAAATTCTATCATGTGGGATCAAGAGAGTGATCAGAAGTTTGAGTACTTAAAGTATTTGTTAATGTCACCGCCTGAATTGGCTCTCCTCAGCTTGGAAAAACCTTTCCACTTGTTTGTCAACGTTAAGGGAAGGGTGGCTCTGGGAGTTCCTTCTCAAATAAGAGGGGGGGCAGAGAAGACCAGTGGCTTTCCTTTCTAAAGTATTAGATCCTATGGATGGCTGACCTGTGTACAAGCAATAGCTGCTACCCCTCTATTAGTGGAAGAGAGTAGGAAGCTCACCTTCAGATGCACTCTTATAGTAAGTGTCCCACAGCAAGTAAGGACAATACTAAATCAGAGGACTGGGATATGGCTCACAGATTCCACAGTTTTGAAATATGAGGCAATACTATTATGAAAAAATGATCTAGTAATTACCCAAGATCATAATCTTAATCCTGCCTCCTTTATGTTCCCTGGAACAGAACCATCCCCTGGAGAGGAACATTGTTGCTTAAAGTTAATTGATTTTCAAACAAAAGTAAGAGAGGATTTTCAAGAATCGCCAATCCCTGGGTGAGTGAATTGGTTTGTAGATGGCTTTTCTAGGATGGTAGATGGAATAAGAAACAATGGATTTGCTATTGTGGATGGAGAGAAAGATTTTGAGATAATAAAGGATTTGGACTTTAATTCCTGACTGCATTTGGGGTGATTATTACACTGAACTGAAATGACGGCTGCCTCTAGAAGCCCCCCAAGAAATCTGCTGTCAGAGAAGATTACATTTTTTAGAGAAGAATATTATACTCTGGCTGGACAACTGGTGCAGCGCAACCTCTTTTGTTGAAAGACTAGCAAGACTGCTCAACACCAGATCCTGAAAGGGGGATGACCTCTGGCTTTCAGACCATTTCAGATCATTCCAAAACATACAGGTGGATGTCACTTGGGCTGCCACCAGTGGAGCTTCCTCGAATATTTGCTGGTCATAGTGGACCATCTGACGTCACGGGTGGAGGCATTCCTTCAGCCCGAACAACTGTCTCAACTGTAAATAAGGTCTTACTCGAACAAATTATTCTCCGATATATAATAGTGGAGACGATAGACTTAGATCAGGGAACACATTTTTTGGGCCAAGTATTGCAGAATCTGATTAGGGACTTAGAAATTACTTAGGATGTCCACACCCCTTGGCCTCCTCCCTCTTCTGGGAAAGTAGAAAGGATGAATCAAGAAATAAAACAGCAACTGACTAAATTATCTTTAGAGACCTTGGACTAAATTGCCTTCTCCTCACTCTGGTCACAATTATAACCAAGCCAGGTAGAGATATTGAGCTTTCACCTTATGAATTATTGTACGGTCATCCTTGCCAGGCTTATCATATGGGAGACTGGGACCCTCTTTTAGAGATAAAGGATTTGTTTCTTAAGAGAGATGCTAAATCATTGGTATAACATTTACAAGAACTACAATGAAAAAGTTAATAGCTCAGATTCCTCCTCTAGGTTTCCCTGTTCATGGAACTCAGGTGTGAGGTTGGGTGAAGGATGAAAAGTTGACTCCATGCTGGGACGGACCCTACCAGGTGATACTGACCTCAGACACTGCAATTCTGACCCAGGAACGAGGCTAGACACACCACACCAGAACAAAAGGACTTGTGGCACCACCTTTATTGGAGTGGACAGTTGAAGATAAGGGAGGCCTGAGATTACATTTGAGGAAGGGCCCTCTACTGAATGGGAACACAGTCTCTGAACCCAGTGCATTGTAATTGTCTATATATCACTCTTCTTATTACTTTTAAAATTTGCTTTGGGCCTTTTTGCCTGTTTGTTTGCAGATATATTTTCCCTTAGGAATTTCCCCTTAGCCTCACAGTAAACTCACCTACCTCTTAATTGGGCAGGGATCTGTTATATTGGATTAATAAGGTCATTTTTTTTTCTTTCTTCCTGAACAAGCAGACAAATATTTAGAAATTCAGTTGTATGATGGTTTGAGAAGAGAGAAATGGAGTTTAGATACCTCCATTATCCAGACTGGTGATGCAAATGGTTGGGATGACACCTAACCCCCAGAAAGAATCGTTAGAATATGGGCCAGCCACCTGGGTTCAAGATGAAAATTGGAGATATAGAAGCCCAAAATATATGTAGAACAGGATAATTAGACTTCAAGCAGTTGCAGAGATTATGTTTTGGCTGACCCAGCTATTCACCCAAAGAGGCCATTTTACAGCATAGACTTGTAGGCTGAAGAAAGGGGGGTTTGTGAGAAACTAAATTTATCAACATGTTGTATAAGGAACATTGGAAAACTTGCTCCTATTTCTGTATAGACCTGGACCTCACCTTTCAATACTTCCTGGTGGTCCTGGGTTGGGGGGAAGCTGGTGGGTGGAAGTAGCTTCTTTGGTTTGGCCTTATAGCACTTAATGGTGCTATATTATTCCCTACCTGCATACCTTGTTTGATCTGATTGGTAACTGGAATAGTCCAAAACTCATTACCCAGAATGATCAGATTGGAAGGGAAAGTTGAAGGGTCTGTTAGATTGATGGAGTTCAAAGAACAAGGGTTCCCACCCTTGGGCCAGTGGCCCAAGACCACCAACAGGAGCCAGAAGGGGATTAGATAGGGAATGTGAAATTATGTTACAAAATTTGAAGAGATTTCAGTGTACAAATAAGAGGGGGAACTGAACAAGATGAGGTGAAATCTCTTAAGACAGTTGTGAAAATAGAGTAAAGAAGCTGCATGTGCTTCAGAGTTGGAATGGGCCTGAAGGTCCTTGAGCATTAACTCAAGGGCACACCTAAATTCCCTTTCTGCTATCCTCCCATGACATCATTTTCTCTCTACTTTGACCAAATATGGGCAACTATGTACTTATTGGCCAAGTTCAATTTCTCGGGTAGTTTCCTCAATTAGAATGTAAGATCCTCAGCCAATGAGAATGGTGGTCAATGTTTGTGTTAGGAACGATTTAAAGTATAAAACCTTTCCCAAAAGGTGTCTCTTCTTTTTGATTGCTTGCTTGTCAAGAAGGACACCTACTTCTCGTGAGAAGGTAAAATAAACTTTTCCTTTGCTCCTAGAGATCTCTCCAGCTTTTTAATCAATGGTGACCACTCACCATCCTGAGCCACACATAAATATCATCCTATCTTGTAGTAATGTAAACAGGTTAAATCCTTAATTAAGTCCCTTGGGCTATGACTTTCTTGATTACTTCCTTATGCTTCTCCACAGTCCTCTAAATTTTCTATTCACCTCATCCTGTTTCATTGGATGACCATCTTTTCCTCTGAAGAATTATATACAAGTTTTGTTGACAACGTGATTCTTGGTTGCATTATACTTGAATTGCTTCTGGATTCTTGAAATATTTTCTCCTTGATCTGGGAATTTCAGAATTTGACTAAGACATTCTTTGGAGTTTTATTTTAGGATCTCTTTCAGGAGGTGGTCAGTGGATCCTTTCATTTTCTATTTTAACCTCTGCTTCTAGAATACCAAAAAAGATTTCCTTCATTAATTTCTTGAAAATTGAAGTATAGGCATTTTTTTTCCTGACTATTTCTTTCAGGGAGTCCAATAACTTTTAAATCATCTCTCCTGAATCTATTTTCCAGGTCAGTTGTTTTTACAGTGAGATATTTCACATTTTTATTCTATTTTAAATTTTTTTTTTTGCTTTTTTATAATTTTCCTCAATGAACTTTTGTTAATCCTTTCCTTAATGGCTAATTAGGCATTCTTCTCCTCATTAGTTTTTTTGGTATTTCCTTTTGCATCTCTAATCAATTCTTTTCCTAATTTTTCCTTTATTTTCTTAGTTGATTTTCAAAGTCCCTTTTAAGTTCTTTCATGGCCTGAGCCCAATTCCTATTTTTCTTAGTGGCTTTGGATGTAGGAGCTTCGACTTTGTTACCGTCTTTGTGTGTTCTGATAAACCTAGTCACATAATTATATTCAAAAGTCAGAATTTTTTTTCTGCTTTTTTTTTTTTTTAATATTACTTCCATGCAGACTGTTCTTCAAAGTAATTGCTATTGCTGGAAGCCCATCCCCCTGACCTTTACTCAGCTGCTGTGGCTTTCAGGTATCTAGGTGATGAGCTTTTGCTACATGACGGTATTTAGACATGTGGCCCAACAGTTTCTCATTTGAAGATTACAGTAAATGATTCTATTTGTAATTTCTAACCAAAAAAACTGTACATTACAAACATATTAACATATAAATAATGAGAGGCTTCCTGCTTGAAGGCTCCACAGTAGTCTGTGCTTGAGAATACCACTGGAAGGGAAGCTTTGTCCCCCTTATAGAAAGCCCTGAAGTGGCTTGGTCTATACAGTGGCTGTTGTATGCAAGCATCATTGGATTCTTCAGTGCTTCCGGCTTCAATAACCAGTCTGTTGTTACTGTGCAAAAACAAGAGTCCACAGATGCCCATGGGAACAGGAATCTGACTGCTGAGATGTCACTGATCAGTCATTGCTCTGGCTCAAGCTCTTGCCGGAAGGTTCGTTTCTTCTCCTGACAGTGGTTCTTGTCAGCAGGCCGGTCCTTTTGCTGGCACTGGGAACCACAGTAGCTGGCTACCTGACACCGGCCACAGATGTTGAATTCATGTAACTGCTTTTCAATCAGAGTGCATGGGGGATAATGACATTCATAGTATGTGCAGGAATTCTCTTCTTCTTCTACCACATCTCCAACGAGTAACATTCAAGACAGGGAATTGTTCTTCAATAGGATCAGTGGGAAGCTGCTGAATTGCCAGCCAGTACAAGCTCTGCTCCCTTTGTTTACTAGAGATTTCTTCTGCTTTAGGTCTTCCCGGCCACTTGGCCGAGCCCCACGATGCCCAGCTTGAAGTCGGTAGTGGCCAGGCCTCCCCCTTGTAGCAGCCACCACCCGCGATGCCTCCCTCCCTCCTTCCCTCAGGCTGGGGCCGAGTCCGAGGCTAAGGCCCTGGCGGCCTCCACCACCACCGCTGCCGCCGCCGCCGCCACCGCCGCCGCCACCATCACAGCCTCTTCCCACCTGCCTGCCGGGCCTGCCACACACCGCCCTTGTCTGCTCATTTTCTTAGCCTATTGCTGGACTTTTTAAAAGTAGGACTCTGTTTCCAGTGTGGAAGGTGCATTGTCCCAAGCTTCAGGGCTTCATGCAGCTGCTTTCAGAAATCCTTCTAGAAGTCTGAATTTTGTTCATCACTCTTTTCTGCCCTCAAACTATTAGATGTATCCCTGCCACACAGTAGTTGTAAAATCTAGTGTGCTTTCTAGAGTGGGGACTCAGCTTGATCAGGACTTCCCTGGGACTTTACTCCAGACCCCCACCCCGTAATCACCGACTATCTCCATTGACCAGGAATCCTCCCTGGTGTACCTGCCGGAGAGCTTCAGAAGCCTGCAGTGCTGCTGCTGATTCAGAGGTCCCACCTTGCTGATGCTGGGATTTGGACTGGAACTGGGACCTGACCTGCACTGGGATTGCACGCTGAGTTCTGGTTCCACAGATCATTTTTGCTGACTTTCTAAGTCCTCCTTGGGCTGTCTGGGCTGAGACGTCTGGAAACAGCTAATACTGCCACTGGTTTAGAGATCAGGCCATCTGGGCTGGAGCTTGATCCAGAGCTGCACGTGTGTCCTGACCTGGTGTGTTCTGTGCCAGGACTCCGACCCTGGTATTACAGACCTTTGCTATTGAGGTTCTAAGCAGTCTTCAGCAGAAAAATGTTCTACTCCCTTTTGGGGGGGGGTGTTCTCATCCTCTAAAATTTGTCTAGAGTCATTGTTTAAAGGAATTTGGAGCAGTCTGGGGGAGAGGTTGGTAAATCCCTGCCTTTGTTCCACTATCTTGGCTCTGTCTTTTGTATATATTTTGTAAATAAAAAGCTATCATTAAAAAAAGAAAAAAAAGTAAAAATGTTTTTGTACAAACACAGCCAATGCAGCCAAGACTAGGAAGCAGCAGAAAGCTGGGAAGCAATATTTCCATCCAGTGTTTCTGAGAAAGGCTTCATTTCTAAAATATATAGAAATTAACTCAAATTTATAAGAACACAGACCATCACCCAATAGACAAATGATCAAAGGATTATGAACAATTTTCAGATGAATAAATAAAAGCCATTCCTAAGCATATTAAAAATTACTATACATCACTATTGATCAGAGAAATGCGAACTAAGACAATGCTGATGTATTACTTTACACTTCTGAGATTGATTAAGATGACAGGAAAAGTTGATACACAATGAAGAGGATGTGGGAAAACTGGGATAATAACGCATTACTCATGATGTTGCAAAATGATCAGACCATTCTTTAGAGCGATTTGGAACTATGCACAAAGAATTATCAAATTCCGAATTCCCTTTTATCCAGCAGTATCTCTGCTGGGATCTATAGCCCAAAAAGGGCATAAAAGAAGAAAAAGCTCACCCTTATGCAAAATATTTGGTAGAAGCCCTTTTTTGTAGTGGGAAGAAAGTATAAATTGAGGAGTGCCCATCAGTTAGGGAATGGAACTGGTTGATTTTAGAAATGCCTGGCCAAATTTGCATGAACAGATGCTGACTAAAGCAAGCGGAACTAAGACAAAATAGTACACAGTAACAAGATTTTGTAATGATCAATTGTGATGACCTTGGCTCTTTTCATCAGTGAGGTGATTCAAGACAATTCCAATAGAATTGTGATGGAAAGTGACCTATACATCCAGAAAGAAAACTGTGGACACCGAATGTGGATCAAAGCATATTATTTTCACCTTTTTTTGGTTGTTGTTTTTTGTTGTGGTTGTTGTTTCTCATTATTTTCCTATTTTCATTCAACTTTTCTTGTTTAATGTGAAGAATATAGAAATATGTTTGGAAGAATTGCACGTGTTTAACTTACATTGCATTACTTGATATATTGGAGGAGGGGAGGGAGAACAATTTGTGATACAAGGATTTGTAAAGGTGAAAATGATGAAATCTATATTTACATGTATTTAGAAAACTAAAATGCTATTTAAAAAAAATATGGAACTGGACTTCTCTCGACTTAGAACTGTAGACTTTGGGAGCAAAAAGGGAACCTAGTGTTAGGTTTTATATGTGAGGAAATTGAGTACTGAAGACAAAAAGGCATTTGTCAAAAGTCATATTGACTGCAAGGGACTTAGCCAAGACTCAAATTCTTAATACTGTGGTAATAGTATCATAGAATTTTAGAATTAAATTTCAGCCCTTTATGAGTTCACTGTATGAAAAAAAGAACACCAAATATAATTTTCTTCATGACTATGGAAAATAATTTGCCACTTCATAATTAGAAAGGGCTTTTATGTAAGGAAAAGAAGCCTAATAATAGTAGCTTGTGAATTATCAAGAAATGGTTACACTTTCTAGGTCTTCTATGAAAGCTTAAATAGAAAAGATGGGAGAAGACAAACTAATCCCAAAAAGTAAAACCCACCTCTTGCAAATTAATGTTAGGTCACAGACATATCTATATCTATATCTATATCTCTATATCTATATCTCTATATCTATATCTATATCTATATCTATCTATCTATATATATTCTAATTTACCCTTACATGTGGCTCTAAAGAGTTGCCATTTTTGAGCACTTAGAATATTTTAATTTGATATATTTTAATTAGTTTAAATATATGCTCAATTAAAAAACAAACCTCATTTATTAATAATTTAGATTTCATTTAGTAAAAAATTCAAATTATTACAACTTCATGTCAAAACTTCAGCCAAAGGCTTTAGGGTAATAAGAATTGAACTATAACCATGATTAACAGTAGAAATTTCCTTTTTTAATTCTTTCCATAACATGCACACTTTTTTGTAACTTCATTATGACTTTTTAATCTGATGTGATATTATTAATTTTATATAGAAAATAGTTCACCTCTTCCTTAACATAATGATTAACACTACCGGCACCCGAAATGAATATGAATTACATTAATAATTGGATTTTTTACAATTAAAATTCTTATCATGTTCTACCATTTAAAGAAAAGTTGTTTTGTTTTTTAATGAAGAAAACTAAATCCTAGAGCTGACTTACTAAAGGAGAACACAAAGTATTTTCCTGAATTTTTTCACTTTAGCCCGTTTGCTGTTTTACAGATTCTTCAAATGTGGCCCGTTTCATTTTAAGCCTGTAAAAATAAATATATTGTCAACACTTCAAAGCTTCTTAGAACTTTTTATAGTTAATTTAATTTAACAATTTCTTATAAGATTCAGCACCTCAATTGCAAACCTGAAAGATAGGTTTAAAGGAGAAAAGTTTTAAAAATGCCTCTAAATCCAGAGATTTCATTTGATTCGAATGAAAACAACATGCACAGCTGGAAATGAATGCAGGATATTGAGAGTCAATATAATGTAATTGAAGAAAGGGAGGAACACAGAAAGTCTTATGTAAAAGGCAATGCTTTTTTTGGGTAAGCTTTGATAGGAGTTAGAGATTACAAGAGGTGGAGGTAAATTCCATATTATAGAATATGCAAAGGCACAGACATCAAAGACATCAAAGAATTTGAAATTGAAGAAACTCATATTTGCATATAAATGTTCCTGTCTTTATATACATTGACATTTTTAGACAAATATATCTATCTATTATAAGACACTCTGATACATAGATGACCATGATCTAAAATCACTGTGATTAGGAGTTGTGATTTCCTTGGTGTAGGAAGATACTGTCCACCTATTGAAACCTGCAAGCTCATGTCTTCCAATGTTTCCTGCCAGCATTGAAAAGGTTCAGACTGTGACTGAGGGTCACAGTCAGTATATGTCATCATTAAGATTTGAATTCTCCCCATTAAACTCAGTTCTCTTATCATTGTTTCTGGACATCAAAAAGCCAGTCAATTTTCTTTTTCTTTAATAAAACCTGTGTTTTGATAATTTTTTCAAAAATACTTTTTAAAACGTATAATTATAAGCTACACTAACACTTGGATAATAAAAAAAAAACATTCTATAATGCTTGGGGGAAAATGTTGAAAAGGTACAGTTAATCAAGATGTTTTTTGAAGGGACAGTTTTTTGGAGAGTAAGTATAATAAGACATGAACTTTTTATTGGAATAGGGAATTCTTCATGAGGAAACTCCTAGCAGCATGTATCTGTGGCAGCTCTTCAATATACATTTTTAGAAAACTTTATGTGGAACAAAATGACTGGTTCAGAATAAACATCAAGTAACAAGTCAGATGTACAAACTGAACACAAATTTCCATGATTTGGAGACAGGCTGTCTATACGATGGATTACACTGCTTCTAGCGTAGTTCTAGAGGGGGTAAAATAATTTTCTAGCAGTACTTTATATGGCTTATCCTTTGAAACTCTGCTGATGAAACTGACAATATGAAAACCAATAATTTTTGGAACATGCCATTCAATCTACTTCCCTATAGCTCCATTTCTCATCCCTGAAACTTTGAGGACCAAAGTATCCCTCCTTTTGTGGGAGATAAATTCTACTTAAAGTCCACTTTTGACATTGACATTCCCAATATTGAATACAATTCATTGATTCATCTAAAAATAAATTATATGTAAACAGATTATTCCTCTTACCCATTGGAAAAAAGTAGTTAAAAAAAACTGCATTGTTATGTCATGAATTCATTTTGATTTACACTAAATCTAATCACAGCATTAAATAAAAAAATGCTTTTAACTCTTACATTTGTGCATAATCTTCAAATTCCTTAAAATACTGCCGTTTCTTCTGATTCCCTTCTTGAGATTCTTGCAGCTATAAAAATTCCAAACAATATATTTCCAATTTTTAACTTTAAAAATCAAATCAGAATGTGATCCTTAACTAATTGATGGATTAATTAGTGATGCCTGTACATTAGACATTTTTAATTTGACATTTTTACTTGTCCATCAAGTAGTATTCCATTGCATTGACAAAAACTATGCATTGTAATCTTTCAAATGGCACTATATTCAATTCACTTTCATTTTACATGGGCTCACACCCCATATTACATATGTAAAATCATGTATGATTTCAGTACAGGACACTTCATCAGTGTTTATCACAACCATCCAGAACTAGAAACTCTAAAAGAGTTACCACAAGTAAATAGTCTTAAGAAAATTTCATAGGGTCTTCTGGCTAGTAAATCGCAGAGAATTCATTGAACTTGATTTTCCTAATTCCAAACCAACACACTACATCAAAGATGTCTTGTGTAAAATAATCAAGATTAAGCTTGTTCATTATAAAGCTACATCATGAAATTCATACTCTAATGGACAAATACATGTTTTCAAGAAAAAGCAGTCTTTGGAAAAGTAACGTTCTGATGTAGGTTACTGACAAATTATATTCATGCAATTATCTAAAATACATGTTATAAAGTTTAGATATTTGGCAATTGCTCTTCTAACAGAGCTGCTAACTCAGAAATTTTGAAGTGGGTATGTTTTCATGTTGAGAAGAAGAGAACTAGATTACGAATCATCTAATCTTTTCTCCAACCATAGTGATCTTTCTCTCTCTCTCCCTCCTTTTCTCCCTCCCCTCCTCTCTTGCTCTGTCTCCTTGGCTCTCTCTTGCTCTCTTAAACAAATGCTTATATTGCTCATGTGGTGCTGGCTTCTACTATAATTTGTATTATAAATGCACTTTCCCTATTATGCATTGGCTTCCCAGTGAGGGTGCAAATTCTCAAGAGACAAGAGAGACAAGAGAGTATGGCTTTCCTATATTCTTGATAACCTAGTCGGAACTTGTCATAGTATAAGTCACAGAACTGACATTCATTACTTAATGGACTAATTGTTGAACAAAGAAGAAACAGAACTTTCACCCAATTCTCATGTAGCTTAGTTACTCTCCTAATTAGGGAAAGAAGAAAGGGAAGAAATGGTGCCAGTTTGCCTTGAATGCCACTTAACTGAGCTAATTCATATGGACAAAGATTGATTGCTTCTTTGCTATTCCTTACAAAGTTCATTCCACACCACACTTCAATCTACAAAAGCTTTTTTGAAAGGCAGTATTTTAATCAGTGTGGGTTAAAAGGCATGGGAGGAAAATGAGAATGAGTGATAAAGGAAACGAAATGATTTGGGAAATAAAATTTATTCCATTTCCAATATTGATTTCTGAAAACTAGAAATGTTTCCTAAGCTTAGCAATATGGAAGAATAAGTTTTGAAAAGACTAAAACTAGTAATAATATATTACTTCATAAAAGTCATTATTAAAAGTTAAACAGGTAACAGAACAGTTGTTGTTGTTGTTGTTGTTTTTTTTTTTTTCCCACATTAGGAGGTGATTGTCCAAGTATGACAAACAATGATTACTTTTAGAGATAACTAAAACTATTGACTTTTGTGTTTCTGGAGCAGAGAAACAAGCATTCCTTAAGTGCTAAGAACTGTGTTAAGAGCTTTACAAATTAGTTTTTCATTTGTTTCTTAAAGTAGCTCTGGGAGGTAGGTGCTATTATTATCTTTATTTTATAATTGAAGGAGCTGAGTAAAATTACTTGACTTCCCCTGGATAACCCCAATAGTGTCTGAGGCCACATTCGAACCAAGAACTTTCTAACTCCAGATATAAAATTCTATTCATATTTCCACCAAGCAGCTTATGCTGAATATATATTTGGTTACACAAAGTATGATATACCTGATTTATTCATTATTATTACTTACCAAAAAAAAATCCAATCCTTTTGTAAGGATTGATAAACAATATTATGAGTGAAAATATTTATCCCAATAGACAAATGTTATAAATAGCTACAAATTGTAGATGTTCCAGTACTTGTCCATATAAAGGGCAGGCACAGTTATCAGAAAATACATCATAATATTGGTTTAAAAAAAGTGTTATGATGAAAACACTTTGCATTAATCAATGACAAATTACTGAATTTTTAAACACGTACCTTCCTTTTGCTTTCATCTAATTTCTTCTATAGTTGCTTCTGTCTTAAAATCTCTTCATAAATCATGGATTTTGAAGTCATGAATAGTTCTTTTTGGAAATCCACAAGGTTTTGTTGAAGTTTTCTTATTGCATCCTGATTAAAAATATGAATGTATAATTTCTACCGCTGATTTCAGTATTAGATTACATGAAATAAATATAACTTTATTGATATTATTTTAATTTTTGTTAATTGATTTGATATGTTGATTGATATTAATTGATATGAATATTTTTACATTATGTTAATTGCATGAACATATTCAGGGTTATCATAGATTTAGAACTAGTAAAATTCTTAAAGACTATTTAATGCAAGCACCTCATTTTGCAGTTGAGGAAAATGAGATCCAAAGAGATTAAATCAGTTAAGTCATAAAAGTAGTCACTGAGAAAAGGATCAGAACTTAGTTCTTAAGACTACAAAGTTCTTTTGATTGTACCACATACCTTCTATTCAGCGTGGAGAAAATGCTTGTTTCTCTTTCTTCATCATGAAACATTGTTTTAAATCAGATTTTCCCAGGCCATCTTCTAGAGAATTATAACACCTCCAAAGCCACATAAGGAATAAAGCTTTTTTATGTGCAATTTTACATGGAAGGTAGCGGGTGGGGGAGGATAGAATAGATACATTTTTAGAACTGATAGAAACATTTGCGGTTTTTATCTTCTATTTTTCAGAAAAAGTCTGTATAAAAATGACGCTTTTTCTTTCCTCTCATAGCTTACCCTGGAGAATGATCATTATGCACTTATGCTTGTCAAGCCTTATAAAATTACTTGAAGGGATTGATCTGATTTGAAGAAAGCAAAAAAGGGGGTGGGGAGCAGACTGGAGGGGATGCCAGCTACTATTCATATCTTCAACTGTCTTTGCCAAGTTTTTAAAGCAGTTCCTTTTTATGCAAGCAGATGAATTATACTCCTGGTTGTAGTCAAAGGGCAGAAAGTGGAGGAAACTATAGAAAATGTGGTAGCTCTTCCATATATCTATATCTATATCTATATGTCTCTATATATACATATATATATGTATACATAGTATGTATGCATGTATATATATATATATATATATATACTTATACAATATGGTGAAAGGTCATTGGTAAAAGGAAATAATTTCATTTCATTCTCTAACCCAGCAGAAAGACCAAAGACACCTATACATACATAAATGTACATATACAAACAAACTACAAACGTATGTGTATTAATATACATACTTTATTAAAAATCCTGTGCATTATCAATATAAAGAAAATTATTGCATATGTGACTAATAGTAAATGAGGCTAAAAATAAAAGAAATTAAAAATTATATATCATTATATAAGATTAATTATCTTGTAAAAGAAAAAATTCAACCAATATCTAGTAACCTTTTGAAAGGAAACAGGCTAAAAGAAACCAATGTAAAATTATGTAAAGAACATTGGCAAAATTGAATTATTATCCAAAATGCCACAAAATACCATTGTGAAATGAATAGACTCAAACATATGATTATGAATACCAAAAATAAAATCTAATTTTTTTTTTACTGAAATTGTTAACAGTCTTTCCACTCAGTGTATAAAAGCATCATAGATAACAAAAACTGGTAGTAGATTGTAAAAAGCTATGTATTTTCAATAAATGAAGGGTGGTAATCTCCAAAACTACAATTCTGGACATTATGCAAGAAGTATTAGTGAAAATATACTGACATAAATGAAAAAAAGGATGTAGTATGAAGCAAAAGCACATGTTGAAAGAGGGATTTTATTATCACATACCAAAAGTTATTCTTAATGCATAATCACAATATCTTTGAACAAAATTATTTTAAACAAAAATGGTTAATCTTTATAATTTCATTAAAAATATGATCAACTGTTTAATATTTCTAAAATCAATTCACAGTAGTCTGAATTAAAACTAGTCAGAATGAGCAACATGTTTTAATGGTTATGAAAAGGGTATCTATCTAATGCCCTACAGTATGGATGACTACTTGGAATTGTTACATTACTACTAGCATATTTTTTAAGCATTAACTTGTTCCAGTATTTCTAACAATTTATTCCATTGCAACATTAAATGGAATACTGGGCAAATTATTAGAACTACAAATGTATCAGTATTTACTTACTCCATTTATATTCATTAATCAATACTATGCATTTAAAATTCCATGGGCTAGCTAGACAATATTTTTAATCAAAAAATCAAAATCAAAAATCTAAAAAATGGATATTGGGTTGATTTTGATCATGAATGGTTCCTCATTCTCTCTTTTGGCATGTCTGAGTTTTTACACAAAAAATGACTAATATTAGAAACCTGCTGAAAATACAAATTCCTAATTTATCTTGATCAAAATAACATTGAACTTCATTTTAAAATGTTAAATGCTTGTGAAACCATATTATTTAAAGTCCCACCACTCTTTTTGTCTTCTCCTTTTCAAGTTTTTGTAGTTTCTTTCTTAAATGGATATTTTCATCAACTAGTCTTCATTTTGTTCTTCTATCACATCTAGTTTTCCAGTGTCAGTATTGAGGGTCATAAAGCTATTCTTCTAGAGCATCAGGACACAATTTGATGCTCCTACTTTGAAGACCCCTTTGTTTTGGGCATCTTTAAATCGTTTTGGAAGGAACTTATTTTCCCTCTGCATGTGGGTTGATCCTTCTGTTATGGACTCTTCTCTGAGAAATGATCTGTTCAATTTTTCATTTTCTGTATGAATTTGGTCTTCATATTTCTTTATTTTTATCTTTCACCTGGTTTAATTTTCTCTGTGTAATTTCTAACATTAATGTCTTTTCTCTGAGGGAATGACATAGTTGGTATCTCTCATTTTCATCTTTAGAAATATGAATTAACAGCTAGTCCTTTAAAGGAAGGAACTCATCTTGTAGTTGCTGAAGATTTAGTTTTGGTGTTGGATGTTCCTGATCACGTATAGCAGAACTTACACAGGAAAGATGATCCATTTTTGTCTGTAGTCTTTCTCTATTTTGTTTTTCACCTTCCAATCTAGAGTTCAATATTGCATATTGAAAAAAATTATAAGTAATTGTCTTATGTGTCTTGAAAGATTATTAAAAATGGATGAAACTTTAAAATAGTTGAAAGGAAATGTTACAGTGAAGTTTGTGAGGGAAATTTGAATTCTAATTTTCAGGATTCTTTTTTAAAATTTAATATTTTTCCTATTGTATTTTAAATAAGTTTTTATTTTCAAAATACATGCAAAGATAGTCTACTTACCCTTACTTACCCTTGCAAAACCTTGTTTCTGAAAATTTTTCTCCCTTCATTCTCCCCACCCTTTCCCCTAGACAGCAAGTTAACCAATATATATTAAACATGTGCAGTTATTCTGTACATATTTCCATTTATATCATGCTCCATAAGAAAAATCAGATCAAAAAGGGAAAAAAATGGGAAGGAAAAAAATCAAGCAAACAACAACAGAAAAGGTAATACTATGTTGACAACTACATTCAGTCCCCACAGTTCTCCTTTTTGCTACAGATGGCTCTCTCCATCACAAGTCTACTAGAATTGATCTGAATCACTTCATATTGTTGAAAAGATCCAAATATATTAAGATCCTTTTGAATCTTTTAAGATATCCATCAGTATTTTAAGTCTTATACTAGTCAAAGGGTCTGCTTACAGTCTGTTTTTACCACTATTTTAATGTTTGAAGATGCAGACTGCAAGTTAAATGAAGGCATCTAAACCCCCGAGTCAAGAATTCTGCCTATGCTATTCTTACTGAAGAAAAGAATTTTCTGGAATGGGAAACAGAATTGGAAATGATTTTCAGGAAAAATTAAGGAGATCAACTTGGATTAGAGACATGTTATGTTGTTCCTATTTTTCTTATAATTTTCAGTATTTCCCAACCCTTCATGATTGAGGTATTGAAGACAATGTCTTCATAAAGTTTAACGATAAATGAGAAAATAATTATAATGAACAAACAAGGAATATAACTTGTTGGATTAGAATCATATAGAATGATTGTCTTACTGAAAATATAAAGGACAGGGTCTATTGTGAGGGAGAAATCAATCTCAAATACTCCCATAGGAAAGTCAAAAGAGATTCTGCATGCTGACTTATGCTATTATTGTATATAATAGAACTCCCAGTAAGTCAACCATTATTAGAAAACTAGCATTCATTTAATGTTTCCTATGTACCAAGTACTGTGAGAAGCACTGGGGATATAAACAGAGTCAAAAATACCAATCCCTGCCCTCCAGGTGCTTATGGTCTATATGAGTAAAACAACAATTAAATAAAGGATATGAAAGCAAGTTACATATCAAATATCTTGGAGATAATATCAGAAAAGAAGGCACTTAATTACTAAAGGGACTGAAAATTGACAGTCAAATTTCAGAAAAACCAGGATAGAGTTACATGAAGTGATACATACTTAAGTGAGCAGAATGAGCACATTGTACTTCAATATTGGCTGATGATCCTCTATCAATAACTTAGCTCTTTTCAGCAACACAATGATCTAAAATAATATCAAAAGACCCAGGAGAAGAAATGTTATCTACATCCAGAGAAACAACTGATGGGAGCTTGAATGCAGGTCAAAGTATACTATTTTCATGTTTTTTTGTTTATTGTTTTTTTTTTGTTTTGTTTTGTTTTTGTTTTGTTTTGTTTTGTTTTGTTTTGTTTTTTGGTTTTGGTTTTGTTTTTTTTCCCATTTAGGTTGTTTCTTTTATGATGCCATGATTAATATAGAAATATGATTTACATGATAACATCTATATAATCTATATTAAATTGTTTATAGTTTTAGGAAGGAGGAAAGAGAAGGAGGAAGAGAGAAAATTTAGAAATCAAAATGTTTTAAAAATCAATGTTAAAACAAGTCTTTACATACCATCGGGGAAAAAAGAAAAAAGAACGAAAAAAGAAAGAAAAAACAAAAGCAGGTAGGCCAGTTTAGTTGGATCTCTGAGTTAGGGAGAGCAGTAAAGTGTGAGAAAACTTAAAAAATAGGAAGGGATCAAGGTATAAAAGCTTTTAAGTGCCAAAAAAAAGAAGTTTATATTTACTCCTGGAGGTGATAAGCAACCAATACTACTAAAGGAGGAGGAGAAAAGACATGGCAAGATTTATGCTTGAAGAAAATCACTTTGGTAGCTTTGAAGAATCGATTAGTGTGTGGAAGGCTTCATTCAGAGAAAGAAAGAGGAAGTATATAATAAAATAAGCAAGAAGCAATGAATGCCTGCATTATACTGATGATTGTAATTCAATAGAAACGGACCATTATGAGAGATGCTAGAAAGGCAGAAAATTTGTCATTATAAAAAGAAGGAGTTAAGGATGTTCTTAAGGTTGCAATCCTGGGTGAATCAGAAGAAGGTGCTCTCACTGATAATAGATATATTTAGAAGAGGGAGGGCTTAGGAAGAAAGATATTTCTATTAAGGGCAACATCCCATTTGAGATTTCCAAAAAGAAAAAAAAAATTGCGAAGTATAGAAGGAGCTCAAGAGAGAAACTAGGGCTGAGTGTATATAATTGTGGAAATCATCCCTCCATAAGGGTGCTAAGGGAACTCATGAGGAGCCGATGAGACCATCAAGAGAAACACTACCATTTCCGAGGTTGTAAGCTCCATTACAGCTCAGGCCATGTTATATTCTTCTCTTATCTGCTCTAAAGTTTCACAAATTGTTTTGTATATAACAGGGGACTAGGACATTTACTGAGGAATTTGAATAAGCAGATATTTATGGCATATCAGAAATAGAAACTACCTTTCTAACCTTATTATACATTACTGCCCTCTTTGCAGTCTACAACCCAGTCAGTGTCCTTCTTGTGGTTCTATACAGGACAACACAGAACTCCATTTCCCAAAGCCACACCCTTGTGCAGGGTGTCTTCTCAGCCTGGAGTACACTGCTGCTTTCCTAACCTCCCTCTCCATTAGAATTTCTTTTAAAACTCTTGTTTAGTTACCTTCTTTACTTGAAGTTGCTGCTATTACTTTCCCCTGAAAATCATGCCCTCCTTCCTGCTCCAAATTTTGTGACTTTGTGTTTACATTTATATTTATATGCCATATTCTTGGATTGAATGTGAACTTCCTGATGGCACTTCAGTTTTGCTTTTCACCCTCAGTGCCCACAACAGAGCTTGGTACACACAAGGCACCTGATAAATATATGTTGATTAAAGACAATCTGTGCTTCAGAAAATAAGATGATGAAATAAAAATGGGCACCTACCGGAAATTGTTCCAAACAGGAAGATGGACCACATGCCACTGAATAAAAAAGATTAATTATAGGGTTCATTATACTATTATGTTAAAGATTTTTCATTTTTCATTTCCTAACCTCAATTTTTCTTGATTTTACATTAAATTTTGTAATACAATGCTTCATTGTAAGAGAAATGCTTTCAAGTCTTTACTTAAACTTATGAGTACCATACCTGCCTGCATAGAGTTCTCTATCACATTCTACTTTGTAATGCCTTAATTGGGATTTAGTTTTACTTCTTTCTGAGAATTTTTCCTGGATTGCACTAATGATCTTTTCTATACGCTTAACTTTTTTTTGTTGTGTCCATTGCGATTTTTAAAGTGTTACTGACGATTCGTACATAATAACTTCTTCCTGATATTCACCAAGGTAAACTGAATCTGCATAAAGAAAAATACAAGTAAATAAACATAGTAGGATTTTAAATTCTGCAGGACAACAGCAATATATTTAGAATTCAGATCCTTTGCCACTGATAAAATAGTCTCCACATATGAATCTTAAGATCATACCAAAATATTATTTTGTCAGTAGATTTAGAGTGAATTTAAAATAACTTATTATGCATTATTGTTGATTGCTAAAGAGAATCTCGAAGTTGCACATTTATTAAGAACATTTTGGAGATTATTAATATTTTGGTCACTTAGAGAAAGATTCTACAATTTTACTTATCATGTCAATTGCTTCTATGCTTTTCTATTATCAACCAAGGAAAATTCATAGATCTTATGCTGGCATTCAAAATGTATAATGCACATTAAATAATATAGCACATATAGAATTGAAATACAACTTCCCCAAACTTATTCTACAAACTTTTATTGATTGAGAAAATGAATCTCCAAAATTAAGTGATTTGTCTATACGCACAAAGCTACTCCTTGTACACTTTTAATAATTTACCTTTTCATATTTATTTCTTTTTGTTATATATTGTCCAGTAAAATTGGACTTTTCACTGTCATTTTTCTGCCTCTTTGCTCACAATTTCCATGTAAGAAATCTTTACTCCAATCCCCTAGACTCCTATGACTTACGGAATTCCTACATATCTTTTAAAATTTTACAAAACAAATGATACTTCCAATTTTTAATTTTTTTATACTTGATAGCTGATGTTCTTTCCCACTTTATACCTCACATAGCAATATGACTATACTCTTTATTTACTTGTTATTTTATCATTTAACTGTTAATTATTTGGGTATTTTAAAATTAGGTTTATCTGTATAAGCTCTATCCCCCTCATAGACTATACATTCACTAAGGACAAAGACTTTGTCTTATCTAAAATTTGCGTATTTGGCACACAGTATGCTTTTTGCACTGGAACACATAGTGAGCCCTCTTTGACTACTTCTATAGCTGAAAAATCATCACCCGGAAGTTGAAATAATAATCATTTTTAGCTTGGCAAAGTCTGCCAGAGATTAGATGCCAATACTAGAGCCTCCAAGAACACAAAGTCATCTCTATTCTACTATGGGTCAATGCAATAGAACCTGTGTTTTCTTCTTGGATATAAACTTTGGTTTTGTTGGTTATTTGGTTACTGTTGGTTACTGTTAAACACTGCTATCCACTGGAAAATTTAAAATGATTCTTACCCTTAATATGATTTGAGGGAGAAAAATTACAATCCACTGTATCTGTCTCAAGTGACTGAGTGAGGTCATCAAGTGTTTTTGCAGCCATCTCTCCTTTATCCTATAAAATACATAAAGGCAAAGTAATAAGTCGATGTAAAATTATTGTAAAATAAACAGAAATGATAACAATGACTAATATTTAGGTAGCAAGTTAAGCTTTTCACAGCAGTTATTTATTATGCATTATCTCACAGCATCCAAACAAAAATTTCATGACAAAATCACTACTCATAATTATTTTACAAAGGAGTAAACAGGCTATAAGAGATGTTAGGTTACTTGTCCAAAATCATACAATCAGCCAAGAGCCCAAGAACAGCTTCAAATTCAGGTCTTCTTGACTATTCACTAGGCCCCATACCTACCCAGAACCTGATTTAGCAACCTTATATAAATTAACGTAAATAGTTACAACATCTCTTATACTTAGCCAATATTCTTTATCTTACTTATGAAGGAAATGAAGGAAACTCCAGCAATATAATTAATCTTCTGGCATTAACAAAGGACACATTTCATATGAAGACTATTTCTAATGCTATCTTTTTTCAGAATAAATATTCCTGTTTCATAATGCAGAAAAAGATTCTTTTCTGTTGACTGAAAATTGCATTATTTTCTAAATTAATTTATATTTTAGCAGGATTTATAATACCTTATTATTTTTTATTTAATGTATTCTTTACAAGCCTAAAAGACAAATAATTTATTTCCACATAAATATAAACGGGAAATGTATTGTTGTTGTAAATATTTGATTTTAATATAGATTACTTCAAAATCATATGGTTTTCATGTTTCTAGTCAATCACATAAACCACAGACTATGACATTATTTTATCTCAGAGCCATAATTTATAATAAATACTGATCTTTTCCTCTTTTAAAAGTATTTTTCAATGTGATTTGGAAATTTTGTTTTTAAAAATGTTTGTTTTTAAGTTTCCCAAATCTTTTTTTTAACCTTCTACAATTGGGCATTAAGAAATCCATTATAATTATGTATAGTAAAATAACAAATTTCTGCCTTCCCTATGTCCAAAAAAAAAAAAGTCCAGAAAGATGATCTCTTTTAGTGAAAACTATTGTAATAAAAGCAATAAAGCAGAACACTCTGCTGCATGCACAAGGAACTTAATATAGTTATTGGATGAATAACGACAGTTCATGTTCCCATAGCACAAGAACTTTGCTTACAACAATCCTGCTGATAACCCAGGTATTATCGTCCCTATTTTACAAATGTGTGTGTGATATGTCCTAGATTCTACTGCTAACATTGGCCTTGTGGTGCAGTGGCAAGTGAAGTGAATCTGGAGTTCAAACCCCAGCTCTTCTTCTTTTTCACTGGTATCACTGAAAATAAACCACTTAGGAGCCCGGACTACATGATCCCGGCACTGCCTTCCAGTTCTCAACCCACTCTAGAACAGTGGGAGACAGGAGACTTGAGTCTTAAATCTTCTCACTCCGAGACTGGGATTATTACTAATGCTTGGGTATGTATGGTGAAAACTACTTTTTACAGACAAATGTCAATCCTGCTGTGTTCTGTTACCCCAAAGAGTAAATTGGAGTGTATATCACTGGGGCAGGTTCCCCATATCTGAGAAAAGGAGAATTTCAACCATCAAACAGTGGGAAGTAATGTGGCATGTATAAAAAAGGGGAGTTTGGGCCCACTAGCTTTCCTGGAATGCATAAGTCTCACGCACCAGAATACTCAGAAAGAACACAAACAGAAAAAAAAAAAAAAAAATCAGGAAAACAGTTTTCTAGAAAGAGAAAAAGCACACATTGCTAATATTTTTCTATGAACTAGTCCAATAGTAGTTTACCTTAATTCATCAGAATCTGTCTCACTTAAGGTGCTGTCATCATGACTACAGAGTAGGATATCAGATGAGGAATTCATGTTTTCACAAGTCATACTAGAATCTTTGGAAATCCACTTCTCCTTTTCAGGCTTTTTTACATTTTTCCTATGCATGTCAGAGTCATTGCAGGAAAAAAAAAAATCCATCAGGGTATCTTTAAATTATTCTTTATAGAAAAATTTTCATAAAACAGTGAGGGAAATTTATTTTTGCTCTTTTAACACATACAACATTTTACTTCTAGAATAAACTTCCTTAACTAAGGTACTGATCATATCATTCCCCAGATCATAAACTTTTAATAGTCCCTCTCTGTTTGTAGTGCATTAAACTGCACTGTCTGCCTGTGAAGCTTCTTCATCTAAATCCAACAAAGATTCCCACATTCCTTCCCAGAAAACAAGGTTGTTTCCAATCACAGCTGTCTTCTCTAGTCTAGGAATAGATTCTGCTTATTTCTCATCCAACTTATTTTTTAACAGACAATGTTTTCCATTTGTTGCCTGTACTTGGACTAAAAAAGATCAGTCATGTAAATGCAGGTTGTTGTGATTAAACAATTTGTGTGCAAAATATCAGGAATTTATCAAGACAGGCTTCCTATAGAGACAAGGCCAGGAGAAAGTCTTAATTGATGATTGTAGGTTGAATTCTAAGAATTCATAGAATCCAGGAGGAGGGAAGTGACACTTTCCTTATACTATGCCCTGATCACAACTTGTTTGAAGAATATGTTCATTCCTGGGAGATATATTTTAGAAAAGACAATTAGCACTCAGAATAATTCCAGAGAAGAGAAATCAGGATGGTGAAGGAAAAAGACCTTGTTAAATAAAGGGCAACTGATGATGTTTACCATAAAGAAGAGAAGAGAAAGAACTGGGATGAAAGGAAGTAGTATATGTGCTCAAATATAAAATAAAACAATGTTTAATTGACCCTCCAAAGGCTTTCAATACTAGGCACAGGAAACACATTTGGGATCAATGTATGAAAAACAAAGAACACAAAAGCAACCCACTTCCAAACAACTAAAACTTATTTAAAAAGGAATGGACTGCCTATGGAATTGACACATTCCTTTCTCTCTCTCTCTCTCTCTCTCTCTCTCTCTCTCTCTCTCTCTCTCTCTCTCTCTCTCTCTCTCTCTCCTCTCTCTCTCTCCCTCCCTCCCTCCCTCCCTCCCTCCCTCCCTCTCTCTCTCTCTCTCTCTCTCTCTCTCTCTCTCTCTCTCTCTCTCTCTGTGTGTGTGTGTGTAGGTGTGTGTGACAGAGACAGAGAGACAGGGACAGAGAGACAAAGAGAGGGACAGAGAGATTGTACATGCTAGTTATAACTTTGAGCAAAGGTAGTAAGATTGTTCTTTATTTACCTCAAATGGACTTCACAAACCTACCTGTTGCTCTGTTCATGTAGCTTTTAGATAACTTCATCTTCCTACTCTGATAAAGTTTCAAAGAAGAAATTTAGTGGGAAAAAGCACATTTTGTAATCATTCTTGATATCCATTTTATTCCATCATGTAATTTTATTCTCAGATTTAACAACATTTAAAAAGAATGCTTGCTAGCAACTTACCCTCTTTTGATGCCCTTTTTGTCAAACTTTCCCAAAGAATAGTAATTTCTCTGGTGCTTTAGCAGCATTTCCTCTCTCCAACTGCTAAACACACACCCCAATGAGTTATTTTTACCCAATGGCAAGAAAAATTTTAAAAACAAAAATATTCACAGCAACCACTTTTTGTAGCAGCAAATAACTGGGAATGGCTAAGCAAATTGTGTTTTGTTGATGGATGCATGGTCATTGTGTATGGTTAGAAATCATACTTATATAAAAGCATAAGAATATTTATATGAATTAATGCAAAATGAAATAAGGACAACAGGACAACAATATAAATTTTGACTATAATAATGTTATTATTGAGGACAATAAAATAACTGCAATTTAATACTGTGAAATTATAATGTCAAAGCTTAGTCCAGATGAAAGGGTATCACCTCCTATTTATGCAGGGTGGAAGACTTTCAATATGGAACACTGCATGTAATAGTGATGTATTAATTAGGGATGTTTCACTAGAAGGCTAAGGAAAGAGATCTTGAAAAATGAAGCTGATATAAAAGTAATACAAGATGATTTTTAAGAAAGGAAACTTTCTCTCAATTGTCCATTGCTTTCCTGTGTCTTACTAATAAGTCTAATATGGTTTCACTAATCAAAGGAATAAAGTAGATAACTTTCTGTCTGCATGCAACTATGGTCACAATGTATGAATACTGGCATTGAAGCAGGGAAAGATGCCCTTTTTCAGTGTCTCCCAAATAAGTTATATATTGTTGTTTTCCTAATGTATCTAATTTGTTTTTATCTTAAACTTAATTGTTCAAGGAAAAGTTTTTTAAGGCTATTAAATTACTTTTCAATTTTATTTTCAATAAAAGTAAATCCAGGCTTAATTTTTCAAACACTCTCTACTTTCTAAATGTTAGTCCAGATCACTTCCACATTTCAGCTCTCCTAAGTTGGAATTTTAGAGGTCTTCAAGTATGTACAGTCCCAAAATGAATTGTGAACCCTCTTTACTGTATTCCTGTGTCTCATCTTGTGGTGCTAAGACTTTTTTAGATGGGGCAGCAGGTAGTTGTTATTTGTTTTTTTCCTCTTCCTCAACCTGTCCAGTAGCCACATGAGCACTAGAAGGCCTTAAATGCTAGGTGAGCACTGCTCTCTACAACTCTGTCAATTCCCCCTTTTGATTCTTCCATCCTGAAAGGATATTAGCCTTTTTTCTCCTCAGGCCTGTCTTACAGAGTGATGTGTTGGTAAATAGATCTTTTTAATGAGTTGCATGTCTGCAATTAAAAGTGTGAGGTTCTTGAGATTCTAGGTTTTCTGAGTTTTTTGGTGGTATCCGCAGTGCTTGGCTCATGATAAGCACTTAAACGGGTTCATTCTTAGACATTTCTCTATTGATGGGAAACTTTTTAACATCTAAAAGAACCCAACTAATTTTTGGAGTAGCTGTAAGCCTATTCTCATATCTCATTAGCACTTATTATTTATACATTTGCAAACATTTGAAAATTCCCTTGCTTTGCTCCTTGCTATCCATATCTTTTTTTTCATCCTATTCTTTTGGAACCCCTCAAAGGTTATCTAACTCTTTTAATATACACTGATATAACAATTCCAAAATAAAAGAACATACTTACAGTAAGGAACAATATACATTCATGGGACCTTCATTCCTTTCTCAGCAAAAAACAAGTGGATGCAGAGTGAATCAGAATCTAGATTTTTAGAGCAAACTAAACATACCATGAATGTTAATATTTGATAATAAACATATTTTGAATATTTTGACAAACTTACCCCTTAAAAATTGGTGCCCAAGTGCTAAATTTTCCCTGGAGGAAATGCCCATTATTGGAATTTCTTCCCCAGGAAGTGTGTTTTCTTCATCTTTACCAAGCTGATGATTCTCCATTGAAAATATCTCATTAACGTTGCCATCTCTTCTGTTTTTAGTTAATTGATCATCTTTTCTCTCGAATGACTCCATTTCGTTGTGTTGATGCTTTTGCTCCACCTAAAAGGAAAGCTTAGTATCATTGCCACTTTATTCCTTATCTGCCTCTGTGAGAGAGATGTGTGTGTGTGTGTGTGTATGTACATATATATGTACATATACACATATCTATTCTTTAATACATAATATTTCATATACGTATTTATATGCTAACTTAGGTACAAATACTAGATTTGTGATTTCTCTAGTACAAGGATCTACTTGAAGAGAAAATTCCCTCTACCAATTCCACCAATAACGAGAACATGGAGATGTTTATTGACTTGCCTATCTATGTCAGAAGTTGGACTTGAAAAAGGTCTTCTTGGCTCACTATCAAATATGCTATGCTAACTTTAATTTTTCTATTTTATTTTGAAATACACATTATCCTCAATAGATATTACCTTCATTTTTATATCATAGTCAAAAATGATGATACTTTTATAAGTTTTGTTAGAAAGCAGAAAAATTGGTTCATTTTTCAAAATGATAGCTTAATTATCACCTCATTTTGTTTTCTCATCCTATTTTCACATGCTTCTCTCATTTCTCTCCTTTAACAAGCAGACAGGGATAAAGAGATAAAATAGCTGACTTATTTTTGGCCTTTTTTACCATGTCCCTATGACGAACAAATAGACCCAGTTCATTTTTAACTATAGGATGATTGTTTCCAATCCCATTTCTCATTTCTTTTTCCTTATTGTCAAGTTCAAAAAAGTACTACAAAAAACAAAAACAAAAAATACCCTAAAATTAGTCATTGAAATATTGGGTTAAAAACACAGGAAATTGAGGAGAGTGAGATTTAGGCAATGTGACTGCTACATTATGGAATATCAGTGCTATTCCCTGTGCAGGTGCACTGAATCACAATCTTTTTAGGAAAGAAAAAAAAATTAGGAAAAAACAAAACAAAACAAAAAAACAACCTTAGTCTAATGCTCTCATTTTGTTGATGAGGAATCTGAAGCACAGATACATTAAGTAATTTGGTCAAAGTCATGATAATAAACTAATAGCAGAATCTAGTATTTCTGGGTATAGGCCCCACATTTGATTCAGAATGAATTTGCATTATTTCGTACTTTGTAGAGAGATAGACAGTTGTAGATTGATAGATTTCAGAGTTAGCATTGAGTTTCTCATCAGAAGTTTTAAGCTTAAATACCAAATTGAGATTCTATTTCCTTGTTTGTAAAGATGTCCCAGCACTTTATAGGAATAGAAATGAAGATCAAATGGGAATACTTTGTAATGAGAGTTATACTCTCATGATGTTTGGACAGGACCTTTAAGATCATCAATGGGAGTGACTCCAAGTGAGGAAACTCCCTCCATAAAGTCAGGTCAGCCTCTGCTTCTAGTAGCAGTTGCCTGGTAAAATCAATAGACTTGCCCAAGATAACATAACACATTAGAAGCAGCACTTGAATCTAAGTCTAACTGAATGAGTTTGGCTCTCTCTCCACTATCCTCTCTTTTATCTTCAGTTATTATTGTGAAAGGATAATGATAATTATAAGATAGACACATAACAGTACATATGAACCAAGAGACTCTGGCCATGTAGTCTAACTTCTCTAAGCCTAACTCTTCCTCAGTGATAAGATAAGGGGATTTGACTCCATGACTGTCAATGTTCCAAAAAATAAAACTCAATGAATGAACTATACTAATTTAATAGTATCTAAAGCCAGTCTCTTGCACAACCATATCACAAGTCAGTGTTTTGCTATTGTTTTGCTATCTTTTCTTCTAGTTTACATTATTTCTAAGTGCTAAAATGACAGGTACCTATAGCAAATTAAAATATATTTTGAAAAAGCAAGTCAATGCAAGAAGAGGAGCACTAAACTTGAAGAGAGAAAATCTAGGTTTAAGTTTCAATTCTGTAATTTATTAGTGGTGGAATAGAGAAATAGTAAATTGATGACTGATATTAAATGATTAATTAGCAAAATTGTGTTTCATTTTGTTTTGAAACACAAAAAGTCATGATTTTAGTTATATGAGTAAAGGTAAATAAGCAGATTGTCATAAATGTATTAATTTAGTCAGATGAATTTTTTAGAAATTTCCAAAGTTTGGCTTATGTTTTCAGTATTTTAAGTCACAACACATTACATTTGGTTAAGAAAATAAAAATGACCATAGAAAGCAAAATTCTTTCAAATGTCATATATTACAAGGATTTGCATAAAAGAAAATCTGAGTTCTTTATATGTCTTTTAGTTTGTGTTCTAATTATCTTTAGGCTTATCCTAGTTCTTTTGGTTACCTAGTCTAATATTTCAATTTGTATGTCTGATTTAGAAAATTCATTGGTTACATGCCAAATATTTTGGAAATTGATGGAGTAATTTAGATGACCAAAATAAAAACTGTAAAAAAGATTTTCTGGATAATTTTCTTAATGCAACTTTCAATGTAAATTGTACAAATAGCAAGCATGTGAACATAGCATTTTCATCATATGAAAAATCAATTGCACGGGAGGATTGATGAAGATGAAAAATAAATAGAATATAGAGTGTCAAAAGGTGAATCTACCTCTTTTTCTGATGGTATTTTTTCTTTATCCAATGTCAGGGACTCTGCTTGCAACATTCCTAAATCATTTGTTAATCTTTGTGAATCTTGCTTTAATTTTTTATCCAGGTGCATTTTTGAGATTTTGTCCCCATCTGGAAGGGAGTATCTCCAATGCCTTAGCTCACTGGTAGAGTTACTGGCATTTTAATCACTATCCTCAAATGATATTTCTATATGTTTGGTTTTCTTCTTACATTTTCTTGCAATATAAAGTTCAGGCTTTTTTTCTTGGCTGATTGCATCTTCCTTCATTTCATTTGAGCCCGCTCTTTTTATATTTTCTTCATTATAAGCAAAATCTTCTTCATATATATTAGAAGTACATTCAACTTCTGTGTGAATATCATTCTTAGGCTTTGGGGTGCCAAGAATGTTTTCTTGCAAAGTGCTCTGTAAATTCTGGAAAACAACATTTTCCAAATCATGCTCTCTTCCTTCAGGAAATGACGGATGAAGTCCTGCAGGGAGAGGGCCTTGATATGTCTCCTTTTCCTCAGAGTCACTTAAGGTATTTGCCAAAGTAGATGTAGCTACCTCTCCAAACTCATCTTTTTGGAGTTTCTCTTGAGTGTCATCAGCAATTTGGAACTTTTTCTCAATTTCACCATGCACCTGTGTTAACTTAGTTTTCTTGATTCTAAATTTATTTTTAAATTTCATTTTTTTCTCTTTGTCCCTCATTTTTTCAGGATTTTCTGTGCAATTTGTATCTGCATCTAAATGTATGTCCTTAACATTAGATTTCTTATTGAATTTTGCTTGTGGAGATCTTCTTTTCCAATTCAAAAATGGGAAACAAAGACACTGAAATCGTTTCCTAGATGCTGTTTGTTCTGGTATGCTGGTTGTTTCCAAAGTAACTTTATCCTGGGGTAATGAAATAAGGACAAAGAACAATTAGAACTCAAACAAATAATAGTTAAACTTAATCTTTTAATCTTAGTGTTTTACATAATCCCAAATCATCTATGTTTCAAAAGAATGTTAGAAAAAATTAAATTTTCTCTAAATGAAAGAAAAAAAATGAAATTTTAAAGTAAGTTTTAGCTAGGATATTTTGTATTAGGTTAATATTATACTTGTATTGCATACTATGCATACTATATTCCCAAAAAAACAAATAGAAAAATTTCTCATTTCATATTTTAATAGTTTTTCCTGCTCTAAAAGGACAATTTTTTAATCAAAAATAGATTGTAAAGAGATTTTGTTTTTAACTGATAAATTTAAATGATAAATTTTGAAATAATAATACAGATATGTTCTGCCTAATCTGCTTAGCCAAAAAAAAAAAAGTAAAATATAAGGTTGAAATGGGATAAAAAATTAGAGAGATATTTTTAACTAGTAAATTTTTTCACCACATTTATGTGTTTCTCTATTATTCATTTTGTAATTTCTTTGAATTAAAGTTCAAATAAAAGTGTAAAAATAGCAAATGTAAATTATGACGTAAGTGTGAGGAAAACTAGAATGTGATTTAAAGGAAACTTATTTTCAAAAATATATACCTATATAGATTGTCCCCTTCTGAGTTCAGTTCGAGTCCATATAATCTCTCTTTTTTAAAAATTAGAGGATAAGACTGGGCAAGAGAAAACAAATGCTTTTTGCATATAATTAAAGAATAAGAGATAAGAAATGATTACAAAATGATAACTTAGGGACATTAATAGAATTATTCGGCCATGGAGTATTAAGTAACTATTTCAAAATAGTCAAAATGTGATTCCCTGACCCAGTATAATCATTCAAATGTTCAAATGAGTTGGGATTATAATTCTATAATTAAATGGGACAAACCACAATATCGATGCCTACCTACAGATATTTTGGAATAAATTGTTTTTAGAATCACATCATTTACAAATAACAGTCAAATTTTTTTTTTCTTGTTCAGTCATGTCTGACTTTTTTCAAGACCTACAAACAGCTTCTTCCGTATCTAAAGACCCACTGAATTCTATTAATTGCTAACCCTGGCCAAAACAATCCAGGAGCCTGGGACTCCACACACCTTCAAGATCATAAAAAGGAAATCCTGGAGACCACTCTTGGCAGGAGCCCTAAAACATGGTGTCCTTACACTGGCCATGTAAGAGTTCCTGTCTACCCAGGGACCAGCTCTGGCCCTGGCATCTTTCTACCTTTACCCTTACTTCCAAACCCCTACAATACACCTTTTTTTTTTTTTTTTTTTTTTTTTTTTTTTTTTATCAATCTAGGTTTTCGGGTCTGTAAATTCCTTTACAGCGACTCTGGGCCATCACTAGATTGCATTGAACTATGTATCCTTGCACCAAACCCAAAGGGGTTCCCCTTCCCTAACTCTCATCAAATCTTCCTGACTCCAGATCTGAATCTCTATCTCCTATGCCACTTAGTTGTTGACAAATATGTAGAATATATTTATACTTTAAATTGCATTGAATGTCATTTCTCCAAAATTAGACATTTATTAACTCCTACTTGAATTGAGATGGCAAAATCGTATTGGGCTGATTTTCATTATATCCCAAACAAACAGATTCAGCAAGAAAACAAAAGCACTACAACTGCATAAGAATATCATCCACAATATCCCTAAATAGTTGACAGTGAGCTTCCAGCTAGAGACATTAATTGTTGGGGTCCATATTGCCTTCTAAAGCAGTTATGTTTTTTGTTGCTCTATCCATGATGGAGAATCTGTTATTTCCTTTAATGAACACAGATCAAGTAATAGAATCTTTTCATGTAAAACTAAGGGCTGAAGTATAGACCTCAATGATAACTATTTTCTGTTCTATATCATGGCTATTCCTGTAGCTGAAACCTATGGATTTTAAGAAGATATTCAATTCACTGATTTGTTGATGAGTGTGCTAGTATTTGGGCAATACTCAGATTAAAATTCAATAATTAATTCACGAGGATGTTATCCGATCTGAATTGTTGATTTTTAAGAAATCACATTGGAACAGTCATTTCAATTCTTGTTTCTAGGCAGAGAAATAATGATTCAAAAATATGATTGAAATGTATTGTCTAGAAAAGATTGTGAAAAGGTTGTGAACTGGAATCTCGTTGTAGAAAGATGGTGTTGGGAAGGTAAAGCTGTGTGACCTGCTTTGTTTTTCAAGCCTCTCTTGTTTCTTGATTGTGCAGGTTGTTCTAACAAAATGAACATGATAAAAAGACTATTGAGAGCAGATTCTATCTTGCAAAAAGCATCTGAAACCTGGACTTTAGAACTCTTCTGATTTCAGTTAAAGAAGATATTACTAGTTAGTGAGACTAAAGCATGACACATCCTGAGTCTATTCCCCACTGAGCTCAAGTAATGTGGTTAGGGTTAGCACCAAAAAAAACCCTTCAGCTAATTTGCACATTGAACTGAAAAATCTTTGCCTAAAATCTTTGAGTAATTACAGTTTACCAGGGAGTTGTCATGGTATTAGGAAAGGTTAACGTTGTTATGAATTCCTTGGAAGTTCCAGCATGAGTAATAAATAGTTCCTGCATATTTCCCATAAGAAAATCCAAAGATGAATAATTAAGAATTCATATGTGTTCAATAGAACAAAATATACTAGATATCTCAGAAGTTTCACTTTAAAAAAAATTCTCATCATTCTAAAGATAGAAGACTAGATCCAAGGAATGTCAAAACCCAGTGTGCCTGGATTTCAACAAGTATTTCAAAAAGTTTCTCACAAGATCTTTGTGGCCTAGGAGAAAAATGTGGACTGTATTAAAGAAAAATTTGGTAGATTAGGAGTAGTTTCACTGGGTGGATTTAAACAACACCAATTTTCCTGGAGGGCAAAGGGTAGCTTTACCTCCAGGGCTTTCTCTATCCAACACTTTACACTGATAATCAGGATGAAGTAATAGATCTAATACTTATTAGCAGAATTGTCAATGGAATGGGATTGATAGAGGATATAGAAGAAATAAATCAAAGAACTGAGATTCCAATGGATCTTTATAGATTAGAACAAGGAGATAGTGCTAACAAGGAATATCTCAAAGGGGACAAATTAAAATACTGGAATTATATTTTTAAAAATCAGCTGCATATGTATACAATGGGGCAAAACAGTTTTTCATAAAAATTCTCAAAGACCAAGAAATATTTGTTAGTGGGTCATAAGTTTAATATGATGAGGGTATCAAAAGGGATTATATGATCTTTGCAGCAAAAGTGACGGGCCTTATTCTATCTTCATAATTCCACATTATTATGTTTAGGTAGGACACTGGAAAAGTGCAGTCCAGAGGAACTAAAAGAGTCATTAGAAATCAACCACGATTTATATCATAGGACAGTCTGGTAATTAAGTAGGGGTGTCTAGTTTTCAAAAAAGACAATTTAAAAGATGTCAGGAATCGAGAAAGAGCTATCAATCTGTCAATCCTTTCCGTGTCCTGGGCCAGGTGAGGTTTCCCGTGATGTCATCAAAAAACTAGGGAATTTCTTCAACTTCATTCTTTAACTCAGAACCATTAGCCCTGGCTGCACATTATAGAAAGCTGTAATTTAGCTCACTATAAGAAAACATCCCAAACTATCAGAGCTGTTCAATATACAATGGGCTGATTTACTTGGGGAGTAACTTTTCAATCACATCAAATTTTCTACTTTTTTGGGGGGATTCTGCAGACAGGATTTGTTAATTCTGACAAAGATAAACTAGATTCACTTTGATCATCAATGCTAAGATATTATTATGATGGCACCTTCAATGCCATACATTGACATTTTTATATATTGATGGAATGTAGTATATTTTTTCGAACGAGACATACATTTCCAGATATTGATATTCCAGGTTATCCTGCCATCAGTGACAAAAATGTTAGCTTGCCTAACAAAAAAATCAGAACATATTTTTTAAAATGTGCTCTTTCACATGCTTCCAGATCTATGGTATTTCTGTTATCATAATTATTTTGCTGAATAAAGGGAAAACAATGAAATAATCAAGTAGTTTAACTAACTTCTTTATCATTTAAGAAATGTTCAAAATTGCAGTATCTTTGGATTACTCTTTTTCTTCTATTATTACCTAGCTAGGGTTGGAGTTTTGCTGTTGGTCCCTATACCCACAAAGAACATTTCAACTCCTAAAAAAAAGACAAAAATACATTTTAAAGTACACTAAGTTCTGAAAATCACTTCCAGTAAAATTTGTATGAAAGACACTTTTACTAAAATAAAATATCAGAAATTACAGTATCTATTGTTGTATAACAAATGGTCAGTAGAATGATTTTACAGAGGCCTGAGGAGAATTACATGATGATGCTCAGAGAAATAAACAGAATTAGGAAATCATCATGCATGGCAACAAGAAGAATATACGATGATCAATTCTGATAGATGTGCCTATTTCCAACCATGAGATGATTCAGATCCATTCCAATAATCTTGTGATGAAGAGAGCCATCTACACCCAGAAAGAGGACTGTGTAAACTGAGAATGGACCACAACATATCATTTTCACTCTTTCTGTTGTTTGCTTGTATTTTGTTTCCTTTGTCAATTATGTTTTTCCTTTTTCAATTGATTTTTCTTGTGCAGCAAGATATTTATATAAATATGTATACATATATTGGAATTAACACATATTTTAACATATTTAACATGTATTGGATTACCTGCCATCTATGGAAAATGATGAAGAGAAGAAAGGGAAAATTTGGAACACAAGATTTTGCAAGGATCAATGTTGAAAAATTACTCATGCATATGGTATATAAATAAGAAGCTTTAATAAAAATCTGTAAAAAAGGAAAATTTAACATCACTTTTCCATACCTGTTCCTGGTCACTTTTATCAAAAATGTCCTGGCTTCCATCTGGTGGTCCTTTACATTTCAATTCTTGTTTCAAGTCTAAGTAATATTTAAGTGAAAATTTATTTTATTTAGAATTATTTTTCTTATATGAATGAAATCCTCTCCTTATTAACAGTAATGACAGTTGTGACAGATAATGATTTTATCTATTGTAATCTATGTTCAGATAAGTCATAAAATATCAGAAATTTCTACCTTATTAATTAATTAATTTGATTATTTTGCTATTTCAATCTACTGCTAGATTTTAAGCTTTTTGTGAGATGCTCATTTTAAAACCTTTCAGTTTTGTAAGTAATTTTTAAAAAAGCATCACTGGTCTAATTCTGCAATTATTAATTCAATGTTATTACCATGTAAAATTCCCCTCAACTTATATAAATTAACATTCATGAAAAACCAAGCTATTTACAGAGATATTGATAATACATCTCAGAAAATAAAATTTAAAACTTTGAATATCATTTATTTTATGATAAAAATTAGTTTATCATACATCAGTCCAAAACATCTTAACAAATTTTGTACTACCATAAACTATATAAAGTTAGGCTTAGTATATATCGGTCTACTCGGCACTAAGAAACTGAAGGAGGGTTAGAACGTTGACAATGGAAACAAATGCTTCCATAACAGCATGAAACAGATTTAATTAGTAATATAACCATTTTAACTAACTTGCTTATTAATATTTTTGCTCATAAAACTAGGCTAAAAAAGTCATTAATTTTCCTCTTTCTAAATACATAATAGACAAATTGCCTGATACATTTCTACCCTTATTGTTTTGTTTTGTTTCCTTCATTCATGGATGCACCATTTTCTGATTGGGGAAGACAGTGTTTCAGTGACTATGGACAGGTGGACAGGAGAGACTGATAGCATATGTGCTGCTAGAAGTGACCCATATTTCTTCCTATGTGTATACTCTGTGTGGGCGCCATTGCAAGTCTGACAGTTCAGTGATGATGTTATTTTTTTTTACCTCAGAAATTAATGAAGTAGACAATATATAACTCATACTCATTGGATAGGAGAAGTCACCTTCTGTCCATCAGTTTCTAGAATATCTGGAACAATGAACTCATTTGATCCATAGTTCCCTTTATGAAAAGTTCGGAAAAACAAAAGGGTATTGTATCTAATTTGAATAAGCCTTACAATGGATGACAGTGTCATGTACATAATAGTAGGTACTTTGTAACTTTAGTCTATCGTGTTTTTGTTTTTGTTTTTTGCTGAGGCAATGGAGGTGACTTGCCCAGGGTTGCACAGCTAGGAAGTTGAAGTGTCTGAGACAGATTTGAACTCAGGTCCTCCTGGCTTCAGAGCTAGTGCTCTATCCACTATACCAACAAGCTGCCCCAGTTGATCATGTGTATAATGAATATGCCTTTAAAAGAAACCAACAAATTGAGATATTGGGAAATAATTATCAAGAAGACTAGTAAACTCCAGAAAAACTTTATGGAGTTTGCACATGACAAAGTTTCTGAAAAGGGAGATTTCACCAGATGGCCTGAAAGGACACAGGGCAGGACAATATGTAGGAAAATGATGAAAATAGTTTGGATGAAAAAGAGGGAACACAAACAGGACGAAGTAGGGCTGAAAAGGTGAGAGTCTTCCTGTCCAGGGCTTTAGGGGCCCCCATTTCTGCATCTGCTAAATTATTAGTGGCAAGTGATTTCCCTCTCCCCTTCCCCAGTTATGTGAAAACTTTTCTTTTTCAGTTTGTATTTTCCGTTCACCTCATTTTAACATTCTTAAACTATTGTTACTAGACTCTAAGGTTCAGCAAAGTAGGCCAACAAAGAACTCTCAAGGACATCTGGAGCTCCTCCTATTCAGTGTGAAAGGAAAGGAGTCTTTGGTTGCTCTCTCCCCACCCTGGTTCCAAAACAGCATCTTCCCCTATCTATTTCTCACTTCCTATTGCCTGCTCTTTTTTTCACCCTTTCTCACTTACTAACATTTATTGACATTATGCTAGAGTACAAAAGTCTGAACAGAAACAGAATAATCTAGCAACTTCTGAAGGTTTTTAAAAATGAATTTTTATGACAAGTATCTTCAGGTTACACTTTACAGGAAGTAAATAAATTAAAGACTTCAGCATCTGGGGGTGAGAGACATCAATGAAGTTAGAGAGGCAGGCCTGCAATGAGGAAGGTTTCAGCCCAAGTTCCACCTCTGAAACACACTGGTTGTGTGACTATGAACAAACTTTCAGTGCTCTAGGCAATTCTCTGAGGCTTTGTTTCAATGAAGTTTAAGGTCTAGTCTCTATCACCAAAAAACAAATAAAGAAAGAAATAAATGATGTGACATGACCTCATATCATAGAAGTTGTCATCTGTATAACTAACCAATTCAGCTGAAAAGTAACTCATTCAGTTTGCTAAAACTAAGCACATTGCAAAGGCTGGAGGAATATTAGCAGAGACACTTCCTAGAGCCAATTAGTCACTCCACATCATGTATAGCTTATTTCTTTGTCCATTAACCTCTTGCCTTCAACAATATTGATTATAGTACTGTGAGTAGCAGTGGGACAACATGCAATTTCTTATCTTCTATCTATTTGATGATACTTTACTCCAGCCCCAACATTCTATCCCCTATTTTTCCAGCTCTCACATACATTATATTTTTGGTTGCTGAGGCAATTGGGGTTAAGTGATACTCAACTAGGAAGTGTTAAGTGCATGAAAATAGATTTGAACTCAGGTCATCCTGAATTCAGGGCTGGTGCTCTATCCACTGCCTAACCTATCTGCCCCTTCTTTTTCCTTTTTTAATTGAAACCCCACTTTCTACACAATATAAACTTACCTTCATGTTGTCCCAAAGAAATAACGTCTTGTATATTTTGACTTGTAGATGCAAATATATGTTCTGAAGATCTTTCCAAGACACTTTCAAAAGAACACTGATAAAATGAAAACATCAACAAAATTGTTAACAAGTCCACTGATTAAAGTACTCCTAAATGTTTTCTACAATTAAATTGTGAAGAATTTCCACCTAGAGAGAAGGATCTATAGAAAACACAATATTTTTACAACATTTTCTTCAAAAGAACCGTTTCATGCTTACACTTTTCATGATTATTTTCTATCTTTTTTTTTTCTTTAGAGGAGATAACTCTGAGTTTTCATACAGAAATGGTTGAACTTGTAAGGAAGGATAAAATTCTAACTCAGGATATCATTATGATTGTCATTACATAATACATAAAATAATATTTTTCACATGCTAAATATATGTGAGAAGAAAATGTTTTTGTACATAATCCCTCTTAAATAGTGGCCTATTTAATAGAGGCCTAAGCTTGGAATCAGGAAGATTGCTCTTTATGAATTAAATTCTGGCCTCAGACACTAGCTGTATGCCCCTGGACAATTCATTGAATCTCATTTGTCTCAATTCCTTACTAAGAAGGAAATGCCAAACTATTTCTATTCCTTTGACAAGAAAATACTAAATGTGCTCTTGAAGAGCCAGACACAAATAAAATGATTAAATGACAACAAAGCCTTGGCCAGTCCAATTTGATCTATGTTTGACCTATCTATCCATCTATCCATTCATTTATCGATCTATCTATCTATATATGTATGTATGTCTGAAATGTGTATATGTATCTAAAACATATACACACTGATATATATTATACACTTATTCCAATATATATACATGTCTACTATAAATATGTATATAGAATTATATATATATATACATATATATATATATATACATTAATACAAAAATACATACAAAGAAAAACAAACAAAAGACAAAATGTTTTAAAAAGTATATAAAAAAGATGAGAATATGTCTTATATAAATTTGCCAGTGGCATTTCTCTAATCATCACAGAAACAGAAAATTTAACTTAACCACAATGCAGATCTATTATACTATATAATTCATTGTTACTAGTTGGGTATTCAATATCCAACTCTACCCCTCTCTCATACTTAGATTAGGAGTTTTTCTCTTGGTTTAATTTCTTGTTCTCATGCTTGATGTTTTTTTTTTCCTTGTTTTTGCTGATGCAATTGGGGTTAAGTGACTTGCCCAGGGTCACACAGCTAAAATGTGTTAAATGTCTGAGATCACATTTGACTTCAGGGCTGGTGCTCTATCCACTGTTCCACCTAGCTGCCCCTCTGCTTGCTTGCTTTAATTCACTTAAGGACCCTCCAAATCATGAGGTTGTTTTTTATTTTTTTTTAATTTCTCAAGTGGTATCTGATACAAAAAACTGTCTCCTTTCTTCATTTTACATACATTCGTAAGCACAGGCATATTTGTTTTCTTGTTTTCATATTTTATGCTTCTATCTTTGGTTATTTCCAACATAAAGCTGAGAGCTAATCCATTTAACTGTTCTTGTTGCAAAAGAGACTGTGCTGTAATTCAGATTTCTGACACTCATTTGCCAGAAGAAATGGAAACCATCTGACTTTTCTCAAATTCCTAAAATTTAAGCAATCTATGAGATAATTCCATTGAAATGTTTCCCGACAACACATTAAAAAGTTGTCAGCTTGTAATCATATAAGCCCCCCAAAACTTTGCAACTTCTTCATTTCTATTTATGATACTTATATTTTACAGGTACTTAGCCTTTAAAAAACTCAGTTATGGCCTTTTCTCTCTGCAACCCAATAATGGGTACATACTGCTGAATCTTTCTCTAAAATGAACAAGTTATTGTTTAACATTTCATATTTCCACAACCACTCCATTTTGTTTTATTTTATCATCTTGCATCCTACTGAAATGACTTTTTGGCCTATAATGTATATCTGTTCCAGGTAATCTTTCAGTCTGATTTCAATGTTTTTTAAAAATATGTTTCAATATGTTATTATACTCTATATGAAAAGACAGTGACTCCCAAGACTCTCTCTTTTATAGAAAATAATTTATGTTCCCATTACAGGTCCTCTATTATAGCTAAATGTCAAGACTTACATTACTTGGAAACCTCCCTATCTTTTGCCTATCCTCTCTCCTAGAAGTTTTCCTCCTTCTTTTCTGCCAATCAAGTTTTGACCTTATTATTAAGGCCTAAGTATTACCTCTTGTCTTTCCTGATTAAGCACAATTAATTATGTCATTTCTTTTGTATTGGACTCAGCAGTAGTATGTACAATTTGAAAAGAAAAAATATAGCTATATATAATATGTACACACTGGGGCAAAATTGTTTTTCTTAGAATGTCTTGTGACAAAGACCTACACGTATTAGTTATTGTGCTATAAGTTTAAAACGATGTGACTTTCAAAAAGGCAAAAGTAGGACAGCATTCTTACTGAGACAAGATAGGCTTATACCCTGTCTTGGTAAAATCACATATTTATTACGGTACTTAGGACAATGGAAATTTGCAAGTTAGAGGACCCTTAAAGACTTTAGAAGTCATCCATGACTTCTACTCGATAGAAAAAATACATATTTAAAACAGAAGTCTTGTACTATGTGTGTGTGTGTGTGTGTGTGTGTGTGTTTGTGTGTGTGTGTGTGTGTGTGTGTGTGAGGTGTGTGTGTTATAGGTCTCTTTTAGTTTTGTAAACTTATGGAACACTATTCAAAGAAATATTTTTAGGTTTATAAAATAAAAAACACAAGTTTATATAGGAAATGGATTAAAAATTAGAAAATCATTCATCCATTCCAATTGCTACCACCACAAATTTATGATATATAACTGGACCCTTAAGGGAACCCTATGATACCTTCCTTATCAAGTGACTATCCCAATCCCCACAGCAGCTCTTCCACAACTTTTCATCCTCTCTCAAATTTTCCATGGTTTCTTTCTTGCCCACACTTTGAAATGAGAAATTTGCTTCAAATTTTACTAAAAAAAATGAGGCTGTTTGAAATGAGCTCCCTCACCTCTTCTCTTCCACATCTCCTATCTCTCAGATGCCTTCTGCCAATATCTCCTTCATTCCTACCTTGCATGATGAAGTAGGCTTACTCCTTACCAATCTTGAGCTTTAAAACTTATTCAGGTGACCCTGTGCCATCCCATCTCCTCCAACAGATTTCCCCCCTCACTCATGCCAACTCTATTATTTATTTTTAATTTCTGTAATCTATTCCATATCCCTTACAAACATGTCCATTTTGCCAACATGCTGAAAATCCTCTCTAGACATTTTAATCCCTGTTATCATCCTTTCTTTTTTTTTTTTTTTTTTGTAGTGCCCTAAGCCACAACCGTATTGTACTGCCTTTTTACTGCAAGCAGCCAGAAATGTAAGCAAGTAACAGACAGAATGGAAGTAGACTTTTCAAAATGTCTTAAAACAAGGGACCATGAAATTGGAACCCAATGTTTACAAAATAAAGAAATATGGGTCACAAACCCCAAAATACCTACCAAAAATATGGACATGTGAACAAAAATCGTGGTTAGAGCACTGAAGCTGCATTCACAAAGATCTGAGTTCAATTTCAATTTCTCTCTCAAACATTTACTAGCTGTGTGACCCTGCAGTAATCCTAATTAACAGCTATTTGTTTCAGTTTCCTCATTTGTCAAATGGTAATGATAATAGTATTTACATCTGAGGATTGTTGTGTGAATCAAATGTAATGTGCTGAGTATAATATCTACCATGGGAAAAGTACTATATAAATATTTATTATTTATCAATGATATATAACCCATTACTAATCCAACAAATTTACTAAGGAAAAAAAAAACATCATTAAGTCATATTTTTATATGTAAGTTACTCTACTAGATTCAATGGGAGAGTCTAAAAAAAACCCAGATTTTTTTTGCCCAAGGAAAAATGTGGTATCAATAGACCTCAAAAGAGGGGGAGAGCTTGCTTCCATAGAGGAAGAGATAAAATAGTATAAAGGAAGATAAAACTACAGTTTACAAAGGCAACAGGTAAATGGTGGAGAAATACATTTTGAGAAGAAACTCTAAAGTCTTGAAGATTAGAAAATACAAGGCATAGGCAGAGAACAAAATTTCTATAGTACTTAGAATTTCTTTAGGCAAGTAGTGAAAGGTAAGGTCAATAAGTACACTACAATAAACTCTACTAATAATAATGACTTATTTTTTGGTGAGGCAATTGGGTTTAAGTGACTTGCCCAAGGTTACACAGCTATTACATGATAAGTGTCTGATATTACATTTGAATCAGGTCCTCCTTGTTGCAAAACCACTGCCCTTACCACTTATCCAACTAGTTGATCCTATTAACTTAAATATTTAAAATTAAAACCTATAATAAAACAATAAGATTTTTGATCCACCATGCAGGATCCATGTTATCAAACATAATAAGTACTGCAGACAAAAATCAATAAGTCTGATTATATAGAGATCTGTGTAACAAACAAACAAATAAACAAACAAACAAAAACGTGCTTTTGAAACTAAAGAATAGAAAAAGGTTGGAAAATATTTCAAATCTCTATATAAACTAAGTTAGATAATAACAATATGTAAGATATACATTCAACTCTCAATATGCATATATTTTAACTTTTGCAAATTCAAGTATTTGTGAGATTAAGTCAGTAACCTCATGTTCACTTTCATGATAACAACCTGCATGCAAAGTAGAGATGAAAAATGAAAGCCACAATGCTGCAAATTTGTGGAGCAGCTGATATGTATTATTCCCTTCATTAGTCTTATTCATCTTATTTTTATAGATTAAAGAAGTCTGTGCATTCCATTGCCTATGAAAATTTACATGTCTGGACTTAAAACTCAAAGATCTATTATAATTATGCTCCACGAAAAATCTAATGCAAACACTCAAGGGGTCCTCTAAATAAGAAACATTACAGAAATATATCTCATTACAACAAAGAATATTGAAGAAAGTAGATTAGGACACATTGAAATGAGATTTCTTTTTTTTTTTTAAGACAAATTCTAAACACAGACTGTATAAACAATACCTTAATAAAACTGTAATCAATCTTAGTGTCACAAGATTACATAACTTAGAAAAAAATCCTTTTTAAGCAGTTATTATATAAATATATGCCTATACATGTGTATGTATGATATATACTATATATATATGTGTGTGTGTGTGTGTGTGTGTGTGTGTGTGTGTGTGTGTGTGTCAGACACAGTGTACAATGGTGTGAATATGAATACAAGTAAAAGGAAAGGCAGCCTTTCCCCCTCAAGGAGCTTAAATTCTAATGAGTAAAAGGAAGCTGGAAAAAGGTCAAGGACAAAGGATTCATCTGGGAACATGTCAGAAAATTACTTCAACAGTATTTCTAGGTTTAGAAATAATATGGTCAATCATTCCTAGGTAAAGATGAACTTTGGTTTGGTGGTCATTGGAATTGAATGCCCTCTTTCCCATTTCCCATATATTCTATGTATAGTTTGACTTTCAAATCATTTTCTAACAATGTGACTTCCATGACAGCTGAAGATTGACTGTATCTGACACATATCTTTTAATCTCTAAATCTAGAAAAATAGCTCAAAATGAAGAAATGAACAATAAAAATATCATTAACTTCATGAAAAAATGTTCCAGTTTCCCACCACTGAAAGAAACTTAAAAATCAACATGTTTATTTGATCACCTTAAGAAGGTGAAAAATTAAAAAGAATAGAGAATTCTGGGAAGATGGAGGAGCAAGTTGGTAAATTTGAAGCTCTCCAGATTTTCCCCACAAATAGAACAAATTTGTGCCTCAGGGCCAACACTGGTGATAGATCAAGATAACTTGGGGCAGGACAGGGCTTCTGATACAATCCAAAAAGCCCCAAGATTGAGGAGTAACTTGTCTGATGTGCAAACACCTCCAGGCAAACTACACAGAAACATCAAGTGGGGAGCTTCTCAGCTAGCTGGATATGGCTGGAGTCTCGGCAGAAACTTTCACTCCACCCCACTCTTTGTCAAATTCGGGTTTGAGTCTAGGAAGACAGAGTGAATCCTGGATGACTGGGAATTCCAGGCTCCACTGTGCTGCAGAGAGAAGGCCCTGGGTAGGAAGAAATCAGCACTTGGTGAAGGTGGAGCTCTTGATTTGGAATTCCTGATCAGAGTGGAGATCTCAAGGGAAGCTTGAGGCACCATCCTCCAATCCTATGATTAGAGATGTTTATACTTCTTATTAAAAAAAAATGAGCCAGCAAAGTAGACTCCCACCATTAAATCATATTATGGGAATAGAGAAAACCAGAATTCATCTTCAGAGGAGGACATTTTAGTAACAAAAAGCTTCTTCTACCTCAAAGAGTAATGTGAAATGGCCCCCTGCCCAGAGAGAATTTATGGAGGAATTAAAAAAAGAATTCAAACATCAAATGAGAGACATAGAGGAAAAAACTTTAAAAAATAAAAATAAAAAGCCAAACAATGAAAACAAGACGATTATGAAAAAAAAGTTAGCCAACTAGCAAAGGAGGGACAGAGTCTCAAAGATGAAATCTGAAAATGAGAATTGGATAAAGGGAAGCCAGTGAAGCTATGAGAAACCAAGAAATAACAAAATAGACTATAAAGAATGAGAAAATAGAAGAAGGTAAAACATCCTATATGAAAACTGAAAGATGTGAAGAGCAGATCAAGAAAAGAAAATATAGGAATAAGCTCACTGTTATAACTTTTTGACAAAAAAATGGACCTTGACACAATAATGCACGAATACAGTCCTGGAGTGATAGGACATGAAGGGAAAAATAGAAATAGAAAAAATCCCCTGATCACCACCACAAAAGATTCTTTTTGGAAAATAAACAGGAATATTCTAGTCAAATAGTGAAATCCCCAGATCAAAAAGAAAATTTTGCAAAAAGCAAAAAAAAAAAATCAAAACATTGGAGCTGTTACAATTAGAATTGTGCAAGACTTATCAGCACCTACAATAGAAGACTACAGGTCTACAGGTCCTGGAATCAATCTATCCACAACAGGAAAAAAATAAAAAGCTATTCCTATGGCCAAAAATATCACATCCAACAAAATTATCTATAATTTTGAATGATAAAAAATGAATATTAAATGAACTTGCAAATTTTCAGGACTTTCTTTCAACCAAACCTGAACTTAACAGAAAATTTAACATATAAGGGACAATATTAAAGAGCAATTTTGAAGAATTCCGCATAGAGAAACTGTTTAAACATCAAAATATTGTTTGGTTTTCCCTGGAAATGTATACTATGCTTTTAAGATTTACATCAACAGTAAGGTAGCTCAAAGGAAAGACTGGTAGAGTTAAGATAAAAATAGTAATTATGTAATAGAAAGAAAGCATAGAAGAAGAATACAAGCAAGCATTAGAGAGAGGGAAGACACAGTTCTGAAAACCTACTCACATCAGGAATGGGTTCAACACTACATATATAATATGAAAAGTATAGCACTCTCCAAAAATCTATAAAGAAGTAAGGGTAGTGGGGTGGGCAGATGGGGAAGCAAAGGGTAAGGAAAGAAGACAAGGGAGGGATCCTGGAGTGGGGAGAGGTTAAGTAATAACAAGACAAGTTATAAAACAGAATTTAATTAGAATCAGTAGGGATAGGAAAGTCGTGTGTGTGTGTGTGTGTGTGTGTGTGTGTGTGTGTGTGTGTGTGTGTGTGTCTATATATGTCTACATAAATATATATTTTCTTAATGGTAGCTTTCTTGAGGGTGAGAGGGTAGATGAAAGGAAAGAGTATAGTAAATAAGTTATACGGCAGAGAAAACAATTTACAAAGAAGTAAAGAAAAAATGGATATTCATGAACTTAATTTCTTCTAATAAATATATAATTTCTTTATCTGGTAATTTGTTGATGTATATTTTTAATTCTCCTTTAATTTTTGAAGGGCACATGACAATGTTATCTTTTGCTTTGTTTTATTTTGTTTTGTATTCCTTTTCTGTTTTTATTTTTTTTACTGTTTTTTTCAAATAAAATAAATTTTACAAATAAACAAAATGTCATAGAAAAACAAAAAAAAAAATTTACAAATCGTGGGAAATTCTAATATACCACTAGGAGAACTATAATTGGTCCAGGTGTTTTAGAAAACAATATGTAAGAATCAAAATACTATTTTTTTATTCCATTGCTAAGAATTCATCCTAAAAAGAGCAAGGACAGGAAAAATAAGAACTATGTGTGCAGAAATATTCATAGGTGCTCTATTTGTAATAAAAAATCAGGAGCAACCGGTGCAACCAACTTTTAGAGAAAATTAGTATTATTATGGAATGAATCACAGATATGGAGCAAGAAGAGACCTCTAGGAACATCATAATATTATTTATTTTAGAGTGTAAGTCATGGGATTTTAAGCCTGGTTCTCCACTCCAAATCTAAGACTCTTTTCAGTGCATAGTTAAATACAAAGGTAACAAGAAAATATGGAGACTGATAGAGAAATATTAGCAGAATGTAAATTGCATAAAAGTTGGTTTCAGTTAGTTATTCAGAAGAAAAAAAAAACACAACAAAACTTAGAGGTGGGGAAACTTGAAAGTCTGATGCAGAAAAAAAGCTTCTTTGCTTTAAAATAATTTGGGTCCTTTTAACTCCATTTGGATCTTTGGTATTAAATAACTAAAGAGATTGTATAGTATGTTTACAATATCTTTTAACAAAACAAAGCACTGTCTAAACTGAAATATGAGTAGAAAAAAAAATCAATAAAGAAACTTTACCTCCATATCAAAACTGAATTCGTTATCTGTGATTAGCTGGAGAATTTTCCATTCTGGTATGTCAGAGTATCTTTCAAAAAGAAACCAAAAATTAGTTCTTTTATTTCCAGAAGTCAATCATGAACAAGAAAACTTTTTAGTTGTTGCAAGGTTCTTTGTTACCCAATGATATGTTACAAAGGATGATTGAATAGAAGATATAATCAACTATTCCTATTCCAAGATTCATTTTGGTAGAGAAGAAAATATTAGTTTAGAAGCTATCAGGGGCTCTTTCCTCCAGAATAATCTCACTTAATTTTTACACTTTTCTAAAGTTGATAAACAAACACAATGGGACATTATAAATTCCCAAATTATTAAAACCTTGGAAATCTATTTGTAATAGCATGTCACTGTTCTCTGTACCTTCCCTTCTAAATTGTGACAATTACCCTCAACAGGTTTCAGCTCTAGATATGAGTTGTATTTGTTGTTCAATCATTTCAGTAGTGTCTTATTCTTTGATCCCATTTGGCATTTGATTGGCATAGGTACTAAAGTGGTTTGCCATTTCTTTCCTCAATTCTTTCACAGATGGGGAAACTCAGGAAAACAGGATTAAGTGAGACTTGCCTGGAATCATAACCAAATAAGTATCTGATCTAGATTAGAACTCAGATGACCCTTCTTGATTCCAAACCCAGGACACAGTGCCCACTGCTTTGCCTAGTTGTCCTTTAGATATGTGAATATATCATGCGTTCCAGTCTCAGTAAGTCTTTATTGTAAAAGTAAATGTTTATCTTCCTTGCTAGAAAAAGTTTTTACGATCCCTGTGGTAATCTACTTTCAAGGAGTTTCAACTCCAGATTTTTCAATTCACTTGCGCTGGAGGGAGAGAGTGGTTGAGTTCAGAATTCAAGTTGGGGTACATTATTTGTCTTTGATTAATGTAGGGAAATTTCAGAGAGAAAATAATGCAGATGAGCAACTGTTATGGGAAAAATTTCTGGGGCACACTTGCTCAATATAACAAAGGGGGGACTTGAATCCAATTTATCTTTATTCCCTGTTCACTAGCACAAAACCATTCTCTTCTCAGCTCCTTAGGATGTGTTAGCACATCTTTCTTTCTCTTTCCTTCTTCCTTTCCTTCTTCCTTTCCTTTCCTTTCCTTTCCTTTTTCCTTTCCTTTTTCCTTTCCTTTTTCCTTTCCTTTCCTTTTTCCTTTCCTTTCCTTTCCTTTCCTTTCCTTTCCTTTCCTTTCCTTTCCTTTCCTTTCCTTTCCTTTCCTTTCCTTTCCCTTTCCCTTTCCCTTTCCCTTTCCCTTTCCCTTTCCCTTTCCCTTTCCCTTTCCCTTTCCCTTTCCCTTTCCCTTTCCCTTTCCCTTTCCCTTTCCCTTTCCCTTTCCCTTTCCCTTTCCCTTTCCCTTTCCCTTTCCCTTTCCCTTTCCCTTTCCCTTTCCCTTTCCCTTTCCCTTTCCCTTTCCCTTTCCCTTTCCCTTTCCCTTTCCCTTTCCCTTTCCCTTTCCCTTTCCCTTTCCCTTTCCCTTTCCCTTTCCCTTTCCCTTTCCCTTTCCCTTCCTTTCCCTTCCTTTCCCTTCCTTTCCTTTCCTTTCCTTTCCTTTCCTTTCCTTTCCTTTCCTTTCCTTTCCTTTCCTTTCCTTTCCTTTCCTTTCCTTTCCTTTCCTTTCCTTTCCTTTCCTTTCCTTTCCTTTCCTTTCCTTTCCTTTCCTTTCCTTTCCTTTCCTTTCCTTTCCTTTCCTTTCCTTTCCTTTCCTTTCCTTTCCTTTCCTTTCCTTTCCTTTCCTTTCCTTTCCTTTCCTTTCCTTTCCTTTCCTTTCCTTTCCTTTCCTTTCCTTTCCTTTCCTTTCCTTTCCTTTCCTTTCCTTTCCTTCCTTCCTTCCTTCCTTCCTTCCTTCCTTCCTTCCTTCCTTCCTTCCTTCATTCCTTTTGCTCTGATACTTTGATACACATGAGCAATCTCCCTTCCTTTCTTCTTAAACTTGAGAACTGACTGCTTATTTGGTCCTGTTTTTTAACATTCTTCTTCCCTTTCTCATTTTTCAGTTGTATTTCATCTCCTTTTCCTCCTCTTTATAGCCTTCACCTTGTCTTCTTTCTTATGTCTTTTCCATCTCCTCAAATCCTCTTTGGGCTCACTTTCTTTTCTTCCTTTAGTTGGAATCTATCATCTTCAACTCAGCTTCTCAATTTTCACTTCAACTAACTCTACTTTTTACTTAAACTTCTCAAGGCCTCCTGAATTTTTTTATTAACTTCCAAATTTTTATTTTTCTTTCCAGATTCTTAGGGCTTCAAAATCATGTTCCTATTTGCTTCCCCTTAAATTCACATCTAAAAGAGGAATAATATAATACCATTAACAGGAATAATGTAAATGCTGCAACATGTCCATCAACCATAATCCCATAGAAAAAGAGATCAATTTCCTGGGACTATCTTGTTAGCATATCTAAAAGACTGACTCAATTATCTCTTTAGGTATCCTGCAACAACTCCCATAGATACAATGTACATGAGAGTTTGTTCTTACCTAGGCCCCCCCCCTTGTTCCCTTCCTAACTCTGTTCTAATGGGCTCTTTTCTCTACATCAAGGACTTACTTCCCTCTGACTTTAAAAAGCCATGTCACTTGAAACATCTTGCTTAATCATATTTGATTTAGCCCCTAAGCTATTTCACATTAATCAATGCCATCCTATGGGGCTGTGAAAATATCTCAGTTGAATTTGTCATATTAGGAACTGCTCTGGGTGCTTTATAGTTCTAATACTTCATTTTTTAAATAAATATAGGAAGAAAGGTTCCAAATGTTCAGCTTCTTGGGATCAGGGGACTCTTCCCACCAATCTCCCGAGACAATCACTCCCAACTTTGCCTCTTTTCTCTTCACCTTCCTCCTTATTTAAGAGAAAAAAATTATCATTTCTTGGAATACTTCATTCTACTTGATCATCTAGAAAGTGGAAAGGCGTTTTTCCAGAATTTTCACCTTCTTTTATATTAAGAGTAACTCTTAACACTGACAGCAACAAAGAGCACAGAATCTGTAGGACACTGCAAAATAACATTCTGTGCTGTGGGAAAATGAGCTCACTAAAAGTGAGATACTTAGCAATCTCTGTTTTAGTCATTCCTGTTAATGACCTTTACAACTAATCCTTTGCCATATCTGTTTGCCTTTGTAGGAGCTCCAGAGAAGTGCGTTTTCAAAAGGTTTACTACTTCTCAAGATACAATGCCAACTTGCCCACATCTCTCTAATTGGAAAGAAGAATATTCCTGCCAAAGTCTCAAAGTAAAAATTAGCTCTCTACCATAGTTGTCTACAAGAGTTCCAAGCAGAAACTACTCACCAGATGCTTCCCTCTTCTCTACCATTGCTTCTCTCCTTGCTGAGAAATCTCCAATACCATCTCTTGTCTTAATTTAGGATCCTGGTCCCAGTGACTAACCCCTAGCCCCTGTTGATAACTCCTTGATCTGAGCACTTAGGTAAAACTTCTGCAAGTAGAAGATGATACATATTTGCATTGCAGATGTGATTTAAAAGCCCCCTTCCAGGTGGCTAACATGTGGTGTGGCCATATGGAACATAGCTGGTTCATTCTTCATTCATCAAATACTATTTCTTAATAGTTCTAAGAGGGTTTTGTGGATAGGAAGTAGGAAGGGGGTAAAAATACAGTGGATTCAACTTCTTCCTTTGTCACATAATGATTTCATGAACCCAAACTAGTCACTTAATCCTTCAGCTTCCTCAGTCAACTATCTATACACAAAACAGTTAATAATCTGATAAATAAGCTTGAATAAACACATGCACACACATACACATAGTGTACATATATGTGTGTGTATATATACACACACATATGCAATATATGCATAAACATATATACACACATAATAATGTACATATATATATATATATATATATGTGCAAATGCACATGTACCTAGTAGGTGTCCAGTAAACCTAATTTGTTGAAAGTTAATTAAGCAAAAACATGAATTAATATGATAGTATAAAAATTCTATAGCATAGTATAGCATAGTATACTATAGTAGTATAAAAATTTTGGATTCATGACAGTCTGCTTTGTCTGAATTGAAAAACCCATTGAAGACTGGACCAAGAAGATTAATCAAAAGCTACAAAGCCTACCTGCTTGTAGAATCTTCTGAAGAACTTTCTTCTGCTATTGTAGAAAAAAGTAAAATACAATTAAAACTTAATATATAAAAATTAATATAAAAGGCATAATTTTAAAGCTATTCTACAATGTATTTTTGAGCAACGCCAATATGATTCAAAGGGAATTGTGATATAGATAAATGTCTTTAAGTTGAATGAGGTGGGTAGAAAGAGGTGGTCTTAAAATATGAGTTATCTGTGAGTGATCTGGTTACATTAATTGCTTCGCACTTTCAGAGCACCATATCTCTAAGCAAATACCATAAATAAAAAGAACAATCTGCTCTAACATGAATAATTTGGGCTTTTTTATGTAAGTAGATTGCAAAGACGATATTGAGAAAGATCGACTTTCTTACCACAGTCCTCACAGATAAAATGTTTGGAAATATAGTACTGCCACATTCAGCATGACATGGCAGAATATTCCCTTTTATAAATCAGAGAAATCCACAGACATTCAGTTTAGCATAACATAACATATTTCTATCTCTTCTCCATGGGCAAGAGATCCAAAACAATGTAACCTGTCTAAAGCTCTATAATCCCTTGAAGAAAGGGGTTAATAAGTAGAAAACCAATGTATTTTTTCTATTCAAGTCTTCTTGGGAAGGGAAACTAAAAATAAAAACAAAAGTAATGATTTACAATGCACATCTATTATTTCTTCTGATCTTTGACTGCAAAATATAGTTTAAAAATATTTTACTGGGCAATAAAATAAGAAATTCTTTTTTTTTTTACTACGAACCATGACATGAGTCTAAGGGAAAGAACTAAGAGATAACTATTTCTCCATTTCACTAGGTATATTATTTTGTTATTTAATTCATAAATCATTCTCCAAAATTGACTTTCTCCAAAACATTGAAAATGATGCTGCCAGATTGCTTTTGAACTAATTATGTCCAAAGGAATATGAGATTTCATTTGTATGGAAATCACAGTGATAAAAATTACCTTCACTGATAAACAGGGAATTTCTCTGCAAATGATATTCTTTTAATTTAATAGTTTTTATTTACCAGATATATGCATGGGGAATTTCACAACATTGACAATTGCGAAACCGTTTTTTCTAATTTTTCCCCTCGTTCCCCCCCACCCCAAAGATGGCAGGTTGGTCAATACATGTTCGATATCTTAAAGTAGAAATTTATACATATACACACACACACACACACACACACACACACACACACACACACGACCAAAAGTTTGTTTTGCAGTCCAAAAAGAATCGGACTTTGAAACAGTGTACAATTAGCCTGTGAAGGAAATATAAAATGCAGGCGGACAAAATTAGAGGGATTGGGAATTCTATGTAGTGGTTCTTATGCTGGGTGTAGCTGGTTCAGTTCATTATTGCTCTATTGGAAGTGATTTGGTTCATCTTATTGTTGAAAATGGCCATATCCATCAGAATTGATCATCATATAGTATTGTTGTGCAAGTATACAACGATCTTCTGGTCCTACTCATTTCACTCAGCATCAGGTCATGTAAATCTCTCCAGGCTTTTCTGAAATCATCCTGCTAGTCATTTCTTACACAGCAATCATATTCCATAATATTCATATACCACAATTTATTCAGCCCTTCTCTAATCAATGGGCATCCGCATCCCTTTCCCTTCTTTAAGATCTCTTTGGGATATAAGACCAGAAGTAAAACTGCTGGGTGAAAGGGGATGCACAGTTTGATAACTTTTTGAGCATAGTTGAAAATTGCTCTCCAGAATGGCTGGATGCATTCACAATTCCAGCAACAATGTGTCAGTGTCCCTGTTTTCCCACATCCCCTTCAACATTCTGCATTATCTTTCCCTGTCATTCTAGCCAATTAGAGATGTGTAGTGGTATCTCAGAGTTGTTTTAATTTGCATTTCTCTGATTAATAATGACATGGAGCATCTTTTCATATAGCTAGAAATAGTTTCAATTTCTTCTTCTGAGAATTGTCTGTTCATATCCTTTGACCATTTATCAATAGGAGAATGGCTTGATTTCTTATAAATTAGAGTCAATTCTCTTTATATTTTGGAAATGAAGCCTTTATTGCAAATGATATTCTTAGTGAATTATTAAGTTGAGGCGCTGTGAGGTTAAGCAACTTGTGTAGAGTCAACCAGCTAGGATGTATCAGAAGTGAGTTTTAAACCTATGTCTTCTGACAGTAAAGGACAGCTCTTTAGCCAGTTTACCCAACTGGTTAGGACCTGCAAAAATGTTCACTGTGTCTCCTCAGACTGAGAATTTAGAGTTCCCGCTACTCTCTGATATATTTTAAGTGAAATTTCATTATATAACATAATACATATTGAGTTATCTAATAATGATTTATTTCCATTTAAACATAAGTAAGCTAAAAATGTCATTCTATACTGTGCAGCCAAAAATGGTATTTCTAGATACTTTCCTGAAGAGTGGAGGGCCTGAAGATATCAACTATGTTCATAAATATCAAAGTAGCTAATGCTTCTCCCTAGGCAGATATTTTAGTATGGTAGTTTTTTAAAACATAAAATCAAGGAGACAAAAAATGCACAAATCTTTGAGCTCTTCCTTCCTTTTGTCACATAAAGCCTCTGAATTGGTTTTCGAGTGACAGAATCCACATATATTTTCAGCAGAAGATACTTTGGAAGAACCTCAGGAAAAGTCGGTCTGAAGAACAGGGGTAGGGTGGAGGTGGCCCAGCAAAGGTACAATACAGGGACTGAGGTCAGAGTGGATTCTGTCCCCTGGAGAAATTTACTGGGAATCTTTTAACTATAATACAAGCTATTCTGTCTTGGTTCAGAAACCACTGGATCAGCAAACAGACTTTTCCTGAAGTTCTTCCAAAATATCTTCTGCTGAAAGACTTTCAACTCAACTTCAGAAGACAAATAATGAGACCCCAAACCCCAGGAAAACAAATGGGTTTAGCCATGCTTACACAGCACTAGATGGAAGACAGCAACCCTGGCCCCAGGGAAGCATGAAACTACTGTTGCCTGTAGAGGAAATTTGAGATAGAGGAAATTTGGGACAATTTCCCTATTGTCCTAAGAGCAGACCAGAACATTTAAAAATGAAAAGCAAAAGAACTCTGACCATAGATAGATTCTATGGAGATAGGAAAGTGCAGACCTCAAACCCTGATGACACTTGAGGCAAAAAGCCATCAGGTCAAGCCTCAAAATGTAAGATAACTTGGTCTGCAACTCTGAAGATTCTCTTAGTAAGAATTATAAATAGATCTTAAAAGAGTTAAAAGGAAAGTGGAGAAAGGAAATGAGAGCTTTAGAAAAAGAACCAGAGATCTTGTTTTAAAAAAAATACTACTTCCCGGGGGGGGGGGGGCAGAGCCAAGATGGTGGAGAGGATAGATGCTTCATTCTGAACTCCCTTCTACCCTCACTTACTATATACCTAATTCAGCCTCAGAAATCATGCTTGACTGGTAGGATTCCCAAATATTGGGAGTACAACACTTTGCCAGCCAAAGATTACTTGGAACTTCGCCAGATAAAGTCTGTCTTGATCGGGTAGGAGGAGTCCAGAGCAGCCAGGGAGTCAGAACACAGAGGCTTGCCCATGCTGAGTGGACCCGGAGCACAGTGTGATCCCTGTGGGTGGAGAATTTGCAGGGAGGACTCTACCACACGTTGTCTGCTCTGCTTTAATTGAAAAGCAGTAGATCAACAGAGAAGTTACACAAACACCAAAGGTAGCATATACACCAAAACACCAGAGTTTAACAGGACCTGACCATACCCACCCAGCACCAGGAGTGACCCAGCACAACCCCAGTACAGCTGTTCAGCCATAGTCTACCAGAACAGAGACACTTCTGCTGCTCAACCGCTTGTCCCAAGGCAGCCACTAGTGGGGCTCTGCCCAGGGCACACTTCCTGCCCAGTGGGGTACTTCCAAAGAAAATCACACTACTGCATAGCAGGGTTCTGCCCAAGACACTCATAATTTCTGCACAGTGGGGGCTCTGCCCAGGGCAGTAAGACTTTGCAGCAGAATGTCCACTCTTCAAGCCTGTTTTTGCAGGACAGTTACTGTCTATCTGTCCCTGTTTTGCAGAGGAAGCTGAGAACCTCCTTCCCCTGAAGCCAGACACTAAGGGCTTTAAAAAAAATGAATAAAAAAGCCAAGCTAGCTTTAACTATAGATAGTTTCTATACAGAAATAGAGCAGATTTCTAACCCTAAGGAGACTAATAGAAGAAAATTTCCAGAAAAAAAAAAAACAAAAACAAAAACAAAGGGGGATATAACCTGATCCCCATCAGACAAGTTCAACTGGAAGAAATCAGAAAATATCCTAAAACAGAGCTAGAAGAAAAATGGATAAAAAAAAAGAGAAGCTCTGCAAAAGAGCATGAGAAATGCATATAACTCATTAAAAGAAAGATTTGATAAAGTGGAAAAAGAAAACAACTTCCTGAAATGTGAAATGGAAAAGGTAAGGGACTCCCAGGTAAACAGAATTTGTGAATTGGAAAAGGTAAAGAAGTCCCAGGAAAGTAAGATTTGTTCATTGGAAAAATGAAAATAACTCATTAAAAACAAAACAAAACAAAACAAAACAAAACAAACAAACAAACAAAAAAAAATGAGTGAAATGGAAAAAATTCCATAGAGCAAAACAAGTCATTTAAAAACTCAATTGGACATATAGAAAAAGAAGGGAAAAAAGTTAATGAAGCTAATAACTTATTAAAAATAAGAACTGATTTGATTAAAAAATCAGAACTGATCAGAATTGAATGTAAACTGCTTGCATTATTATCTTTTCTACCCAGGTTACTTATACCTTTGGAATCCAATTATTACCATGCGACAAGAAAATTGGATTTACACACATATATTATATCTAGGTTATGCTGTAGTACATTTAATATTCATGGAATTGCCTGTCATCTAGGGGAGGGAGTAGAGGCAGGGAGGGAGGGAGGGGAAAATTTGGAAAAATGAATACAGGGATAATGTAAAAAAATATATATATTCATGCATATGTACTATGAAAAAATTATATTTATAAAATTAATTTAAAAACTCAGAATTGAAAAAACAGAAATGAATGATTATTTGAGACATCAAGAATCAGTGAAGAAAAAACAAAAAAATGAAAAAAATAGAAAAAAATGTTAAATATCTACGTGGAAAAATAAGAGACCTGGAAAATAGATCTAGGACACATAATCTAAGGATAATTGGAATCTCTGAAAAGCATGATGAGCAAAAAGAGCCTAGACAATATTTTTCAGAAAATCCTCCAAGAGAACTGCCTCACATGTAAGAGAATCAGAAGGTAAAATAGGCATTGAACCCCCAAATAAAAACGTCAAGTAATAACGTGGCTAAATTTCAGAACTGTCAGACTTAGGAAAAAATGTTACAAGCAGCCAGAAAAAAAAACAAAAAAAAAAAAAAAAACAATACCAAGGAACGACAATATAGGATAACTCAGAATCTAGCAGCTTCCACATTAAAGGATCAAAGGGCCTGGAATCTCAGCTTCTGAAAGTCAAAAAGACTTGGAATGCAGCCAAGAATAAACTACCCAGCTAAGCTGCACATTTTCTTCCAGGGAAGAAGATAGACATTCAATGAAACAAGTGAATTCCATTTATTCCTAATGAAAAAATAAATAAATAAATAGAGCTAAACAAAAAATTTAACCTCCCAATAGGAGAACCATAAAAGATAAAAAGAACTCTTGTTTTTTGTTATAGGCATACATAAAGAGCATTTGTATAATTTGGTTTTACTGTTATAATATTTAAAAAATTGGAAAATAAAAGTGGAAAGGGGATTTTATCAGAAAAGGGAAAAGGGGAGATAAAAAGAGGGAAATTACATCACACAAAGAGGCAAAGGAAACCTATTATATCTGAGGGAATTAAGGGAGAGGGAGGTACATCGTACTCTCATCAGATTTGGCTCAAAGAGAAAATATTAGACATATTTGGTTTACAGAGAAACTTCTCTCACCCCATTGAAATGTGGGAGATGAAAAGGGAGAAGGAAAGGAGTAAATTAAATAGAAGGGAATACAGAAAAAAAAATAAGACAAAGTTAAAGGAAAGGAGGAGGGACTGAAAGGGGATGGGAGGGATTCTAAAAAGGGAGAGCGGCATGAGGCAAGTGGTGCCCTAAGTTTAATACTGGGGACATGGGTAAAGAGGGAAAGGAAAAGGAAAGTATAATCTGGGGATAATAAGATGGCAGAAAATACAGAATTAGTACTTTTAACTGTAAATGTGAATGTGATGAATTCTCCCATAAAGTGGAGTCTGATGCACACTGCATCAAAAGCCAGAATCCTACAATATATGGTTTGCAGGAAACACATTTAAAGCAGGGTAATACATACAGAGTCAAGGTAAAAGGCTGTAGGAGAATCTATTCATTATGCTTCAGGTGAATTCAGAATAGCAGGGCTAGCCATTTTCAGATCAAGAAAAGCAAAATATTATCTAATTAAAAGAAATAAGGAAGGAAAGTACATCTTGCAAAAGAGTAGCATAGACAATGAAGCAGTATCAATACTAAACATATATGCACCAAGTAGTGAATATATATTGTGCATATATGGTGCACCAAGATCTCCTAAAGGAGAAGTTGAAAGAGTTGGAAGAAAAAATACACAGCAAACTATAATAGTTGGAGAACTCAACCTTGCACTTTCAGAATTAGATAAATCAAACCACAAAACAAATAAGAAAGAAGTTAAAGAGGTAAATATTGGTAATATTGGAAAAGTTAGATATGACAGATCTTTTGAGAAAACTGAATAGAGACAGGAAGGAGTATACTTTCTTCTCAGCAGTTCATGGAACTTCTACAAAAATTGACCATATATTGGGACATAAAGACCTCAAAATTAAATGCAGAAAGTTAGAAATAGTAAATTCATTCTTTTTAGATCACAATGAAAAAACTACATTCAACAAAAAGCTAGGGCTAAACAAAAAAGTAATTGGAAACTAAATAATCTCATCCTAAGGAATGAATGGGTCAAATCATAGACACAATAATTTCACTCAAGAGAATGACGACAATGAGACAACATACCAAAATTTGTGGGATGCAGCCACAGTGGTAATAAGGGAAAATTTTATATCTCTAGAGGCTTACTTGAATAAAATAGAGAAAGAAGATCAATGAATTGGGTTTACTACTTAAAAAGTTAGAAAAAGAGCAAATTAACCCTCCCATCAAATATTAACTTGGAATACTAAAATGAAAATGAAAATAAAATTGAATATAAAAAAACTTTTAAATTAATAAATAAAACTTGAGAGTTTGTTTTATGAAAAAAAACGATAAAATTGATAAACCTTTGGTAAATTTGATTAGAAAAAGGAAAGAAAGTGGGGCAGAGCCAAGATGGCACAGAAGATACACATGCATTTCTAAGCTCCCTTTTACCATCAATACCAACTAGTGAAATCAGCTTCAAAAATAATGCTGGACTGATAAAAACCACAAGGATTAGAAGCACAACTTACCAGAAAAAGAGAATCTGGAATTTTAACAGAAAAGGTCGGTTCTAAGAGGAGGAAAAAAAGCACCGGCACAGACAGGGTTGGACTAAGGGCTAGCACATTGAGTCAAATGGGCTGGGGAGAACTCTGGGATCAGAGAAGCCACTGAGATAGAGGAATCTGGCATAGGCTGATAGCTCCACTCTGCTTGTAAAATGGCACATAAGAAGAGAAATCAAAGCCACTTTAAAGTAAAAATCCAGAAAATATAATCACCCCAAACCAGAAGTTACAGAACACTAATCTCATTATGGTGTGCAGCCCCCTTCTGCTGTCCGGGGCTTTTCCTTAGGGCAGTTAAGAATGTGAACAGCAGGGGACACAGCCTGGGGCAGCCTGTAATCCTCATAGTGTGGGGCTCAGCCTGAGGTAGTGGAATTCTCACAGTAGTGAAACTTCAGCAGCAGTGGAACTCCCACAGCAGCAGAACCCCTGCAACAGCAAGTGTGCTTTCTGAGCAGAGATGTCCAGTTTAAGAGCAGGGGCTTTTTGTGTCAGCTGGTAATATTTACGGCCCTATGGGAGGCTTTGCCTGGGGTTTGTGACGCTTTTACTGTTCAGCCTCTAGTCTCAGGGCAGTTGCTAGGTGACATAGTGTGGGTCCTTCAATGGGCACTCCTTGCTGCAGCCCTGCTAACCACCTCTGAGTCATTTCTGTTGGGAGGAAGAGAACTCTCTCCCAGAGTTCTCTCTTAGCCCAGTCAAAGGATTGCTGCATCCTATCAACTGTCTGGGAGAAAGCTGGTAAATTTCATACAAAAGAGCAGACCCCCACAGAGTTTTAAGAATGAGTAAGAAACTGAAGAGAATGATTGACACATTTTATACTGAGAAAGAGCTGGTATCCAACCCCAAGGAAGCTAACAGCAAACACTCTCCAGATAACAGCCTAAAAGGGAATGATACATGCCCGTCAACACATAATCCTCTCCTAGAAGAGACTGGTCAAAAGTTAAGAGATTTTGAAGAAAAATGGGGAAAGGAAAGAGAAGCTATGATAGAGAATAACAACGTCCTGAAATTTGAGTTGGAAAAAAATACAGAATTCACAGGAGGTGCAGGGAAACAAAATTTTGTGAATTAGAAAAGATTAACAAAAAACAGGAAAGTAAGATTTCTGAATTGGAGAAGATAAAAAAAATCCTTAAAAAGTAGTGTTTGTGATGTGGAAAAAGAAAATAACTCACTAAAAAAATAGTGAAATGAAAAAAAATTCAACTGAGCAAAATAATTCATTTAAAAGCTCAATTGGACCCATACAAAAAGAACTAAAAATTTGAAGGAAAATGACTCATTAAAAATCAGAACTGAACAAATAGAAATGAATGATTCATTGAGAAATCAAGAATCAGTCAAACAAAACAAAACAAAACAAAAAAATAAATAAATGAAAAGCTGGAGAATAACATCAAATATTTACTGGGAAAATCTATAGACTTGGAAAATAGATCTAGGAGAGATAATCTGAGGATCATTGGATTTACTGAAAATTATGATGAAAAAAAAGAGCCCAGATTCTATTTTACAGGAAATCATCAACGAGAATTGTCCAGAGATAATAGGAACAGAAGGGAAAATAGGCGATGAAAGAATTCCTCGAACATCTTCTGAAAAAGACCCTAAAAAAAGAACATTGTGGCTAAGCTGCCAAACTACCAAACTAAGGAAAAAATATTGCAAGTAGCCAGGAAAAAAAAAAAATTCATATCAAGATTCCACAATAAGGATCACTCAAGACCTGGGTGCCTCCACATTAAAGGATCGTAGGGCCTAGAACCTGATATTCTGAAAGTCAAAAGAACTAGTATTGCAACCAATAATAAACTATCCAACTAAGTTTAGCATTTTCTTCCATGGAAGAAGATGGACATTTAATGAAACAGAGGAATTCCATTTGTTTCTAAGGAAAAAAAAAAAAAAAACAGATTTAAACAAAAAATTTGATCTACATCCACAAGTCTCAAGAGAAGCAAAAAAAAAAAAAAGGTAAAAAGCACTCTTGAGAACTGTATCTCTGTTGTGGATACAAAGTCCACATGGATAATTTAATTTTACTGATATAACATGAAAAAGAAGTAGTAAAGGGAAGGAGATAGTATCATAAAATGGGAAAGGAAAGATAAAAAGAAGGAATCTAAATCCCAGGAGGAGGCATAGAAAATTTACCACATCTGAGGGAACTTAGAGAGGGGGAGAAATATTGTATAAATCTTACTCTCATCAGAGTAGGCTCAAAGAGTAAATAATTGACATATTTGTTTTTCACAGAATTCTCTCTCACCTCATTAAAAGTGCAGAGAGGAAAAAGGAAAAGAAAAAGAGGAATAAGGGAAGGGTACAAGAAAGGAGAAGGGACTTAAAAAGAGGGGGGAGGGATACTTAAAAGGGAGGGCTATGCATCACAAGTGGGGTCCATAAATTCAATACTGGGTAAAGGTTTCAGGGGGACAAGGGGGAAAAAAAAGCATAATCAGGGAATAATATGATGGCAGGAAATACAGAATTAGTAATTTTAACTCTAAATGTGAATGGCATGAACTCTCCCATTAAACTGAGGCAGATAGCAGACTGGATCAAATGTCAGAACCCTACAATATGTTGTTTACAGGAAACACATTTAAAGGAGGGAGATACATACAGAGTAAAGGTAAAAGGTTGGAAAAGAATCTATTATGTTTCAGGTGAAGCCAAAAAAGCAGGGCTAGCCATCCTTATCTCAGATCAAGCAAAAGCAGAAATTGATCCAATTAAAAGAGATAAGGAAGGAAACCATATCCTGCTAAAAGGTAGCATAGATAATGAAACCATATCAATACTAAACATATATGCACCAAATGGTATGCCATCTGACTTCCTAAAGGAGAAGTTAAGAGAGTTGCAAAAAAAATTAAACAGCAAATCTATAATAGTGAGAGACCTTAACCTTGCACTCTCAGAATTAGATAAATCAAACCATAAAAAAAATAAGAAAGGAATTAAAGAGGTAAATGGAACATTAGAAAAACTAGGTATGATAGATCTTTGGAGAAAACTGAATGGTGATAGAAAGGAGTATACTTTTTTCTCAGCAGTTCATGGAACCAATACAAAAATTGACCATATATTGGGACGTAAAAATCTCAAAATTTAATGCAGGAAGGCAGAAATAGTAAATGCCTTCATCTCAGATCACAATGCAATAAAAACTACATTCAACAAGAAGTTAGGGGCAAATAGACCAAAAAGTAATTTGAAACTAAATAATCTCATCTTAAAAATGACTAGGTAAAACAGCAAATTATAGAAAAAAATAATAATTTCACACAAGATAATGACAATGATGAGACATCATACCAAAATTTGTGGGATGCAGCAAAAGAGGTGATAAGGGGAAATGCCATGTCTTTAGAGGCTTACTTGAATAAGAGAGAGAAAGAGAAGATCAATAAATTGGGCCTGCAACTTGAAAAGCTAGAAAAGGACCAAAATAAACCCCCCCAACCAAACACTAAACTTGAAATTCTAAAATTAAAAGGAGAAATCAATAATATTGAAAGTAGTGGGCAGGTAGGTGGCCCAGTGGATAGAGCACCAGCCTTGAATTCAGGAGGACCTGAGTTTAAATCTGGCCTCAGACATTTAACATTTCCTAGCTGTGTGACCCTGGGCCAGTCACTTAACCCCAGCCTCAGGAAAAAAAATAAGAAAAAAAACAAAAATATGAAAAAAAAATCTATTGAATTAATAAATAAAACTAAGAGTTGGTTTTATGTAAAAGCTAATAAAATAGATAGACCTTTGGTAAATCTGATTAGAAAAAGGAAAGGGAAAACTTAAATTGTTAGTCTTACAAATGAAAAGAGGGATCTTTCCACCAATGAAGAGGAAATTAGAGAAATAATAAGGAGTTACTTTCCCCAACTTTAAATGGATGACTACCTCCAAAAATATAGGCTTCCTAGATTAAGAGAAGGAGGAGGTAAACTGCTTAAATAGTCCCAACCAAAAACTAAACTTGAAATTCTAAAATTAAAAGGAGAAATCAATAATATTGAAAATAGTGGGCAGCTAGGTGGCCCAGTGGATAGAGCACCAGCCTTGAGTTCAAATCTGGCCTCAGACATTTGACACTTCCTAGCTGTGTGACCCTGGATAAGTCACTGAACCCCAGCCTCAGTAAAAAAATAAAGAAAGAAAAAAAAAAAAAGAAAGAAAAAAACCCCTTTTAATTGATAAATAAAACTAAGAGTTGGTTTTATGAAAAAGCTAATAAAATAGATACAACTTTGTTAAATCTGATTAGAAAAAGGAAAGGGAAAACAAATTGTTCGTCTTAAAAATGAAAAGGGGGATTTTTCCACCAACGAAGAGGAAATTAGAGAAATAATAAGGAGTTACTTTGCCCAATTTTAAATGGATGACTACCTCCAATAATATAGGCTTCCTAGATTAACAGAGGAGGAGGTAAACTGCTTAAATAGTCCCATTTAAGAAAAAAGAAATAGAACAAGCTATTACTCAACTCCCCAAGAAAAAATCCCCAGGACCAGATGGGTTTACATGTGAATTCTACCAAACATTTAAAAAACAAGTAGCCCCAATGTTATATAAATTATTTGAAAAAATAGAGGATGAAGGAGTCCTACCAAACTCTTTATATGACACAGACATGTCACTGATGATACTAAACGAGGTAGGTTGAAAACTGAGAAAGAAAACTATAGACCAATCTCCTTAATGAATATTGATGCTAAAATCTTAAATAAGATATTAGCAAAAAGACTTCAGAAAATCATCCCCAGAATAATACACAGTGATCAAGTAGGATTTATACAAGGAATGGAATGCAGGGCTGGTTTAATATTAGGAAAACTATTAGGAAAACTATTAGTATAATTGACCATATTAATAATCAAATTTTAAAAAAGCTTATGATCATCTCAATAGATGCAAAAAAAAGCATTTGATAAAATATAACATCCATTCCTACTACAAACACTTGAGAGAATAGGAATAAATGGACTATTCCTTAAAATAGCCATGAGCCTATACTTAAGACCATCAGTAAGCATACTAGGTAATGGAGATAAACTGGAACCTTTCCTAGTAAGATCAGGAGTGAAAAAGGTTGCCCACTATCACCATTACTATTCAATATTGTATTAGAAATGCTAGCCACGGCAATAAGATTCAAGAAAGAGATTAAAGGAATAAGAGTAGGTAATGAAGAAATCAAACTATCACTCTTTGCAGATGGTTTGATGGTATAGTTAGAGAACCCAAGAGATTCTAATAAAAAGTTATTGGAATTCACAACTTTAGCAAATTTGCTGAATACAAAATAAATCCACATAATTTTCCAGCATTTTTATACACCACCAACAAAATGCAACAGCAAGAGATACAAAGAGAAATTCCATTCCAAACAACTGTCAAGACTATAAAATATTTGGGAATCCATCTACCAAAGAAAAGTCAGGAATTATATGAGCAAAATTACGAAACACTTGCCACAAAAATAAAGTCAGATTTAAATAATTGGAAAGACATTAAGTGCTCTTGGATAGACCGAGCGAATGTAATAAAGATGACAATGCTCCCCAAACTAATCTATTTATTTAGTGCTATACCAATCAGACTCCCAAGAAACTATTTTAATGACCTAGAAAAAATAACAACAGAAATTATATGGAACAATAAGAGGTTGAGAATTTCAAGGGATGTAATGAAAAAAAAATTAAATGAAGTTGGTCTAGCTGTACCTGATCTAGAACTATATTATAAAACAACAGTCATTAAAACCATTTGGTATTGGCTAAGAAATAGACTAGTCGATCAGGGGAAAAGATTGGGTACACAGGACAAAATAGGGTACAACTATAGAAATCTAGATTTTGACAAACCCAAAGACACCAACATTTGGGATAAGAATTCATTATTTGAAAAAAAAAAAACTGTTGGGAATACTGGAAATTAGTATGGCAAAAATTAGATATGGACCCACACTTAACACCATATACCAAGATAAGAACAAAATGGGTCCATGATTTAGGCATAAAGAATGAGATCATAAACAGATTAGAGGAACTGGGGATAGTCTACCTTTCAGACCTGTGGAGGACAAAGAAATTTATGACCAAAGGAGAACTAGAGATCATTATTGATCACAAAATAGAAGATTTTGATTACATCAAATTAAAAAGCATTTGTACAAACAAAACTAATGCAAACAAGATTAGAAGGGAAGTAACAAATTGGGAAAATATATGGAGGGCTGTGAAAAGCAAGTGGTGTTCACAAGTTTAATACTGGGTAGGGGGGTAAGAGGGAAGGAAAGGTTAAAAACATAAGCAGAGCTTAACAGGATGGCAAGCAATATAGAATTAGTCATTCTAACCATAAATGTGAATGGGGTAAACTCCCTTGTAAAGAGGAATCAGTGAGTAGACTAGATTAAAAGTCAGAATCCTACTATAAGTTGTTTACAGGAAATACACCTGAAACAGGGTAATGCATTCAAACTAAAAGTAAAGGAATCTACGATGCTTCAGGTAAAGCCAAAAAAGCAGGGGTAGCCATCATCATCTCAGATCAAGTAAAAACAAAAATTGATTGAATTAAAAGAGATAAGGAAGGGCATTATATCCTGCTAAAGGGCAGCATCAATAATGAAGCCGTATCAATATTAAACATATACTCACCCAGTGGTGCAGCATCTAAATTCTTAAAAGAGAAAATAAGGGAGCTGAAAGAAGAAATAGACAGCAAAACTATAATAGTGGGAGATCTCAACCTTGCACTCTCAGAATTAGATAAACCAAACCATAAAATAAATAAGAAAGAAGCCAAACAGGTAAATAGAATACTAGAAAAGTTTGATATGATAGATCTTTGGCGAATTTCATTCAATTTATATTAAATCATAAGAAATGGTATCATTTATTTACCCCACATTTAAGCGTAAAAACATTATATTATCAAATGTAATATTTAATGTTTTAAGTGTTAAAGAGTTTTCACTTTTGGTTAAGTTATTTGGTTATTTTGGTTTAACATATGTAGAATAATTTGGTTAAACATTTATAAAATAATTTGGAAGTCAGAAAATTGATAGTGTAGCCTAACATTTATTGGGGAGATAAAGCAGATAAAAGTGACACAAACATTGCTTTGTAGTTTCAGGGTAGTAGACCTACAATTTGGTAATTAATTCATTAACCAAAGATAAAAAAGTTTCTATTATTTTAAAATAGAGAATGTATGAATTTTAAGATAGCGCTTATTTTTTAATTAACTATTTATTTGGGTTTATCAGTAGTTCTACCTTTTTTGTACAGGAATGGTACACTGAAAGCAAATCCAAAACCAGAAGGTTGCTCTGAACAGCTGATTTGGGATGTAGAGGGCTTATTACAGTCTTTCTGATTTTCAATTTGTTGATAATAAGTAAGTCTAAAAAAAAAGTAAACAAAATAAGTCTGCATCACCCAAATAAAATAATATATGCAACAAATCTTTATGTATCTCAAATATTAGACACTTTTAATATTTTTATTGTTTTAATAAAGTCTTTAATAAAGCAATACTAATCATTCAACTGAGATGTAATACATTTGTCTTCAGAGTCACAGTACTATAGAATTGTAGGCTTAAAACTGAAAAGGCTTATTAAGGGCATTAAGGGTAATCTTTTTATCAGTTAAATAACTAAATCCCAGAAAGGATCCAGTTGTCCAGACAAGTTGTCCACACACAGTGAGAGGGATGATCTTTCCCCAGGACTTCTGACACCAAATTGAGCATATTTACCCCTACAAACTGCCTGTGAATACTTAATGTTGGCCATTAACATATAGGATTCTTTTTCATTAGCACTCACATGAAGATATCCAAGATATAATGTGATTTTCCCTAAACCTTAACTTTAGGTCTCTTACAAGTGAGAGATGTCTGCAAGACATTAAAAAAGAAATAAACAACAACAAAACCCACTGCCTCTATCAATGTACACAATTATTATTATATTATAGAATTTGTGAAGATCAAATACGAAAATGTATGTAAAACATTGGAAAATCTTAAAAACACTATTAAAATGGCAGTTATTATCATTATTACTTCTGAAAATTCTGATATCAGACTTGTGTGGTTCTAGCTCATATCTTTTTTGCCCGTGTTGTACTCAACTTCGATAATTTGAGTTGGTCATTTGCTCAATTTCTTCTTAGGATCCTTAAGTATGAAACAGAGGTCTATCCTCAAGAGGTTGCCTGTTTGCCCAGGGCTATTCTGAACATGTGGCAGTTGGAAGAGCTGGAATTTTCCAGGGACTTTGCCAGACAGTTGTTACATTATGCAAGTATAAAAACCATATTCACTTTCGATTTTATGGAGGAAAAATTCTTTTAGATGCAGTTACATAAAGACATTTAGAATTATGTTAGCACTTACAGAGGATAATCATATTGCTGAGCATACTGCTCAGCTGTCCATCCATACACATCTTGGATAGTGGGATCAGCATTATGGTGGAGAAGCAGAGTGACCAAATCTGATGATTCCTGAGTGACAGCAATCATAAGGGCCGTTCTAGAATAACAAAGAAACAATTCATTTTTAAAACTTTAAACTAATCACATTTAATCATGTTTCTAGATATACTTCAATAAGAAGATATCTCATATCATTTAGTCTTAATACACATATGCAACATGAACATATAGTGATGGAGAGGAGTATTTTGATTACTCAAGTGCAGCATTAGAAATGACAATGAAAACCAGACAGAAAGATGGAAAAGAGAACTTTTTTGTCCCCTTCCAATTTTAGTAGGGATTGTGAAATTAATCATAATTTAAAAAAATAGAGATTGTGTCAATGTTCCTTGGGTGACAAAATTAAGGCAATTCAGTTTGTTTACTGGCCTGAAAAGTAAAGTGGAAGCTCTTTGAAAGGGGTAGCTAGATGGCACAATGGATAGAAACCCAGCCCTGAAGTTAGGAGGACCTGAGTTCAAATTTGGGCTCAGACACTTAACATTTCCTAGCTGTGACACCCTGGGCAAGTCAGTAGCACCAGTTGCCTCAGACAAAAAAACAAACAAACAAACAAACAAACAAAAACAATTAGAAACAATCTTATCAATTCCATTAAATTCTTACTCCAGTGCCCTATCATAATGTAGAAGTGACAATTGGTTGTCTAAAGCAAAATCAGATGAAGCTCTTTTATGTCTTAACTTTCTGAAAGTCTTTGAACATGAATACAGCAATGAACTTTCTTGTTTAGGGGAACACTTATGTAAATTTAGAAGAATTAATTGCCAGAAAGAGAGCACCAATTGATTTGGAGAAAGATCATTAACTCACAAAGTCAACTTATTAAAATTCTTAAGGAGCTGAACAAGTGGAAAGAATATCTATGTTGATGAAAACACAAATGTTTTCTGAAATACTTCTGAAGTACTGAGCTTATTGTATGCTGGATGATATATGGGTTTTTGATAAGCTAGTACTGATGAAAGATAGTACTATCCCTTGACTACTTAGTCATAAATGACAAAACAGCTTGATTCTGTTAAAGGTTCAGTTAGTGCAAGAAAAATCCTCACTGATGAAATCATAGATTTAAAAAGAAAAACTATTTATTTTGAAATATTAATAAGCTCTTTCTAGCAGATAGAAATATTAATTCTCTTTTTTCTCTGATCCTAACTCTCTAATATCAGATCTAAGAAAGGAGGAAAAAGTATGTTTGGATGGGAATTAAAAGATAATGAGAGATATTGAAACTGATGGAATCATAAACTTTAGTATTAGTAGTTAATATTATCATATGTCTAAAAAGGTGTGTTTTGTTTTGTTTTTTATTTTTATTAACATTGTGTTCAGCAGTCAAGATCGGGAAGTAAATAATAAATCATTTTGAGTCTTCCACATTAATCTCCAAACAACATAAAATTGCTCCCCAATGAAACTTCTATAATAGCAGAACCATCAAAAGGATGGAGTGAAACTATCTGTGAGTTTAAGAATCTTGGAAGATTGGCAGGAAAGATCTCCCTAGAATAAATGGGAAATGCAGTCCAGAACAAGAAGCATCTCAGGAAACTTACATCAGGTTCCACCTCAGCAAACCAGCAGTAGATTCTGAGTGTCAGCTCAGAGAATTAGGCAAAAGCTAACACCAGCACCTCCCATGTACCTCCATGTTGGCATGGCCAGGGGAACAGGCAAACTTCAGCTCCGAGTTTTTAGGATAGCTCCCTGGTAAACAAGAAACCCCCAGGGGCCAGAACTCATGTGTTTCAGTGTAGCCCTAGGAAAAGAGGTCAATTTCAAACCTAGAGGTACTTAAGCACACAGGCAGCCACAAGTGGTTAAACTGCTACTTGCTTCAGTGTATCTCTGGAAAAGTGCAGAAAAAGCCTTAGAAGAAGGCAGGCACAAACACTCGGACATTGGCTCAGTATAAGCCTCCAGCAGTGTCAGCTACTCTACCCCACCCCATCCCTAAAGAAAAAGAGAAAGTGGTTTCAGGCCCAGAAAGGACTTTTAGGAGAGCTCAAAAAATAGCTTAAAAATCATATAATTCAAGGGCAAAAAAATAAGAACTTTTCATTGGCATTTTGCCCATAGATATTTTCACATAGTTGCCCTCATCTATTCTGTCACCATAATAACTTTCTATGGTCAGATCTCTTTTGCTCATCCTTTAGCACTGCTGGAGGCCCTCAGGGTCTTACAGCCTGCTTGGTACTAAATTGAGCTGTTAGTGATAGTGTTTGGCATGTATTGAGGCCCTTGAGGAGCTTCTGCATTCACCCCCAATACGACAAAGGACAGGGTAATCCAATCACTGGCAGGTACCTGTTTGCTTAGGTGCCTGAAGGTTAGAGTTTACTTCTTTATCTGGGGCTACACTGAAAGGAGGTCTGGCCTCTGGAGCTTGCCTGTTTTCAAGGACCTAGACTGAAGCATGTGACCCTTGTCAGAGGTAGTCTCCCTGTTCCCCTGACTATACTGGGATATTTTGGGGATCCAATGTTGGCATTTGCTTACTCCACCATACTGGTTCTCAGTTTCTACATATGGTTCCTGAGGTGGGGCTTCCTACTGGCTTGCTTCCTGACTTGCATTGTGCTCCCCTTTTGCCTCACACATTTCCTGCTAATTTTTCAAGATTTTTGGGCTCACAATTTATTTCTCCCAGTATTTTTGATGATTCTTCTCTGCCCCGATTTGGTGTGGAAACTATTTTATGTTTGTTTTTTGGTGAATATGAGAGTGCTACACTGATTTCCTGCTTAGTTTTCTAGCTCTACTCCCAGAAGTCATTCAAAAATATTAAATGCATTCTTTTCAGATCTTAATGCAATAAGATAAAATTCATCAAAGGGCAGTGGGAAAAACAGTTAAATCATTAATAAAAAACTAAATAATCTAATCCTAAATTTAAAAACAAAATTTCAGAATCAATGCTAAATCAAGCCTCTTAATAGAATCTGGAGTGACAGAATCCACAAACTTTCATAGTATAATCATTTTCCAACTTAAGATACTTTGCAAGGATTTCAGGAAAGGTCTGGCTCAATTGGATGGGGAGATGTATATGTATACATATACATGTATATATGTATATATGTGTATATATAGATAGATAGATAGATAGATAGATATAGATATAGATAGATAGATAGATAGATAGATAGATAGATAGATAGATAGATATGTATACACACACATACATGCAAATTAATAGCAATGATCTGCAATGACCAGCTGTAAATGCCTTTCTTATTCTGAGTAGTACAATGATCCATATCTACTCTGAAGGACTTAGGATAAGAAATTGACCTCTCTTTTTCTCTCTCTCTCTTTCCCTCCAATCCTGCTTTTCTTTCTCTCCCTTTAAGTTTTATTTTTCTTTGAAGAAAAAACAAAAAGGATTTCATTATGATCTTATGCAAAAAGGCATGTTCATCAGTAGGAGTACTAACTTTACTTTTCTTAAAGATTGTTCTTGTTATTGTTGCTGTTGTTTGGGTGTTTTTGTTTGTTTTTACAATAAGAGAGTTCTATGTTTTCTTTCTCATCTATGGAAATGTTTTGCATAACTTCACATATAGTTTCTTAATAGGAACTGTGTGTAGGGACAAAGGAGAGAATGTGGAACTCACATTTTTGTTTTGTTTTACTTTTTATTTAATTTTATTTATTTTTAATTTTTTTAAATACATGTATATTTTCAATATTCAACATGCAAAATATTGTGTTCCAAATTTTTTCTCCTTCCATTTCCCTCACCCATCCCCAGTTAGCAAGTAATTCAATATATTAAACATGTGCAATTCTTCAATACACATTTTCACAATTATTATGCTGCATAAGAAAACCAGGTCAAAAGGGGGGAAAAAAGAAAGAAAGAAAACAAAAAGGAAGCAAAGAGAAACAACATCAAAAGTGAAATACTATGTTGTGATTCCCACTGAGATCCCATAGTCCTCTCTCTGGGGTGCAAATGGCTCTCTTCATCATGAGACCACTGGAACTGGCCTGAATCACCTTGCTGTTGAAAAGAGCCATTTCTGTCAGAAATGATCATTGTATAATCTTATTGTTGCTGCATACAATGTTCTTAGTTTTCCTCACTTCACTTAGCATCAGTTTATGTAAGTCTCTCAAGACCACTCTGAAATCATCCTGCTGATTATTCCTGATAGAATAATATTATTCCAAAAATGTAATATGCCATAACTTGTTCAGACACTCTCCAACTGATGGACATCCACTCAGTATCCACTTCATTGCCACTACAAAAAGGGCTGCTACAAACATTTTTGCCAACATAAGTCCTTTTTCCTTTTTTATGATATCTTGGGGATACAGGCCCAATAGGGACATTGCTTGTTTAAAGGGACATTGTTTCAACATTGTTTCATATTGCTCTTCAGAATGGTTGGATCAGTTTACTTCACCAACATACCCTCCAATATTTATCATTATCTTTTCCTGTCATCCTAGTCAATCTGGGAGGTATGTAGTTGTATCTCAGAGTTGTTTTAATTTGCATTCCTCTGACCAATAATGAATTAAAGTATCTTTTCAAGTGACTAGAAATGGTTTGGATTTCTTCATCTGAAATTGTTCATATCCTTTAACCATTTGTCAATTGGATAATGGTTTGTATTCTTATTAATTTTTATTTGAATTAATTCTCTCTCTATATTTAGAAATTAGGCCTTTATCAGAGCCCTTGGAAGTAATTTTTCTCAGATTACTGCTTTCCTTCTTATCTTTATTGGTTTTGCTTGTACAGATTTTTTTTGTGTGTGCAGAAAATTTTTAAATCACATTAATTTAAAATTAAATTATCCATTTTGTATTCCAGAATGTACTCTAGTTCTTCTTTGGCAACAAATTCTTTCCTTCCTCACTGAACTGAGATTATTCTTCTAATTTGCTTATAGTAACACTCTTTATGTCTAAATCATTATTCCATTCAACTTTTTCTTGGTATAAGGTATTAGGTTAGGATCAATCATTTTTCATTTTTTTTACGATTTCTTTGGAATGCAGGTAAGTAGAGACACTGCTGGTTCAAAGGGTATGCACAGTTTGATAACCCTTTGGGCATAGTTCCATATTGCTCTCCAGAATGGTTGGGTCAGTTCACAACTCCATCAGTAATATAATATTGTCTCAGTTTTCCCACATTCCATCTAACATTCATCATTATCTTTTCTTGTCATTTTAACCAATCTGAGAATTCTGTAATGGTACCTCAGAGTTGTCCTAATTTGCATTTCTCAGACCAATAATGATTTAGAACATTTTTTCACATGACTAGAAATGATTTTAATTTCATCATCTGAAAATTGTCTGTTTATATGCTTTAGCTACTAATCATTTGGCGAATGGCATGTCTTTTCTATAAATTTGGAACTCAAAACTTGTAAAAAGAAATGAAAAGGTTTAAATGTAACTGACAATAAGAATAAATAAATTTTCAAAAAGCAATTATAGGAACTTATTACCAGAATTATACAAAATGGTTACATAGCATTTATACCAGGAATAGAGAGCTGTCTGAATATCAGAAAAAACTAACAGCATAATTGACTATATCAATAACAAAACTAACAGAAATCATATAATTATCTCAATATATTCAGACAAAAGCATTCAACAAAATATAATATTAATTCATATTAAACAACAACAACAAGAGGATGTAGTAATAAATCAAATTTTCCTAAAAATGATAAATACCATCTATCTAAAACCATATTCAAGCATTATATGCAATGGGAATAATATGGTAGAAACATTTCCAGTAAACTCAGGAGTGAAATGAGGTTGTCTCTTATCCCCACTACTATTTAATATTGTATTAGAAATGTTAGCTTTAACAATAAGAGGGGGAAAAAGAAATGACAGGAATAGAGTTGGTAATGAGAAAACAAAACTATCATTATTTGCAGATGATATGGCATGTTTAGTTAATCAACTAAAAATACTAAAAAAGAATTAACTTTAGTAAAGCTGGATACAAAATAAATGCCCGTAAAAGAGAATGATATAAATGGGATGACATACCAAAATTTATGAAATGTAACCAAAACAGCATTAAATAAAGGTAAAATTTACTTCTCTAAATTCTTATATCAGTGAAATAGAAATAGAACAGATCAATGAATTGGGCCAGAAACTAAAAAAAAAAAAAAAAACAAAACCTAGTAAGAGAGCAAATTTAAAAATCACTAATTCAGTACCAAATGGAAATCCTCAAAATCAAATCTGAGATTCAAGAGATTTAACTTATTAAAAAAATGTAGTGGAAGTATTAAGCTAATAAATCCAATAGCTGCTTTTATGAAAAATCATTGAGATACATCATTAATTAATTAGATTTTTTTAAAGGGTGTTGAAAACCAAATTCCAGTATCAAAAAATATGAAATTATCACTAATGAAGAAATTAAAGCAATTATTGGCAAATATTTTGCCCAATTATGTGCTAATAAATATGAGGAAATCAATGAATATTTAGGAAATCATAAATTACCCAAGTTAAGTGAACCGGAAATAGAATGCCTAATTAAATAACTGCATCTTAGAAAAAGAAATTGAGCAAGCCATTATTGAACTCCTTAAGGAAAAAAAATCCCCAGTGCCCGATGGGTTCACTTGGGAATTCTAATAAACATTCAAAGAAAACTTCATTCTATGAGCATATACATTGCTAGGGAAAATAGGTGAAGGAGTCCTGCTAAATTCCTTTTATGCAACAAATATGGTGCTATACCTAAATAAGGAAGTGCTAGATAGAGAAATAAAATTATACTCTAATAAAATAAAATGATAAAAGTTGAAGAAAAGATAGGAAAATTGGGACATTTATGCATTGTTGGTGGAGTTGTGAACTGATCCAACCTTTCTGAAGAACAATTTGGAATTATAGCCAAAGGAGGAGAAAACTGTGAATACCAGCAATGCTATGTTTGTACCCCTATGAGATGATAAGAAAGGGGGAAACCCCGGAAAGCCTGCGTCTCTCAGAACCCGGCCACCCCCAACCCCCACCTGGACTGATTCAGCGCGTTCTCAGAGCCTCAGAGTGCAGACTCAGTACAGTCATCGTTGTTCTGTTAGTGGCTCTCTGCTGCCCTACCCCCAGTCTGTAGAGGAAGCCCATTAATACCATCCATCCCCATCCCCCACAAAACAGATCAATTGTTTCTCTTGTCAATTTTTTTTTCTTCGATTCCTACTCTGACAAAATGAACAAAAATTTCAAAAGGGTTCTAACCATTGACAGCTTTTGTATATAGAGAGAGCAGACTTCAAACACTGAGGAGACTAAAAACAGACTGTCCCTAGAGGAATCCCCTAAGGGGGATATGAGCTGCTCCTCAATACAAAAGAATCTCATAGAGGAAATCAAAAAGGCTCTCACTCTCACAAGAGAGCTGGAAGACAAATGGGAAAAGGAAAGGGAAGCTTGGCAAGAGAGCCTGGAGAAGTCATCCCATGCATTTAAAGACAGGGTGGATAAAGAAATCAAATCATTGAGAAACAAGATTAGTGAGCTGGAAAAGGTAAACAGCTCCAAGGAAAACAGGATTAGTGAGCTGGCAAAAGAAAACAGCTCTCTAAAGAATAAAATGGATAAAATGGAAAAAAAATTCCATAGAAGAAAAAAACTCAATTGGACAATTACAAAGAGATATAAAAAAAGTGAGTGAAGAAAATACATCATTGAAAATTAGACTCGAATAAGTAGAAATGAATGACTCAAGGAGAAACCAAGGGGTAGTCAAGCAAAACCAGAGAAATGAAACAATTGAAAAGAATGTCAAGTACTTTATTAGAAAGACAACAGACCTGGGAAACAGATCCAAGAGAGACGATTTGAGAATAATCGGTCTCCCTGAAAAATGGGAGGAAAAAAAGAGATTGGACACCATTTTCGATGAAATTATCAAAGAGAACTGCCCAGATGTTCTGGAAACAGAGGGTAAAATAGACATTGAAAACATTCATCGATCACCTACTGAAAGGGAACCTAAAATCAAAACGCCAAGAAATATAGTGGCCAAGTTCAAGAACCATCAGACAAAGCAAAAGATATTGGAAGCTGCTAGAACAAAGCAATTCAGATATGGAGGATCTACAATAAGAATAACCCAGGATCTAGCAGCGTCCGCATTAAAAGAACAAAGGGCCTGGAACATGATATTCCAAAAGGCTAAGGGACTTGGTATGCAGCCAAGAATAACTTACCCAGCAAGAATGAGCATCGTTTTCCAGGGAAGAAGATGGACATTTAACGAAATAAATGAATTCCATCTATTTTTGATGAAAAAAACAGATTTACATCAAAGGTTTGATCTTCAAATACAGAACTCAAGAGATTTCTAAAAAGGTAAAAAGAAATCTTGAGAACTATACTTCTGCCAAAAAAATATGTAAAGAACATATATACAATTTGTCTTAGAAACTAGAGGTGGAAAGGAAATTATATCATAAAAAAGGGTAAAGTGGTGGGACTACATCTCATGAAGAGGCAAAGGTAACCTATTATATCTGAGAGAAAGAAAGGAGGGAGATGAACATAGTGTGTCTCAATCGACATATTCGATTAATGGTGAAACTTCTTCCACTTCATTGAAAAGTGAAAGGGAAGGAGTAAGCTAAGGGGAAGGGAATACAGAAATTTTGAGGAAAAGGGGTAAAATAAGGGGAGGAACTTTAAGGTGGGGGAGGGATCCTAAAAATGGAGGGCTGTGAAAAGCAAGTGGTGTTCACCACTTTAATACTGGGTAGGGGGGGATGGCGGAGAAGAAACACACGTCTCTGTGAACGTCCTCACTCCCTCACAACCAATTAGATAAATTAAGTCTCAGAATTAGCTCAGGACTGATAGATACCATAAGGACTGGAAGCACGACTTACCAGCTGAAGAGAATCTGGAGTTTCAACAGGAAAGGTCAGTTCCCGGGGGAGGAATAAGAGAGACCAGCACAGACGGTGGGGTAGTGGCACACTGCGCCCATTGCGCTGGGAAGGGCTCTGGGATCAGATAAGCCACTGAGGTAAAGGAATCTGGCACAGGCTGTTAGCTCTTCTCTGCTAATTATTTAGCAGTTCAGAAGAGAAAGCCAAAATATTTTAAAACTCAGATTAGATTTTCCCTGGACCCTGAAGGTGACTCAGCAGATCTCGGCACCAGGGGGTGTGGCGTCAGCTACCTCCTGAGAATAGTTAAGAGATTGACAAGTGGGTGGATACGGCCCAAGGCAACACACACTGCCTAGCTTAGCTGGAGGGAGTGGAACTCAGCTCCAGGAAGTCCCAGAGAAGCGAAACCTTTGAACTAGGGACCAAGGTTTCTGGCAGACACTTCCAGTTTGAGCACAGGGGCTTTTCACATGACCTGCTGCAGACATCCACTCCCCACCCGGACACATAGGCTGGGCTTTGTGCTGTCTTTACTATTCTACGCCCTCGAAGCACAGTAGCGCTAATCACCTCTGAGGCACTTCCAGGGAGGGGGTGGGGAACTCTCTCCCAGAGCTCCATCTTAGCTCAGGCGCAGGAGCCTCTGCATCCATCTGGTCTGGGAGGAAGCTGGTAAAGAAGTAAATAAATAATTTCCTACCCCAGGGACAGACCCCAAAAGATTTTTTTAAATATGAGCAAAAAAGCTAGAAAAACCATAGATTCCTTCTATACAGAGAAAGAGCGGGTATCCAACCCCGAGGAAGGTAACAGCAGAGAGTCAGCAGATAACAACCTAAAGGGGAACGATTCCTGCCCCCCATTACATAACTCTCTCCTAGAAGAAACTCGTAAAAAATTGAGGGAGATTGAAGAAAAATGGGGAAAGGAAAGGGAAGCTATGATAGAGAATAACAACGTCCTGCAATTGGAGTTGGAAAAAATAAAGAATTCACAGGAGATGCAGGGAAACGAAATTTACGAATTAGAAAAGGTTAAAAAAACACAGGAAAGTAGGATTTCTGAATTGGAAAAGATAAAAAAGTCTCAAGAAAATAGAATTTCTGAATTGGAAAAAGAAAATAATTCTCAAAAAAAAAAATTAGGGAAATGGAAAAAAATTCAATAGAGCAAAATAATTCATTTAAAAACGAAATTGGGCATTTACAAAAAGAACTAAAAACTGTGAAAGAAGAAAATAACTCCTTAAAAGTCAGGATGGAACAAATAGAAATGAATGATTCACAGAGAACCCAAGAATCAGTCAAACAAAACAAAAAAAAATGAGAAGCTGGAGAACAACGTCAAATACTTACTGGGAAAATCTATAGACCTGGAAAATAGATCTAGGAGAGATAATCTGCGGATTATTGGACTTCCCGAAAACTATGATCAAAAAAAGAGCCTAGATTCTATTTTACAGGAAATTATCAAAGAGAACTGTCCAGAGATAATAGAAACAGAAGGGAAAGTAGATGTGGAAAGAATTCATCGAACTCCTTCTGAAATAGACCCTAAAAAAAGAACACCACGGAATATAGTGGCTAAGCTGCAGAATTACCACACAAAGGAGAAAATCCTGCAAGCAGCTAGAAAAAAAACAATTTAAATACCAAGGTGCCACAATAAGGGTCACCCAAGATCTGGCTGCCTCCACATTAAAAGATAGAAGGGCCTGGAACCTGATATTCCGTAAGGCAAAAGATCAAGGACTGCAACCAAGAATGAACTACCCAGCTAAGTTTAGCATCTTTTTCCATGGAAGAAGATGGTCATTCAATGAAACAGAGGAATTCTATATGTTTCTAAGAAAAAAAACAGACTTAAACAAAAAATTTGATCTACATACACAAGACTGAAGAGAAACAGAAAAAGGTACACAGAACCCTTGAGAACTGTAACTCTGTGGTGGGTATATAAAAAATACTCAAGGATAATTTGATTTTACTGATATAAAAGAAAAAAGGGGGGTGTAATAAAGGGAAGGAGGTCGGTTCAGAAAAAGGGGAAGGAGTGATAAAAAGAGGGAAACTACATCCCAGGAAGAGGCATAGAAAATACACCATATCTGAGGGAACTTAGTGAGGGGGAGAATCATTGTGTGAATCTTACTCTCATCAGGAGAGGCTCAAAAAGTAAATAATTCACATATTTGTTTTTCAGAGAATTTTTCTCTCACCTCATTAAAAGGGGGGAGAGGAAAAGGGAAAAGGGAAAGGAGAATAAGTGAAGGGACTTGGAGGGAGGGGGGAGGGATCCTAAAAAAAAAAAAAAAGAGGGAGGGTTGCGCGTCACAAGGGGGGTCTGTAAATTAAATATCGGGGAGGGGGATCAGGGTGGTCAAGGGAAAAAAGCATAATCTGGGGATAATACGATGGCAGGAAATACAGAATTAGTAATTTTAACTGTAAATGTAAATGGGATGAACGATCCCATCAAACGGAGACGGATAGCAGATTGGATCAAAAAGCAGAACCCTACAATATGTTGCCTACAGGAAACACACTTAAAGCAGGGAGATACATACAGAATAAAAGTAAAAGGTTGGAACAGAGCCTATTATGCTTCAGGTAAAGCCAAAAAAGCAGGGGTAGCTATCCTTATCTCAGATCAAGCAAAAGCAGAAGTAGATCTCGTTAAAAAAGATAAGGAAGGAAACTATATCCTGCTGAAAGGTAGCATAAATAATGAAGCCATATCAATACTAAACATATATGCACCAAGTGGTATAGCATCTAACTTTCTAAAGGAAAAGTTAAGAGAACTACAAGAAGAAATAGACAGTAAAACTATAATAGTGGGAGATCTCAACCTTGCACTCTCAGATTTAGACAAATCAAACCACAAAACAAACAAGAAAGAAATTAAAAAAGTAAATAGAATATTAGAAAAACTAGGTATGATAGACCTTTGGAGAAAACTGAATGGCAATAGGAAGGAATATACTTTCTTCTCAGCAGTTCATGGATCCTATACAAAAATTGACCATATATTAGGACATAAAGATCTCAAAATTAAATGTAGGAAGGCAGAAATAATAAATGCCTTCTTCTCAGATCACAATGCAATAAAAGCTACATTCAGTAAAAAGTTAGGGGTAAATAGACCAAAAAGTAATTGGAAACTGAATAATCTCATCTCAAAGAATGACTGGGTGAAAGAGCAAATTATAGAAACAATTAACAATTTCACCCAAGATAATGACAATGATGAGACATCATATCAAAATCTTTGGGATGCAGCTAAAGCAGTAATAAGGGGAAATTTTATATCTTTAGAGGCTTATTTGAAGAAAATTGAGAAAGAGAAGATTAACGAATTGGGCTTACCACTTAAAAGGCTAGAAAAAGACCAAATTATAAACCCCCAACCAAAAATTAAACTTGAAATACAAAAATTAAAAGGAGAAATCAATAAAATTGAAAGTAAAAAAACTATTGAATTAATAAATAAAACCAAGAGTTGGTTTTATGAAAAAGCCAATAAAATAGATAAACCTTTGGTAAATTTGATCAAAAAAAAGAAAGAGGAAAATCAAATTGATAGTCTTACAAATGAAAAGGGGGATCTTTCCACCAATGAAGAGGAAATTAGAGAAATAATAAGGAGTTACTTTGCCCAACTTTATGCCAATAAATTTGATAATTTAAGTGAAATGGATGACTTCCTCCAAAAATATAGGCTCCCTAGATTAACAGAGGAGGAGATAAATTGCTTAAATAGTCCCATTTCAGAAAAAGAAATAGAACAAGCTATTAATCAACTCCCCAGGAAAAAATCCCCAGGGCCAGATGGATTCACATGTGAATTCTACCAAACATTTAAAGAACAATTAGCCCCAATGTTATATAAATTATTTGAAAAAATAGGGGATGAAGGAGTCCTACCAAACTCCTTTTATGACACAGACATGGTACTGATACCTAAACCAGGTAGATCGAAAACTGAGAAAGAAAATTATAGACCAATCTCCTTAATGAATATTGATGCTAAAATCTTAAATAAGATATTAGCAAAAAGACTTCAGAAAATCATCTCCAAGATAATACACTATGATCAAGTAGGATTTATTCCAGGAATGCAGGGCTGGTTTAATATTAGGAAAACTATTAATATAATTGACCATATTAATAATCAAATTAATAAGAACCATATGATCATCTCAATAGATGCAGAAAAAGCATTTGACAAAATCCAACATCCATTCCTACTAAAAACTCTTGAGAGTATAGGAATAAATGGACTATTCCTTGAAATAATAAGGAGCATATATTTAAGACCTTCAGTAAGCATAATATGCAATAGAAATAAACTGCAACCTTTCCCAGTAAGATCAGGAGTGAAACAAGGTTGCCCACTATCACCATTACTATTCAATATAGTACTAGAAACGCTAGCCTCGGCAATAAGAGCCGAGAAAGAGATTCAAGGAATTAGAGTAGGAAATGAGGAAATTAAACTATCACTTTTTGCAGATGACATGATGGTATACTTCGAGAACCCCAAAGACTCTGCTAAAAAGCTACTAGAAATAATTCAAAATTTCAGCAAAGTGGCAGGATACAAAATAAATCCACATAAATCCACGGCATTTTTATATATCACTAACAAAATGCAACAGCAAGAGATACAAAGAGAAATTCCATTCTAAACAAATGTTGAGAGTATAAAATATTTGGGAATCCATCTACCAAAGAAAAGTCAGGAATTATATGAGAAAAATTACAAAACACTTGCCACAAAAATAAAATCAGATTTAAATAATTGGAAAGACATTCAGTGCTCTTGGATAGGCCGAGCGAATATAATAAAGATGACAATACTCCCCAAACTAATCTATTTATTTAGTGCTATACCAATCAGACTCCCAAGAAACTATTTCAATGACCTAGAAAAAATAACAACAAAATTCATATGGAAGAATAAAAGGTCGAGAATTGCAAGGGAACTAATGAAAAAAAAACTCAGAGGAAGGTGGTCTAAGTGTACCTGATCTAAAGCTATATTATATAGCAGCAGTCACCAAAACCATTTGGTATTGGCTAAGAAATAGACCGGTAGATCAGTGGAACAGATTAGATACAAAGGACAAAAAAGGGTACATCTATAGCAATCTAATCTTTGACAAACCCAAAGATTCCAACATTAGGGATAAAAATTCATTATTCGGAAAAAACTGTTGGGAAAACTGGAAATTAGTATGGCAGAAATTAGATATGGATCCACACTTAACACCATATACCAAGATAAGATCAAAATGGGTCCATGATTTAGGCATAAAGAGGGAGATAATAAATAGATTAGAGGAACAGAGGATAATCTACCTCTCAGACTTGTGGAGGAGGAAGGAATTTATGACCAGAGGAGAACTAGAGATCATTATTGATCACAAAATAGAAGATTTTGATTACATCAAACTAAAAAGTTTCTGTACAAATAATACTAATGCAAACAACATTAGAAGGGAAGTAACAAATTGGGAAAATATTTTTAAAAACAAAGGTTCTGACAAAGGTCTCATTTCCAAAATATATAGAGAACTGACCATAATTTATAAGAAACCGAACCATTCTCCAATTGATAAATGGTCAAAGGATATGAACAGACAATTCACAGAGGAAGAAATTGAAACTATATCCACTCACATGAAAGAGTGTTCCAAATCACTACTGATCAGAGAAATGCAAATTAAGACCACTCTGAGATACTACTACACACCTGTCATATTGGCTAAGATGACAGGAACAAATAATGATAAATGTTGGAGGGGATGTGGGGAAATTGGGACACTAATACATTGCTGGTGGAGTTGCGAAAGAATCCAGCCATAGTGGAGAGCAATCTGGAATTATGCCCAAAAAGTTATCAAACTGTGCATACCCTTTGACCCAGCAGAGCTACTACTGGAATTATATCCCAAAGAAATACTAAAGAGCGGAAAGAGACATATATGTGCCAAAATGTTTGTGGCAGCTCTTTTTGTTGTAGCTAGAAACTGGAAGATGAATGGATGCCCATCAGTTGGAGAATGGTTGGGTAAATTGTGGTATATGAAGGTTATGGAATATTATTGCTCTGTAAGAAATGACCAGCAGGAGGAATACAGAGAGGCCTGGAGAGACTTAAATCAACTGATGCTGAGTGAAATGAGCAGAACCAGAAGATCACTGTACACTTCAACAACAATACTGTATGAGGATGTATTCTGATGGAGGTGGAAATCTTCAACATAAAGAAGATCCAACTCACTTCCAGTTGATCAATGATGGACAGAGGTAGCTACACCCAGAGAAGAAACACTGGGAAGTGAATGTAAATTGTTAGCACTAATATCTGTCTGCCCAGGTTGCATGTACCTTCGGATTCTAATGTTTATTGTGCAACAAGAAAATGATATTCACACACATGTATTGTACCTAGACTATATTGTAACACATGTAAATTGTATGGGATTGCCTGTCATTGGGGGGAGGGAATAGAGGGAGGGGGGGGTAATTTGGAAAAATGAATACAAGGGATAATATTATAAAAAAGTATATATATATAATTAAAAAAATTAAAAAAAAAAAGAATTTGGCCCCATATCATTTGGTGCATATATGTTTAGTATTGATATTATTTCAGTGTCTATGACAAAGCTTCTTAAATTGAGTCACGAAAAATTTAGCATCAATAAAACTATAAAATATCCCACTAAGATTTAATTCATTATATAAAAATAAACAAGTGTATCCATGTAATTAGTATGGAAATTTGCTTTTGTCTTTAATGAATGGTAATATACATAATATACATACACATACATATACACCAAAAACTGTTTTAAAATAAATTTGTTCATGATTAGAAATTAAAAAAAAAAAAAATACTGGGTAGGGGTGTAAGAGGCAAGGAAAGGGGAAAAGCATAAGCAGGGGTTAATAGGATGCTAAGCAATATAGAATTAGTCCTTCTAAACATAAATGTGAACAGGGCAAACTGCCTCATTAAGAGGAAGCTGTTAGCAGACTGGATTAAAAGTCAGAATCCTACTATATGTTGTTTACAGGAAACACACCTGAAACAGGGTGATACATTCAAACTAAAAGTAAAAGGGTGGAGCAGAATCTATTATGCTTCAGGCAAAACCAAAAAAGCAGGGGTAGCCATCCACATGTCAGATCAAGCAAAAACAAAAATTGATCAAATTAAAAGAGATAAGGAATGGCATTATATCCTGCTAAAGGGCAGCATCAATAATGAAGCAGTATCAATATTAAACGTAAATGCACCAAGTGGTGCAGCATCTAAATTCTTAAAAGAGAAATTAAGAGAGCTGCAAGAGGAAATAGATAGCAAAATTAAAATAGTGGGACATCTCAACTTTGCACTCTCAGAATTAGATAAATCAAACCACAAAATAAATAATAAAGAAGTCAAAAAGGTAAATAGAATACTAGAAAAGTTTGATATGTTAGGTCTCTGGCGAAAGCTAAATGGAGACAGAAAGGAGTATACTTCCTTCTCAGCAGTTCATGGAACCTATACAAAAATTGATCATATACTAGGGCATAAAAACCTCAAAAGCAAATGCAGTAAGGCAGAAATAGTAAATGCATCCTTTTCAGACCACAATGCAATCAAAATTACATTTAATAAAATGCCAGGGGAAAATAGACCAAAAAATAATTGGAAACTAAATAATCTTAAAGAATGACTGGGTAAAACAGCAAATCATAGACATAATTAATAACTTCACCCAAGAAAATGACAATAATGAGACATCATACCAAAATGTGTAGGATACAGCCAAAGCAGTAATAAGGGGAAGTTTTATATCTCTAGAGGCCTACTTGCATAAAATAGAGAAAGAGAGGGTCAACGAATTGGGCTTACAACTAAAATTGCTAGAAAAGGAACAAATTAAAACCCCCCAGAAAAACACAAAACTTGAAATTCAAAAAATAAAAGGTGAGATTAATAAAATTGAAAGTAAAAAAAAAACTATTGAATTAATTAATAAAACTAAGAGTTGGTTCTATGAAAAAAGCAACAAAATAGACAAACCCTTAGTAAACCTGATTAAAAAAAGGAAAGAGAAAAAGCAAACTGTTAGTCTTGAAAGTGAAAAGGGTGAACTCACCACTAATGAAGAGTTAATTAGAACAATAGTTAGGAGCTACTTTGCTCAACTTTATGCCAATAAATTCGATAACTTCAATGAAATGGAAGAATACCTTCAAAAATACAGCTTGCCCAGATTAACAGAGGAAGAAGTAAGTAGTCTAAATAGTCCCATCTCAGAAAAATAAATAGACCAAGCTATTAACCAACTTCCTAAGAAAAGTCCCCAGGACCAGATGGATTTACATCTGAATTCTACCAAACACTTAAAGAACAACTAACTCCAATGCTATGTAAACTATTTGAAGAAATAGGGATTGAAGGAGTCCTACCAAATTCCTTCTATGACACAGACATGGTACTGATACCTAAACCAGGTAGATTGAAAACTGAGAAAGAAAACTATACACCAATTTCCTTAGTGAATATTGATGCTAAAATCTTAAATAAGATATTAGCAAATAGACTTCAGAAAATCATCCCCAAGATAATACACTATGACCAAGTGGGATTTATACCAGGAATGCAGGGCTGGTATAATATTAGGAAAACTATTAGTATAATTGACCATATTAATAATCACATTAATAAAAACCATATGATCATCTCAATAGATGCAGAAAAAGCATTTGATAAAATCCAACATCCATTCCTATTAAAAACGCTTGAGAGTCTAGGAATAAATGGACTATTCCTTGAAATAATAAGGAGCATATATTTAAAACCTTCAGTAAACATCATATGTAATGGCGATAAACTAGAACCTTTCCCTATAAGATCAGGAGTGAAACAAGGTTGCCCAGTATCACCATTACTTTTCAATATAGTACTAGAAACTCTAGCCTCGGCAATAAGAGCCGAGAAAGAGATTCAAGGAATTAGAGTAGGAAATGTGGAAATCAAATTATCACTTTTCGCAGATGACGTGATGGTATACTTAGAGAACCCCAAAGACTCTGCTAAAAAGCTATTAGAAATAAGTCAGAATTTTAGCAAAGTGGCAGAATACAAAATAAATCCACATAAATCCTCGGCATTTTTATATATCACTGACAAAATGCAACAGCAAGAGATACAAAGAGAAATTCCATTCAAAATAACGGTCGATAGTATGAAATATTTGGGAATATATCTACCAAAGGAGAGTCAGGAATTATATGAGCAAAATTACAAAACACTTGCCACAAAAATAAAGTCAGATTTAAATAATTGGAAAGACATTCGGTGCTCTTGGATAGGCCGAGCGAATATAATTAAAATGACAATACTCCCTAAACTAATCTATTTATTTAGTGCTATACCAATCAGACTTCCAAGAAACTATTTCAATAACCTAGAAAAAATAACAACAGAATTTATATGGAACAACAAAAGGTCGAGAATTTCAAGGGAAGTAATGAAAAAAAAATTAAGTGAAGGTGGTCTAGCTGTACCTGATCTAGAACTGTATTATATAGCAACAGTCACCAAAACCATTTGGTATTGGCTAAGAAATAGACTAGTTGATCAGTGGCATAGGTTAGGTTCACAGGGCAAGATAGTGAATAAAAATAGCAATCTAGTGTTTGACAAACACTAAGATCCCAAATTTTGGTATAAGAATTCATTATTTGACAAAAACTGCAGGGAAAACTGGAAATTAGTATGGCAGAAACTAGGCATGGACCCACATTTAACACCACATACTACGATTAGATCAAAATGGGTCCAAGATTTAGGCATAACGAACAAAATCATAAATAAATTGGAGGATCATAGGATGGTTTACCTCTCAGACTTGTGGAGGAGGAAGGAGTTTGTGTCCAAGGGAGAACTAGAGACCATTATTGATCACAAAATAGAAAATTTTGATTACACCAAATTAAAAAGTTTCTGCACAAACAAAACTAATGCAAACAAGATTAGAAGGGAAGTAACAAATTGGGAAAACATTTTTATAGTTAAAGGTTCTGATAAAGGCCTCATCTCCAAAATATACAGAGAATTGACTTTAATTTATAAGAAATCAAGCCATTCTCCAATTGAAAAATGGTCAAAGGATATGAACAGGCAAATTTCAGATGATGAAATTGAAACTATTTCTACTTATATGAAAGAGTGTTCCAAATCACTATTGATCAGAGAAATGCAAATTAAGACAACTATGAGATATCATTACACACCTGTCAGATTGGCTCAGATGACAGCAACAAATAATGATGAATGTTGGAGGGGCTGTGGGAAAACTGGGACACTGATGCATTGTTGGTGGAGTTGTGAAAGAAGCCAACCATTCTGGAGAGCAATCTGCAATTATGCCCAAAAAGTTATCGAAATGTACATACCCTTTGACCCAGCCATACTACTACTGGGCTTATATCCCAAGGAAATACTAACGAAGGGAAAGGGACCTGTATGTGCCAAAATGTTTGTGGCAGCCCTTTTCAGAGTGGCTAGAAGCTGGAAAATGAATGGATGTCCATCAATTGGAGAATGGTTGGGTAAATTTTGGTATATGAATGTTATGGAATATTATTGTTCTGTAAGAAATGACCAAGAGGAGAAATACAGAGAGGCTTGGAGAGACTTACATCAACTGATGCTAAGTGAAACACGCAGAACCAGGAGATCATTATACACTTCAACAACAATACTGTATGAGGATGTATTCTGATGGAAGTGGATATCTTCAACATAGAGAAGAGCTAATCCAATTCCAATTGATCAATGATGGACAGATTCAGCTACATCCAGAAAAGGAACACTTTGAAATGAGTGTAAACTGTTATTTCTACCTTCTGAATCCATTTCTTCCTGTGTAACAAGAAATTTGGTTCTACACACATATATTGTATCTAGAATATATTGTAATATATTTAACATGTATAAGACTGCCTGCCATCTGGGGGAGGGGGTTGGGGGAGGAAGGGAAGAAATCTGAACAGTAGTAAGTGCAAGGGATAATGTTGTAAAAAATTACCTAAAAAAAACCTAAAACCTAAAAAAAAAACTAATGTGATTAATGTGAAAATGAGTTTTCCAAGATAAAAGCACTTCTCTCCCCTACATCAAATTGAAAGGATGGAAGAGATTTAGAAACTCAAAATCTCAGAAAAGTGAATGCTCAAATTATCTTGACATGTAATTGGTAAAACATCAAATGTTATTAAAAATAAAATTAATACATTCAGAGTAAAAGTTCAGAAAGAAATTATCAACATTTTTTTCAATTTCAGCTCAATGAAAATCCAATCTATTACTATTCAATATTTGTAATATTTCTTTCACTGGGAAGTGATCTTTTTTACTCTTTTAGAATTTTTCTTTCTTTCAAATGCTTTAAAAATTATTCTGAAATATCTCTTGCACTTTTGGGAGGGGGCTTTTTCTCTCATGGACTTTTTTTTTATAGGCATCTAGTTCAGGTCTTGCCACTCTTCCTGCAGAATTTTGAATTTATCTTGCCTCACAGAGAATTTTAGATACTGAACTGAATGGGTTCAAATGTCCCACTATTGGTCATAATGAAAATAGAAATATTGATGATTCTGTTCAATTTCATATTTATTCATTGTCATTCTTCCAGGTTTGTAGACAAATTCTTTCAGAATGATCTGGCTAGTCTTCATGCAAAACAGCCTAAAGGCTTATTCTCTCCTTAATGGCTTTTCATTTTTTTGCAAAGCAATACCTGTCTTCATCTTCTAACTTCAATTTTTTTTTTTTTTTAAATAAATTGTGTTGTTCTAAGCTTGAGCTAATTTTAGTGCTAACATCTCTCTTTATTGCAGAGATGATATATCCCAACTGATGCAGGTTCTGGGCTATTTTGGCTTCCTCTTTGAGATAATGATTTAGTATTGACGGAAGTTCCCATTTTGGAGGGTTTGATAGCTTGTTTAAAAACAGCAGGTTATAGCTATTATATCCCTTTCATATTTAGGCTTTCTCCTCATTTGCATTAATTTTTATCTTAACACTGGCCAGTCTATGATCTGAATGTCCATAACCATCTAATTCTGAAATTATTCCAACAATGGTAACCAATCATTTTTGTTTGTTAGGATGATATCAGTTTTGTGTTTGGGAGTGGGTGGTTGTAGTTGGGTTTTGCTTTGTTTTTGGTGATATCAAAAATTTTTCTTTCATGCATATGCTAAGATCAAACAAGATCCCATGACACATTCCACCAAAGAGATACTTTTTTTCCAATAAGCTAGATGTAAATAATGAAGTATATGCTCACCTAAGGTGTTTGCCAGTGCTGTTTAGGATGCTCTGGACAGAGTCCAAATAGAATAGGTTGTATATGATGGAAATGATTTCCAAATACTCCTAGTTGGAGATGACATTTTGCTGACTGCATCAAGTCTTGGAACATGAAAAAGTCCCACATTCAGTAAAAAGAGATTGGTTAAAGTAGATAAAAGTAAGTATTTCCAGATTCTGTGTAGTTTAATGGGCAGCCCCATCTAGTTGGTTTGTCTATAGGTTTGTAGATGTGTTTCTATGTACAGATATACATGCACACATCAAAGCCTGCATGGGCACTGAACAACAACAATGCACTGGTCTCAAAATTGTTGGGGAAGGGAGAGACAATTGGATGTCATTTGAGAAACTTCACAGCACTTCTAATAATCACATTGCCACATTTCATAAGCACTACTATTCTTTCAGGAATTATATTTGGCTATAGTAAAGTTTTTAAAATCCCAGACCCAAACACATGATCTCAAAAGAATGAAAATTATAGATAATTCCAAGGATCCATGGACATATATGTGGTGAATATAAATAGATGTAGGCAATAATGACTTTGATGTAGTAAGTGATGTCAAAGACATGAATGAACAGAAAGAGAGGTGGACTAATCTTGCATTGAAAATAAAAATTTGCACTGGTCCTCAAGTATTAAAAAAACCAAGAGAATAATTCACTATGTTTCCTGGATTCTTTATGAAGAACAATAAAAGTTCTGTAGGAGCAGATTGGATAGAAGGATTAAAAGAAGAAAGTGTCATAAGAATTCACATTCTTGATTAAAGATCAAGGGTCCATTCAAAGGATTTCATAGAATTATCATGCTTTTATTTATTTGCATTTGTCAATGTGCATATTCCTAAGGGAAAGTGAAACAAGTAATAACATGAAATATATGTTATGATCCTCATGAGTGACATTAAGATTATTTCATAAAGAAAATCAATTGAATGAGAGTACAAAACTTTTGTGGGACAATCTTAAATAATTACAAATCAATAAAGAAAACTGCAAATAGTAATCACCAATAAACAAATGCTTAGTATGCCTATAGGAAGTGTTTTCTCTCTTGCAGAATCATAAATAAGAGTTTTTTTCTTTTCATAGGCAGTGTTTGTTGACATTTTTCACCTCTTTGCAATGATATTCAATTTCAATCACTATTGTTTACTAAGCATTCCATGATGTAAATTCCATGACTTAATCTTATTCTTTTAGAGATGTTAATTTTTTTCAATTTTAAGTTTTAGTTACTGTACCTTTTAGCATTATCTAAGGCATTTGCATTTGCTCCATTCTCTAAGAGCAAGTCTGCCATGTTGATGTTATTTCTTGAAATTGCCAGCAAAAGTGGTGTGAGGCCTTCCTGCAAAGTCAAAATAAAGATATCTTTATATTAAGCAAGAATTCTATATTTAATTCAATTCAGCTTATAACATTTTGTAAACATCTTGTGAATTTGCTAATGACACGTTAATGGAACACCAGCGTTAGAAGACCAGAGCACAAATCCTTTATTAATTAATTCCTATGTGACCATAAAGCAAATGATTTCACCTCTCTGGGTCCTAAGTTTCTTTACCTGTAAAATGAAACTAGAGATCACTGGGATTCCTTCTAGTTTATAATATGTAACAATATTTTAAAAGACAGAAATTCAGAATTTGTTGAGACCATTTCATATTATGCCATGAGTGTCTCCCATTCTTGTCACTTTCATTTCTTTTTTTTAAAATTAATTTTGTAATTATTATATTTTTGACAGTACATATGCATAGGTAATTTTTTTTACAACATTATCCCTTGTATTCCCTTCTGTTCTGAATTTTGCCTATCTTCCCTCCACCCCTCCCCTAGATTGCAGGCATTCCCATACATATTAAATATGTTACAGTATAACTGAGATACAATATATATGTGCAGAACTGAATTTTTGTTGTTGTTGTTGTTGTTGCAAAGGAAGAATTGGATTCTGAAGGTAAAAATAACCTGGGAAAAACAAAACATGCAAACAGTTTCCCCTCATTTCCCAGTGTTCTTCTCTGGGTGTAGCTGATTCTGTCCATCATTGATCAATTGGAATTGGATTAGATCTTCTCTATGTCACTTTCATTTCATAATCAATTATTGTCCAAATGAAGCCAAACTTATTTCCACAGACCTCTACTAAAAGAAAGCTATATCCTGGTTGGGTTTAAAGTTGACTAGTTATCTTTACCATTCCTCCTGAATTTATAAATTCAAAACAATCACAACCACAACAACAACAAACAAAACAAATGTTTTAAAATTTTGCCTTAAGAGGGTTAAATCTGGAAGAAAGCCATTTGCCTAGTATTTTCCCTCTCTTACCAACTTTCCTAGAAAGAAAATGACTTTAAATGTGTAGTCCTTAGGATCAAAAGAACAAAACAAAACAAAACAAAAAAACAAAACACAACAAAACAAACAAACAAAACAACATGTACTTAAGAATTTGTTCCTGTGAAAATTTTGTCTCTGTGTAGTGATACCTAGTAGGAACAAATCGTTTAAAATCTGCTTTGTTATACAAGAGGTTAGCTTCTACCTTATTTTTTGCTTCAATATCAGTCGGGTATTGAAGTAGTTTTTTTGCTATGAATTCATTATGACCTAGGACAACATAGTGAAGTGCAGTGTTGTTGTTGCCATCCCCAAGATTAGGGTCTGCACCATGTTCAAGCAAGATTGTTGCACACTCCTTCTGCTGACATTCTATTGCCTGTAGATATAACATACACAAAGAAATAACAAAGCAATATAAAATTTAGTATATTCAAGCATCATTAGGGATATTTAAAGAAGTTAGCAAAAGCTACTAAATATTTACTAACTTTTAATTTTCTTAATCACAGAAAGAAATCAACATGCATTTCATTGACCATCACGGTTAACTAATACATACCTTTATTAACGGTGTTCGACTGTCATTGTCCAACAAATTTAGTTTGCAATTTTTCTCTACTAGGAGAGATACAACATCTGGATGTCCATTGGCACAAGCCAGGTGAAGAGGTGTTCTACAAAAATGAGGGAGTAATATGATTGTTTGATAATGTACTACAACAATCAAAATTTTACCATTTTAGGATAGTTTTAATGTAATATGTATTATTATTCTTATGCCTAAATTATAAATAATTTCCAAAAATAAATGGGTACTACTGTCCCCTAAAGAAATACAAAATATGCATTAACTCTCATTGCTGGTATGGTAGACAAAATTGCCAGGGATGGATGGGGTGGGGTGGAATATATTCAGGAGGTAGATTTACATTTCATTACAGATTGCATTAGAAATTTGCTCCGTTTCTGACCTGTGCTAAATCACCTTTCCTCAGGCAATTTGCTGACCCCTTGCACCTTGGCACTTACCATATTGGTTACCAAAACCAATGGTAACCAATTGGTTACCATAACCAAAAAATAAGAAAACAGATTTTTAAAAATAAGAAAATAGAACAGATTGTGAAACAACTCATAAAAAAGCAATAGATCTATAGAGAAAATAAAGAAGAGAAAATATAAGAACTGGACTGCCAGAAAATTATGACAAAAAAGCAGCTCTTCCAAATCTTTTCATCCCTTTTCAAACCTCCCATAGTATACTCTGTTCACCTTTTCAGCTAATTAAAAAAAAAACCTACTCATATTTTACTGGGGAAAAAAAATTGAGACCATTTCCTGAGATCTCCCTCTTTCACCCTCTTTCTCACCTAACTCATCTAAATATCTTCTACCATTATTTTTCATTTACCTATCTCATATGAAGAGGTAGTCTTTTTCCTTGCCAATAAAAATGCCTCTTTGTATACAAGCGATACCATTCTATAATACTTACCATTCCTCTTGTCACTTATCTTCAATCTTTCATTGCATCCTGGATATTTCCCTGCTTGCCTACAAAAATCCCCTTGTCTTCTCCCCCCTTCCCCAAAGTAACTACACTTGATCAACTGATGCCTACTATCATCCCCCATTTCTCCTGTCTTTTGTAATTGAATGTCAGAAAATTAAGGGTTTTTTTCTAAATTCTTCACTGAATCTAATGAATCTATCTCTTAATTAACAAATCTTTTTCTTTATTCTCATTTTAGTAACCTCTGGTGTCTTTGAAAGTGCATTCATTTTCTCCTTAATATTCCCTTCTAAATTGTGTAACACTGCTTTCTCCTGGTTCTCTTCCCAAGTATCAGATTCTTAGGCTTCTTTGCTTAAGTCCCTTTCTTGATTAACCTCTTAGCATAAGGTCAATCCCTACTGCACTATTCCTTTGTATCTATATCTATATATATATATATCTATATCTATCTATCTATCTATCTATCTATATATATTTATATCTATATCTATAGATCTATATCTATAGATCTATAGATCTATATAAAACACAGGTCTTAATAAAAGCACAATTAATTTTCTGCCTTGAATCTTTCATTCTTCATAGATCGTGTCCATATTTCACCAGCCCAGGGCAGCTAAGTGGCACAATGAACAAGAGTTCTGGACTTGGTGTCAGGAAAACTCTTCTTGAGGTCAAATGTGATGTTAGATAAGTAAAGTTTTGTGACCCTGAGGTTATTTGACCTTGTTTGCCTCAATTTCCTATCCCTCAAAAGGGGGTTGAAGGAAATGGCAAAACATTCCATTAACTTTCCCAAGAAAATCCCCCAATATTCTTAAGTATAGCCTGACAAAATCGTTTTAGACCTGTAAACAATTCAGCAGATGGGAATAGTATTTGCTTCCACGTTGCTACTGATCAAGAATATGTTGGCCTGACGAAATGACAAATGGAGTTTCCAATTCATTAAAAGTGGCTAGGTAGGAAGGGGAAGTGAAGCCCGCTTTGGGGACTTGCTATCCTGACCCTGTCCTAGGTGCTGAAGTGGTTTGATTTCCCGATGGTTAATTGGGATGCACTTCATCTACTCCTGTGCAGGGATGTCTTACCTAGGGTTTGGGCTTTCCCTTCTCTCCTTCTAACCCAACCTTTGCTCTTACCGCTTCACTTTATCCAGATCATTCACATCGTTTTTTCCCAGCAGCAGTAGCTGCTGCACCTTCGCCACATCTCCACGCAAGGCAGCTTTGTGGATCTTTCTGAGGTCCTTGCTCCGGATCAGGTATCCTTCGGTGGGGTAGGGTGTTTGGACCCCAAAGGAACTCGAAAGCTTGAAGGGGCGAGATGGAAATTGCCCCTTCTTCTTGCAGAAATTGAAAATCTTCATTGCGGAGACAGGCTTTAGGCTGAGGAGTCCTCGTTCGAGCCCCTCAGCCTACTCAGAAGGGGAATTAAAAGGGGGTATTAAAGGGGGAATTCAATGGGGGTATTTAAGGGAAAATTAAAATGGAAACAAAGGGGAATTAAAAGGGGAAATAAAGGGAAAATGAAAGTGGAAACAAAGGGAGAATTAAAAGGGGAAATGTCAATAACTCGAGACTCGAGATTTGGGGATCTGTGAACTCGCAACAGTTAATAACCGATTCAGCACTAGAGCTGATAGCAATCCTGGCAATGGCCGGAGGGAAAGTGATGCCTTTATCAGGTCCGAGGTTCACGAGGATGCAATAAAGGGTCAAGGCACGCACTGGTGAGCGCACGGATGCCAAATCCGTTAGCTCTCAGCTCGAGGAGTCCAAAGCTCGAGGGCACGAGGATGGGTGAGACCTGGAGCTCTTGCGTTCAAATCTCGAGACCTGTTTTATTTACTTTTGTAATGAGCAAAGCACTTCCTCTCGGAGCCTGGTTTCTTCTGTAAAATGATCTTCTACTCGATAATCTCCCAAGGTTCTTGCAGTCCTTTTAACAATTCTGTGAAACTGAAGGAAGCGACCCTCGGGGCCCAGATGGACAAATACAGTCCAGTGCCTCTTCTGATTCTTCCTACCCCGTAAGTGTGTCGGGGAAGCATTTGTACCGGACAGACAGCCACACATCTGGTGTCAACCATGTAGCCCTCGGTTCAAGACCATCCCTACAGAATTTAATTTTCCTTATTGGTGCTCTTATTAAAGGAGGGAGAAGGGAAGGATTTCAACACTTTCTATGCAATGGAAAGAGATACCCCTTCTAGTTTAAATATAAACATAAAGATTTAAACATACCCTAAGGCTATATAGACGATAAAAGCCCCATTCAGGTGTGGGCTAATGAGATTGCCTCCGAGTATTGTGTTTTTATGGAAGTTTAAGTCACTTGGAGGGATTTTGATGAGGTCTGCTATAATGTGGGTAGAAGGTCCCAGTATTTTGTTTTACTGACTTGGGTTCAACGTCCCAAACGTAAGAAAATTTCTTCAAAAGGAAACAATGCAGGTCATGCTCTTGCTAGTCTTGTTTTTTTGCCCTCTCCTGCTTTTCCCTGTGCCTATGTTCCATTAATGATGTGAAATGTATCCTGTGCACATCGGCTCATACTGATTTCTTTCAGCTCCAGATTAACTGAACCTAAAAATACAGAAATGATACATGCTGCTCCTGCTGCTGCTGCTGATAGTTCTCCTTGTCATCTTGTCTTCTCTTCCTCCCTCTTCATCTCCATTCCCTTGTCTCCCCTTTCCCCCCTCCCTTCTTCGTTTTTCTCTTTCCCTTTTCTTCTTCCCCTTCCCTTCCCCCTCCTCCTTTCTTCTCTTTTCCTTCTCCTAGTCCCTCTTTCCCTCCCTCTAGTCCTGCATTCCCTCCCCTCCCCTCCCTTGCTTTTCCTTCTAGTCGTTCTTTCCAACAAACCAAAATATCAATTCTGCCTGTAGGTCTTTTGGTCTCCGTAGGGATTACTTGTGATCCAGTTTGTAAATCCTGTGGTCAACATCTAGGTTATACTTGTGAGATGGCTCCAACAATATCTATTTAAGGCATAGTCTCCATTGTTTGTGCCTTACCTGATATCCTGTAGAACTTCAATACTGTCTCTAAATTGCATGTGATGGATAAAATGCCTAACATTTAGCACTACGATATACTTTCAACAGATTTGGACAATGGTTTGGCTTGTTTAAAGGCCCCTGAACAAGTAACAGACTCCATTATCATATACATATTATACTATCTATACATTGTGGACAGAAAAGTGGTCATGAATTATATAATTATTTGAAAATACAGATACTACTTATTGGGGAGAAGATCAATGTATATGATCTGATAAACAGGTAAATGTAGTATATGGATATTCAAATATAGAGGCAAATCATTAATTAAAATGTCATGACTTACAGGTCATGTTCTTTGTGGCACAGTTCTTTTTTGATGTCCTGACCCAGTTTCCCTACTTGTCTTATTTAGTTACTCTGCTCAGGTTATAAGCATTCCAACTTAATGTTTGATGGGATGAATGTACCCATCCAGGGACCTCCCCCATTATGTCACAGGTCTTGTAACCCTATAAAACCATCTTATATCCCACATTCAGGGACACATTCTTTGAGAAGAGAGTCTCAGTCAGCCCTGGGACCAACCATGATCCATTTGGTCCCAGGAAATCTCTCTATTAAATAAATTGTTAAATTGTTCTCTAATCTCTATCTTGCTCAGTTTTTCAAGCATTACAATGACATACTAGGCTGAAACCTAGTATGAAATTTGTGGAATTTGAAAAACATTTTCATAAACTTTTAATGAATGCAGATGTAAATGGACAAATAATTTCTCTTGGTGACACTAATAGCTCTCACATACTTCATACCTTAAGGTTTACACAGTACTTTATATGCTTTATCAGCTGAGTACAAACCATCATTTTATCACTAGGAAACCATTACTTGTTGCAGGATTAAATCAATGTTAAATTAGATTTGACCATTGTCTCCTTAATTCCACTTAGTACCTTGTTTCAAGTTCTGGCCCATAACATCTCCCATTTTCTTTTGTTTTTAGAACATAGGTGGTCATGAGCTCCCTGACTTCTCAAGGTGGTGTTCAAGGAGAACCAAAAAAGGAGGTGATCACACCTTCCCTGACTGCTTTTAGTTCTTCTCCGTTGTTTTGAGATTTTTTTCCCCTTTTTCTGTCTCTGTCTGATGGACAAGGAGGATATGGCTCATTGGCACCCATCTGATTCTTTCTCCATCTGTAGAAATACAAGCAAACTTTCTTCCCCAAGCAGTTAACCTATCTAGTCCCTTCTATTTACCACTTGCTAAATTTCTCCTCAACACCTGGCAATGACATTGGAGCTGATCGCACTGGACACTGCCCTTCTTTTGGGTTAAAAAAAAGCCTGTATTCTCTCCAATTATAATCCCTTTCTCCCATCTGATTTTTTTTCTGATTCATCACATCAGAATCCTGAACTTCTAAAGGTGTAACCTTGTCTGCCATCATGTCCCATCTGTTTTTTATTTGATGTCTTGGAGCTGGGCCCTGCCTCTCATTTCCCTGTGTCAATCTACATTCTGAGTCCCAGTGGAAACCTCATTTGCATTTTGGACATAGTATTTTAGGTTTTGTGTCACTCTATCTTCTCACTCTATCTCTATACCTACATTGAGCTCTCAGATGTCCAACTTTCCCACATTGAAAACATCAGAGAGTATGTCTGGAAGTCCCTTGTCAAGAGGGATCCCGTCTTCCCATGTTCATCATAGTCTGAGTACAATAAGCATTTTGTGCCTACTGTGGCACAGTGTCTTATGATATCCTCTAAAGGAGCATCTTTGTGTAGTTCCCATATAATCCTTCTGCAATCCTCATTAGCATTTTACTTAGCCAGCTGTCTTCTCATCATTCCTGTAGCTGCATTTTCTCCAATGGTTCTTGTGACAGCTGTTTGCAAACGTCCCACAAAATCAGCAAAAAAATCATTGGAACCTTGCTCTATTTTTATGAAGGCTTCCCCTCGATCTTTTCTTGGGAGGGTGCCCCAAGCTTTTATTACAGCAGTAGCAATTTGTTCATAAGCTGCTATGAGATAGTTAGTCTGTGTTGAATTGTCTGCATAATGACCTTCACCTGCTAGTTGGTCAAAGGTGATCTGTACATTAACTTCAGTTTTCTGTTTGTGGTGGGTTTGTGTCCTGCATAATTCATTATATTCAGAAAGCCACAAGTTTTGTCCAGCTTCTAAAGATGTCCTTGTTATGGATTTCCAATCACTAGGGGTTAAGATTTCATAAGCCAGATTGTCTAGTAACATCTTAATATAAGATGATATAGCCCCATGAAGTGTGCAATCCTTTTTCAAATCTTTTTTTTTTCCAGGTCAAAAGCAGTGTATCTTCTCCACTGTTGACCTAAGAGTCAAGCACTTCAATCACAGGTATCCATTTAATAAATCAGATAGATATATCCTGTCCTTTGTTTGCCTTAACCAGTCCCTTTTGTAATCTTGTCATAGGCTGCTTCATAGGTGATGCTGAATGTGTTACTGCCCCTTTCCCTTCTTCTTCTCCCTCTACCCATAAAATGTTGAGGGAAGTAGGTCAGGGGTTGGGAAATACCCTAATTTCTCTTGTTGTGAACTACCACACTAAGAATTGAACTTAACTCCATTCTTATCTAATTCTTCATGCTTTTCACCTAGTTTTTCTTGATCCTCCCTCCCTTGCTCTTTACTCTTTTTTCTTACCCTAATACTTATTTCTTAAAGCCAATTGTATTAAATGCTATGTATCAAGTGTTTCTTTGGATATTGAGTCAATTCCATTATCATTGTAGTATTCAGATAATTGCTCTCCTGCTAATTTCAACTCATTTGGATTCAATTTTTTTTTCCATCGAGAACCAAGGATATGTGTACTGTACTGTTTCTAAAAATTCATTGATCTGCTCCCAAGTTACTCTCAAACATTGGCTTTTCATAAATCTGACAATGCTCACTACACATTTTACCTTTATTGCAAAAGAAGGCTGTTTTCTAAGCATCTGTCCCATTTCAGCTGAAGTACTAGTTTAGCCCTTAATAAAGTTTCCTTCTTGTACTCACTCTAATTTTGGGTTCAAAGATGAAGGTCCTTGGTCCCACGTTTAGGTGCCAAAATGTAATATGCTCTCTAAAATGTAATGTTTTCTGTTGAGGTTTCCTTGGGGTCTCTGGGAGCAGCCTTGGTTTCAGTTCAGTAATCACCACATGAGTAGCAGGGCTTAAAATCCAAATCCTTTATTGTCTCTTTCAAAATTTTGTCTCCTTCACTTGGGGCTCAGCTAGATTTCTGGAGGCCTAGCTCTCTCTTTGGTTCCTAGAACTTGAGCTCCCGCTTGCCTTCTCTGGCTTCTGAATCTCCCCAAATCCAAAGATTTGTGCTTCAGCCATGATAAAGGTGGACAATGGAATGAATCTGTCTCAGCCTCCTACCTCTTCTAGTGTGCTTGTCTCTTCTGGCCCTGAGAGCTTCTGCATATACATTCCACACTGAGTAAAAACCAATCATGATATCACTAGGAGAACATTATTTGTTGTAGGATTAAATCAATGCTAAACTAGATTGAACCATTGTCTTCTCCATTCTACCTTGTAATTCCACTTAGTACCTTGTTTCAAGCTCTGGCCCATAACAGGGGACTGAGTCAAAACCACAAGATGAATGAGCCCAGGTGATCTTGTAAATTTCAAAAGATAATGAGGCTATAAAAGGCCACTGAAATTGTGACTATAGGGTTTACTGAAGTGGTCAGTTGTAGTGGTAGCAGCAGGTTGCAGCAAAAGAAAGAGTTGGCATATGAGAAAGAGAAGCCACTGGAAAAGATCTGCCTTGGAAACCTCCCCCCCACACACACAAACACAGTTTGATTGAACCTTCTTCATGAAAATGTGAAATTGTTAATTTAAACAATTGTCAAACAGAATTATGTGTGCAGACTTACTTTAAGCTTCCTACAGCTTGGCTTCCAGTTGAATTTTCAAGTCCTATTTAAATTGTTCATTTAATGTACACTCTAATTCACCTCTGCTCATCATTGTTTTCTATGGGAAAGGAAAAAAAAAGTCCTATTATCTGAATTATGGGATGATATTTTACATTTCTTTCCATTGGAGAAAACCTAGCTACTCAAAAGCAACACTCAGGTAGACTCTAGCCATTTTCCCTTTGAAGTAGGGTGGAAGTAAGGAAAAGGGAGAGGAGGAGCCAATGGATGCTCTAACAGATTCCAATTTAATTGCTTTTTTTCTGCTATTTGAATGTCAGACTTCTCTCAAAATTGAATATTGGGGAAAGGGGAAAGGCAGGTGAAGGGCAAAAATTAGTGGAGGTTGCGGTTCTTTGTGGCTTTTCCCAAGGAACATGTAGCTAGTCATTGCATTTGATATGGGGATGTTAGCATAATTTTGGAGCCCTTTCCATTTGTAGAGCTCAGTGGATTGAATGCAATACAGGGAGTGACAAAGACCTTAACTCAAGTCCAGCCTCACATGCTTTCTATTTAGGTGATCCTGGACAAGACACTTACCTTCTGTTTGCCTCAGTTTCCTCATCTGTAAAATGGGGAGAATAATAGAACCCAATTCTCAGCACTGTAATAAGGATCAAGTGAGATAACATTCACAAAATGCTTAGCACAGGACTTGCATGTAGTAAGCACTATATAAATGTTACTCATGATGACAATGATGATGTTAATTATTGGAGAGATTCTCCACAGAGAACTCTTGTAAAGTGAGTGGGTGCCTTCCCATATAGAATCTAGCATAAGCACATTTAGCTAGATTTCTCCAAGGCCCACAAGCTTTCCTTTGATTTTCTTTCCCCTAGCCCTGACTTTGCAAATATTCTATGGTGCTAGAGGTAATGGTTGTTTTCCTCCATTTTCAAAGAGGACCAAAATGACATTACTATGTTAGTGTCAAATTAATGCATCTGACTGGCGGATCAGATCAATGTGACCTTGGAATCTTGTCCCACAGGTCAGACACTGTTAGGATTCTTACAAGGTGCTAAGACATGGAATGGATAAAGATAACAATTATCTAATTTAGCATGGTTCAGTATGACTGATCTGATCCTACAAGGAGATGTTATGGGCCAGAACTTGAAACAAGGTACTGAGTAGAATTGAGGAGACGATGATTAAATGTAATTTAGCATTGATTTAATCATACAATAAATAATGGTTTCCTAGTGATGAAATGATTGGTGTGTGCTCAATGTGCAGCATATAAGAAAGAAGCTCTCAGGGCCAAGGAGGACTTTGGGAGATTCAGAGTCAGGATTTGGTCAAGGAGATTCACAAGTCGGGCAGAACGAAGGAAGACAGAGAAGTGGTGGTAGGCTGTCCTCGGGAGAACACTGAAACCAAGATCTGGAAGGCCTTCAGACAACTAGCCAAGCCCCAAATGAAGGAGATAAGATTTGGAAAGAGACAGTAAAGGCTTTGGACTCCTGGCTGCATTTGGGATTATTGAAATGAACTAAAACTAAGGCTGCCTCCAAAAGCTCCCCAAGAAACATACTCCAAGAATGATTACAATTTAGAGAAAAAAAAAAAAACATTACAAGACACAAATAGTTCTTATGAATATTTGAGGTGATTTCTCTAACCTTGTGCATCTCCCACTTCTTTTGCACTAATTCAGTCCTATTTTGCTCATACAGCACATTTGTCTGAGGAGAGCATGCCATGAAGAGCAGTTCTAAGTCTCTCAAGTCATGTAATCAGTTCTCAAGTTGAAACCTTGAGAGTGTCTCTGTACTGCTTTTTCTGAGCACCTTGTGAGTTCTTGTCTGTGTGATTTCTCCATAAAGGGCTTTTTGGCAAGTGTCCATAAGGCACTTAGAACAGTGTGATCAGCCCACAGATTTGCACTCTGTGCAGTTTGGACACTTGACAGATTAGTTTAAGAAAGGACTTGGGAACTTTACAGAAAAATTGGGGAGAATCAGAGTGCTGCAACTGCCTCTGCCCATGCTGGACAAACAAAGTTCCCCCAACTCCTAATCTTCTCTTTCTCCCACTTGATCCCCCAACATCCCCACCAGTTCCTAGAGGTCCTCTTTTAACCCACCCCAGACGTAGACATTTTGAACCTGGCATACTGTGAGTGTTACTCCCTGGCTCTCAAAAAACAAACAAACAAACAAACAAAAAAAAAAAAACTAGCCTTGAAACCTCACCCAGGTAAGAATCCAAATGAAGGAGAAAAGTTCAAACAGATTTCTCAAGTTTATGACATGATTTCTGATGCAAAGAAAAGAGACTTTATGACAAAAGTACAAAACAAGCTATCAAAGAGGATGGTTCTGGTGTTGGCTTTGGTTCTCTAGTGAATATCTTTGACATGATTTTGGAGGAGGTGGAAGAATACAAAGGGAACAGAAAGGTAAAAATGTTGTTAATCAGTTGTTTGTGAAACTGAAAGATTTATATAATGGTGCAACAAGAAAATTGGCTTTGCAAAAGAATGTAATTTTTTTTCTTTTTTTCTTTCTTTCTTTCTTTCTTTCTTTATTTGTTTGTTTATTTATTTATTTCAAGGAAAGGAACTATTTTCCTTTTTATTATTTCAAATTACATTTAGATTACAAGTTAGAGACATAGCAAATAAATAGGTGACTTCACTTTACATCCTGCTCCTAATATATATAGCTAGGTGACCCTGGTTTCCCTAGTCAAGTCACTTAACCTTTTTTTTTATTATTAATTTTATAATTATAACATTTTTGACAGCAAATATGCATATGTATTTCTTTTTTTACAACATTATCCCTTGTAGTCCCTTTTGTTCTGAGTTTTTTTTTTTGCTTTCCTTCCCTCCATCCCCTCCCCTAGATGGCAGGTATTCACATACATATTGAATATCTTATTGTATATCTTAGGTAGAATATATATGTGCAGTACCGAATTTTGCTGTTGTTGTTGTTGCAAATGAAGAATTGTATTCAGAAGGTAAAAATAATCTGGGAAGAAAAACAAACAACAACAACAACAACAACAACAAAAATGCTCACAGTTTACACTCATATCCCAGTGTTCCTTTTCTAGTTGTAGCTGATTCTGTCCATCATTGATCAATTGGAATTGGATTAGCTCTTCTCTATGTTGAAGATATCCACTTCCATCAGAATACATCCTCATACAATATCACTGTTGAAGTATATAATGATCTCCTATTTCTGCTCGTTTCACTCAACATCTCTCCAAGCCTCTCTGTATTCCTCCTGTTGGTCATTTCTTACAGAACAATAATATTCCATAACATTCATGTACCATAATTTATCCAACCATTCTCCAATTGATGGTCATCCATTCATTTTCCAGTTTCTAGCCAATACAAAAAGGGCTGGCACAAACATTTTGGCACATACAGGTCCCTTTCCCTTCGTTAGTATTTCCTTGGGATATAAGCCCAGTAGTAGCACTGCTGGGTCAAAGGGTATGCACATTTTGATAACTTTTGGGGCATAATTGCAGATTGCTTTCTAGAATGGTTGGATTCTTTCACAACTCCACCAACAATGCATCAGTGTCCCAGTTTTTCCGCATCCCCTCCAACATTCATCATTATTTATTCCTGTCATCTTAACAAATCTGACAGGTGTGTAGTGATAACTCAGAGTTGCCTTAATTTGCATTTCTCTGATCAATAGTGATTTGGAACACTTTCATATAAATGGAAATAGTTTAAATTTCATCATCTGAAAATTGTCTGTTCATATCTTTTGAGCATTTATCAATTGGAGAATGGCTTGATTTCGTATAAATTAAAGTCAATTCTCTGTATATTTTGGAGATGAGGCCTTTATCAGAATCTTAACTATTACTTCCCTTCTAATCTTGTTTGCATTAGTTTTGTTTGTGCAAAAACTTTTTATTTTGATGTAATCAAAATTTTCTGTTTTGTGATCAATATGGTCTCTAGTTCTCCTTTGGACACCAATTCCTCCCTCCTCCACAAGTCTGAGAGGTAAACTATCCTATATTCCTCTAATTTATTTAGATCTCGTTCTTTATGCCTAAATCTTGGAAGCATTTTGATTTTATCTTAGTATGTGGTGTTAAATGTGGGTCCATAACTAGTTTCTGCCATACTAATTTCCAGTTTTCTCAGTAGTTTTTGTCAAATAATGAATTCTTATCCCAAAAGTTGCAATCTTTCGGTTTGTCAAACACTAGATGCCTATTTTTATTCACTATCTTGCCCTGTGAATCTAACCTATTCTACTGATCAATTAGTCGATTTCTTAGCCAATACCAAATGGTTTTGGTGACTGTTGCTTTATAATACAGTTCTAGATCAGGTACAGCTAGACCACCTTCACTTAATTTTTTTTTTCATTACTTCCCTTGAAATTCTCGACCTTTTCTTGTTCATATAAATTCTGTTGTTAGTTTTTCTAGGTTATTGAAATAGTTTTATGGAAGTCTGATTGGTATAGCACTAAATAAATAGATTAGTTTAGGGAGTATTGTCATTTTAATTATATTCGCTCGGCCTATCCAAGAGCACCGAATGTCTTTCCAATTATTTAAATCTGACTTTATTTTTGTGTCAAGTGTTTTGTAATTTTGCTCATATAATTCCTGACTCTCCTTTGGTAGATATATTCCCAAATATTTTATACTATCAACAGTTATTTTGAAGGGAATTTCTCTTTGTATCTCATGTTGTTGGATTGTCTTGGTAATGTATAAAAATGCTGAGGATTTATGTGGATTTATTTTGTATTCTGCCACTTTGCTAAAGTTCTGACTTATTTCTAATAGCTTTTTAGCAGAGTCTCTGGGGTTCTCTTAAGTATACCATCGTGTCATTTGCAAAGAGTGATAGTTTTTTTTCCTCATTTCCTACTCTAATTCCTTGAATCTCTTTCTTGGCTCTTATTGTTAAGGCTAGCTTTTCTAGTACTATATCAAATAGTAATGGTGATGGTGGGCAACCTTGTTTCACTCCTGATCTTATGGGGAAAGATTCCTGTTTATCGCCATTACATATGATGTTTATTGACAGTTTTTAATATATGCTCAAGTGTTTTTAGTAGGAATGGATGTTAGATATCATCAAATTATTTTTCTGCATCTATTGAGATGATCATATGTTTTTTTTTATTAATTTGATTATTAATATGGTCAATTATACTAATAGTTTTCCTAATATTAAACCAGCCCTGCATTCCTGGTATAAATCCGACTTGATCATAGTGTATTATCCAGGGGATGATTTTCTGAAGTCGTTTTGCTAATATCTTATTTAAGATTTTAGCATCAATATTCATTAAGGAGATTGGTCTATAGTTTTCTTTCTCAGTTTTCAATCTACCTGGTTTAGGTATCAGTACCATGGCTGTGTCATAAAAAAAAAAAAAAAAAAAAAAAAATTGGTAGAACTCCTTCAATCCCTATTTTTTCAAATAGTTTATATAGCATTGGAGTTAGTGGTTCTTTAAATGTTTGGTAGAATTCACATGTAAATCCATCAGGTCCTGGGGATATTTTCTCAGGGAGTTGGTTAATAGCTTGTTCTATTTCTTTTTCTGAGATGGGACTATTTAGACTACTTCCTTCTTCCTCTGTTAATCTGGGCAAACTATATTCCATTTCATTAAAGTTATCAAATTTATTGTCATAAAGTTGAGCAAAGTACCTCCTTGCTATTGTTCTAATTTCCTCTTCAATAGTGGTGAGTTCTCCCTTTTCATTTTCAAGACTAACAGTTTGCTTTTTCTCTTTCCTTTTTTTAATCAGGTTTACTAAGGGTTTGTCTATTTTGTTGCTTTTTTCATAGGAGCCACTCAGTTTTATTAATTAATTCAATAGGTTTTTAATTTCAATTTTATTAATATCACCTTTTAGTTTTAGAATTTCAAATTTCGTGTTTGTCTGGGGGTTTTAATTTGTTTCTTTTCTAGCAATTTTGGTTGTAAGCCCAATTCGTTGACCCTCTTTCTCTATTTTATGCTAGTAGGCCTCTAGAGATATAAAACTTCCCCTTATTACTGCTTTGGCTGTATCCCACACATTTTGGTATAATATCTCATTATTGTCATTTTCTTGGGTGAAGTTATTAATGATGTCTATGATTTGCTGTTTTACGCAATCATTCTTTAGTTTATGATTATTAAGTTTCCAATTATTTTTTGGTCTATTTTACCCTGGCTTTTTATTAAATGTAATTTTAATTGCACTGTGGTCTGAAAAGGATGCATTCATTATTTCTGCCTTACTGCACTTGATTTTGAGGTTTTTATGTTCTAGTATATGATCAATTTTTGTATAGGTTCCATGAACTGCTGAGAAGGAAGTATACTCCTTTCTGTCTCCATTTAGCTTTCACCAAAGATCTATCATATCACACTTTTCTAGTATTCTATTTACCTTTTTGACTTCTTTCTTATTTATTTTGTGGTTTGATTTATCTAATTCTGAGAGTGCAAGGTTGAGATCTCCCACTATTATAGTTTTGCTGTATATTTCTTTTTGCAGCTCTCTTAATTTCTCTTTTAAGAATTTAGAGGCTCTACCACTTGGTGCATATATGTTTAATATTGATACTGCTTCATTATTTATGCTACCCTTTAGCAGGATATAATGCCATTCCTTATCTCTTTTAATTAGATCAATTTTTTTGTTTTATTTGAGATGAGGCTGGCTACTCCTGCTTTTTTGGCTTCACCTGAAGCATAGTAGATTGTGCTTCACCCTTTTACTTTTAGTTTGAATGTATCACCCTGTTTCAGGTGTTTTTCCTATAAACAACATATAGTAGGATTCTGACTTTTAATCCAGTCTGCTAACTGCTTCCTCTTTATGAGAGAGTTTACCCCATTCACCTTTATGGTTAGAATGACTAATTCCATATTGCTTGCCATCCTGTTAACCCCTCCTTATGCTTTTCTCCTTTCCTTCCATCTTACCCCTCTACCCAGTATTAAATTGGTGAACACCACTTGCTTTTCACAGCCCTCCCCTTTTTAGTATCTCTCCCCCACTTTAAAGTTCCTTTTCCTATTTTACCCCTTTTTTCTTACAATATCTGTATTGCCTTCCCCTTAGCTTACTGCTTCCCTCTCACTTTTCCATGCAGTGGAAGAAGTTTCACCATAAATTGAATAGGTCTATTGACACACACTATCATCTCCCTCCTTTCTTTCTCTCAGATAGAATAGGTTACCTTTGCCTCTTCATGAGTTATAGTACCACCACTCTACCCTTTTTTATGATATTATTCCCTTTCCACCTCTAGTTTCTAGGACAAATTATACATGTGTTCTTTACATATCTTTATGGCAGAAATATAGTTCTCAAGATTTCTTTTTATGTTTTTAGAAATCTCTTGAGTTCTGTAACATTTGGTGTAGGTCTGGTTTTTTCATCAAGAATAGATGGAATTCATTTATTTCGTTAAATATCCATCTTCTTCCCTGGAAAACGATGCTCATTTTTGCTGGGTAAATTATTCTTGGCTTCATAGCACTTTCTGAATATCATGTTCAAGGCCCTTTGTCTTTTAATGTGGACGCTGCTAGATCCTGCGTTATCCTTATTGTGGCTCCTCCATATCTGAATTGCTTGTTTCTAGCAGCTTCCAATAGTTTTTTTTTCCTTCATTTGATGGTTCTTAAACTTGGCCAATATATTTCTTGGTGTTTTGATTTCAGAGTCTCTTCTGTAGGTGAAGGATGAATTTTTTCAATGTCTATTTTACCCTCTGTTTCCAAAATGTCTGGGCAGTTCTCTTTGATAATTTCCTGAAAATAGTGTACAGGCTCTTTTTTTCCTCACATATTTCAGGGAGTCTGATTATTCTCAAATTGTCTGTCCTGGATCTGTTTTCCAGGACTGTTGTCTTTCCAATAAGGTACTTGACATTCTTTTCAATTGTTTCATTTTTCTTGTTTTGCTTGAATACTTCTCGGTTTCTTTCTGAGTCATTCATTTCTACTAGCTCAAGTCTAATTTTCAATGATGTATTTTCTTCACTCACTTTTTTATATCTTTTTGTAATTGTCCAAATGAGTTTTTAAGTGAGTTTTTTTCTTCTATGGATTTTTTTTTCCATTTCATCCATTTTAGTTTTAGAGAGAGCTGTAATCTTTTCCCAGCTCACTAATCCCGTTTTCCTTGGAGTTGTTCCACTCTGGATAACTTCTCCAGACATTCTTTCCAAGCTTCCCTTTCCTTTTCCCATTTCTCTTCTAGGTCTCTTGTGAGAGCCTTTTTGATTTCCTCTATGAGATTCTTTTGTATTGAGGAGCAGCTCATATCCCCCTTAGGGGATTCCTCTGGAGACAATCGGCTTTTAGTGTCCTCAGAAAGAAAAAAAAGAAAGAAAGAAAGAAAGAAAGAAAGAAAGAGAGAGAGAAAGGACCTCACTGTCTAATATTTTATCCTACTTGATGGAAGCTTCAGAATCTTCCTAAGACAATTCAAATGGAAGTGATTCCATTTCCTGGCATGGTGTTGGTATACTGTCCAAGTTTCACAGACATACAATAATGAAGCATGCACAACAGCTCTATAGCCCTTCAGTTTGGTAATTAGTCTAATAAGTCTCATCTCCCAAGCTTGTCCTCAGAGCCTCCCCAACACTGAGCTACCTCTGGCAAAGGGTGTATTAACCTCAGAATTAATGGCAAGATACGAGAATTTATCCACAGCATTCAAAGCTTCTCCATGTGCTGGAATGGTGTTTCCATATATGAGTGGTGTGCTGCTGACTGATGGACAAACTATGTTTTCTTCTTGGTGAAAGGCCAAAAATTATCAGAAGCAGCAGAGAATCGAGCCATAGTTAGTTGCATGTCAGCTTCACAAGCTACATTGAGTGCACAATCATATGCAAACAAAATAAAAACAAATATTTATGCTGGGGCAAGCAGGTGGCCCAGTAGATAGAGCATCAGCCCTGAAACCAGGAGGACCTGAGTTCAAATTTGATCTCAGAAACTTAATGCTTCTTAGCTGTGTCGTCCTAGACAAGTCACTTTACCCCAATTGCCTCAGAAAAAAAGAAAACAAAAAAACAAAAAACAAAAAGAACCCAAGACTTATGCCAATATAATTGTAATTGCAGCAACAGCTACAAGTGAGCACAAAGGAAATCATTTTCATAGGAAGAGGAGGAGAGATGGAAACTGTGGAAGAGCACTGACACTTTCCCAAATGAAAATCAGAGACTCTCAAGGTTAAAAGCAAAATGGATTTATTATGATCTCACAAGAAAGGGCAACTCCCAATAGAGAAGGTATTGTCAGTAAAGTAGTGCAAAGCACAAGCTGAAAATACAATATTGTATAGAGCCTAATGTAGAAGCTTCCACAACTTTTTTTTCCCTTTTCTCCCATTGGCTGCTGGAGTCCAGGCTTACATCCTAATGAGATAATCTATTCAGAGCCTAAAAATCTATCCCAGAAACAAAGAATACTAGCTGATGACACATTCTTAATGATAATGAAAAGGAGGAGGAAAGACAGGAAGGAAATATAATCACTAATCAAACCCCTGCAACTTTTGCCTCAATCTGTTACTGAAAAGTCTCAAGTCACAATTAGGGCATAAGTCAATGCCCAATTCTTGTGAGAGGTCTTCACTCAGTTCATCCCCTTCAGAAACTGAAAAAGAAAAATAGGCAGAGAAAAAAAGACAGACATTAAAAAATCACAAAGAAAATTCTGCTGAATGATGAATTTTGTCTTGGACTGGTGAAGACCAGCACAGCAAAAACTGAATATTACTTTCCTAAAATATCTAATAGCGATTCCTTACTGGATTCCAGCCTAATCCTTCTATAATTCTTTATGGTTTAACACTTTCTTTCTGCTTGGTGACAAAGCTCCTTGGTCCATCTTTGAGTTGTTTTTATAAGATTATTTTTCTTCTTTGCCTAGGAAACCAAAGGCTACAGTAAAATATAGACTAGTCCCTGGAATTGGAGAGAGAGGGCTATTATATAGATTAACCAAGATCCTCTTTTGAAAGATAATCTTCCAAACACAGGGTGGATACTTGTACAAATAACTATAGCAAGTGAAAGCTTTTCATTGGCTCAAGTTCTTATGCCTCAGTAGTTGCTAGGATAATATCTATCTTGAGTGGATGGAAAGAATGACTGACTGGGCATCAGCTGATCCAGGAGAAGTTAAAAAAGTTCATTTTCTCCTAGGCAAAATTGTACCAAACTTGGGGAAATCAGCTTTTAAATTCAACATCACTCTCAGAGAAGATCTTGCTGAGAATATTCTTCTAATAATTAGCATTTACATAGGTTCAAAAGTACTTTTTATATGTAAACCCCATTTAATCCTCACAACATTCTGGTGGTGAGGGAGCTACTATTATTATTCCCATTTTACAGATCAAATAACTGATACTAAAAAGGATTGATGATTTGTCTTGGGTCACACATTTGGAGAATATTTGAGGTTGGATTTAAACTCAGATCTTTTTTATTGTCCAATCCTATATACCTTGTGCCACTTCTACAATTATCAACAACAACTACTAAGTATTCCTTAAAATGATGATTATTGCTGCTTATATCATATTAGTTAAAATCATAATAATGAGTGTACAGTCCTTTTGTTAACAAACTTAATTGCAGGTGCATTATTAGGAAAGAGTATTATGCTTCCCACATTATACAAAGTCCAATTTACATAACTGAATGATGAATGCCTAGGCAGAAGACCTATAAACACAACCAGGTTTAGAATATTTTCATAAATTCTGCTTTGTAGATTTTCAATTTTGGTTTTAAGTATGTCCATAAAAATCTGTCACTGACTTCATTGGCTTTTAATGGGACAAGAAACAAACAAATTAATTTCATTTGTTAAAACCTAAAATTTAATGATTTCTGCAAGCAATAGCTGATGTGAGCTGAGTTCTTTAGTTTGCATTTTTAGTTATCACTCTGAACCCTCATCTACAAACCTTGTCCCAACTCTTGTGACTGTATGGTAGCATCTAGGATAGTAACCTGAAACACAGTAGGTACCTGAGAAATGCTTGTCAATTGACTCAATTGTTATAATTTTCGACCAACACCTTCATTCTGTTTCAAGTAAGCTATGCCTCACTAGCTGTTGTGCTAAATATTATCCTGAATAGATAGAATTACCGATTGGGCTTCTGTGGAGCCGGGAGAAATGGGGAAAGTTCATTTTCTCCTAGGCAAAATATTACCAAATTTGGGGATATTTCTCATGGACTTGAATTCTTGCTCCTGTTTCCTTCTCTCCACACAGTGCGAGGTTTGTCTTCTGGGGATATTTAACATAATAAGGCTCTTGCCTTTTTAAAGCTATTATCCATGCTTTTTCTATTAGGAACAAAAAGTACACTGAATGAATGGGCTTCAAGACAAGTTATATTCTGCTGAGTTTTGCCTTTTACAAGTTAATTTTCAGGGAGAAGAAAGTCTTAGAAATAAAATCTGTTATAAAAATTTTAAACAGCAGGGGCTGAACCAAGATGGCAGAAAAGATACATATCTTTTTTTCTGACTTCTCCCCGTGTCACTCAAATTAACAACAAATTCTCCCTCTGAACTAATTTTGGAGTGACAGAACTCACAAATATTTGGAGTGTAACAAATTTCCAGCAGAAGATAATTTGGAATATCTCCAGAAAAGATCTGTTTCAATCAAGCAAAGAGGGAGCGAGGCCAAGTGCGAGCTGGTGCAATGAGGACAGGCCAAGTAAAAAGGCAGTGCAAGACCCAGGGTGGTGGCACCTCCACAGCACCACACAATCAACTAGAGGAATCTATAGCAGTGCTGGCAACTCTGACCTGATGGTAAGCCAATAGATCAGCAGATTAGCTGTAAGCCATCTAATGCAAACACAAAAGACAAATAGTGAGTCCCTATACCTTAGAATAGTCACGGGACATGGCCAGGCCCACTCAGCACCGGAAGTTGTTGCCTATAGATGAAGCTTGGATAATCTCCCCTTTACCCTAAAGGCAGATCTCAAACTTTTTTTTAAAACATGAGCAAAAAGGTAAAAAAGAATTCTGACCATAGATACTTTTTTATGGAGAAAGAGAAGAGTCAAAGCCTGAAGAAACTAAAAGCACATCATCTTGAGATGAAGCCCCAAAAAGTGATATGAATTGGTTCACATTTTACAGGGTTCTCTTGGAAGAATTCAAAATGTTAAAAGAGAGAAGAAAAATGGGGAAATGAAATGAGAACATTGCAAGAGGGTTTGGAAAACAAACAAAAAAACAAACAACAACAACAACAACAACAACAAAACCATAACATTTTCTAAAGAAAAAACCCTTATAAAACAGATTTGAAAACATGGATAAAGGACTCCTTGAATAACAAAATGTGTAAAATGGAAAAAGAATACAACTCCTTAAAAAACAGAATTAGTGAAATGAAAATGAAATCATAGAAGAAAGCAACTCATTTAAAATTTCAATTGTCCAAATACAAAAGAAAATTTAAAAAGTAACTGAAGAAAATAATTCACTAAACATTTCCATTTGGAAATCACTCAATGAGACATCAAAAATCAGTCAAGCAAAAACAAAAATAAGTGAAAAAACATATGAGAATATTATTGGAAAAAAAAAACTGACTTGGAAAACAGATCTAGAAGAGACAATCTAAGAAAATGAAAACCATGATTAAAAAAGAGCCTCGACATTATCTTTCAGGAAATCATCAAGGAAAACTGCTGTGATGTCCTTGAACTAGAGAATAAAATAGCCACTGAAACAATTCATCCACCACCTCCTGAAAGAGTACCCAAATTGAAAACTCCAAGGGATAAAAGAGCTAAATTTCAGAACTATCAGACCAAGGAAAAAATATTGCGAGCAGCCTCAAATACCAAGAAGCCACAAGTAGGATTACCCCTGACCTTGCAGCTTTTAGCTTAAAAGCTCAAAGGACCCAGAATCTGATACTCTCAAAGACAAAGGAAATTGGAATGCAACCAAGAATCAATTATCAGGCAAAATTGATCATCATCTCTCCGGGGTGAGCTTTCAGTGAAACAGGTAAAGTTCAGTTATTTATGAGGAAAAGACCAGAGTTTACCCCAAAATTTGAACTGCAAATACAGAACTCAAAAGAAGCATAAAAAGGTAAAAATAAATGCACTCTTGAGAACTATATCTCCATTATGGGTATACTTAAGAGAATGCATGTATAATTTGGTTTTACTGTGATAATATAAAAAAGAAACTACAGATAGGAAGGGGGTTATACCGGAAAAAAGGAAAATGGAAGTTAAATGAGGGGAACATCTCATGAAGAGGCAAAGATGACCTATTATAATTGAGGGAGAAGAGGCAAAGATGACCTATTATAATTGAGGGAAAGAAAGGAAGGGGATGAACATTGTATGAATATTATTCTCATTGGATGTGGCTCAAAGAGAGAATATCAGACTATTTGGTTTCACAGAGAAACTTCCCTCACCTTGTAGAGAAGTGAGAAGTGAGAAGGGAAACATGACATGAAAAGGGAAAACATAAGTAGTGGGGGGAAAGTATAAGAAAGGGAAAGGGACTATAAAAGGGGAGGGCCATTTAAGGGAAGTGGTGGTCAGAAGCAAAATTCTAGGGAAGAGGGAATGAGGGAAAGGAAAGAGAAAAATACAATTTGGGGTAATAAGATGGCAGGAAATATAGAATTAGGCATTTTAACTGTGAATGGGAATGGGATGAACTCTTCCATAAAATGGAATCGAATAGCAAACTGTTTTAAAATCCAGAATCCTACAATATGTTGTTTACAAGATTTAAAGTACATTTAAAGCAGTGTGACACATTTCGGGTAAAGGCAAAAGGCTAGAGAAAGAATCTATTATGCTTAAAAAAGATAGCTATCCTGACCTCAGATCAAGGAAAAACAAAAAGTGATCTAATTAAAAGAGATAAGAAAATTATATCTTGTTAAAAAAAGATACCATTGATACCATTGATAATGAAGTAATATCAATACTAAACATGTATAAACCAACAGTTGTAGCATCTAAATTCCTAAAGGAGAAGTTAAGAGAGCTGCAAAAAGAAATCGATAGCAAAAGTATAATATTGAGGGATCTCAAACCACATAAATCAAACCACAAAAGAAATAAGAAAGAAGTTAAGGAGATAAATAGAATTTTAGAAAAGTGAAGTATGACAGACTTTTGAAGAAAATTGAATGGATATTTTTTTTTCTTGGCAGTTTATGGAAACTATATAAAACTTGACCATGTATTAGGGCATAAAAACCACAAAATCAAATGAATAAAGGCAGAAACAGTAAATGGATTTTTTTTTTTTTTGAATCATGATGTAATAAAAATCACATGCAATAAAATGCCAGAGGAAAATAGAACAAAAAATAATTGGAAACTAAATAGTCTAATCATAAAGAATGAATGGGTGAAACAACAAATTACAGATATAATCAATAATTACATCCAATTGAATGACAATTATGTGGCAACATATCAAAATTTGTGTGATGCAACCAAAATGATAATTAAGGGAAATTTTACAGCTCTAGATGTTTACTTGGATAAAATAGAGAAGATCAATGAATTGATTGCTAAATCTAAAAAAGAAAAAGTGAAAATCCCCTAATTAAATCCCAAATTTTAAGTTCTAAAAATAAAATGGGAGATTAATAAAATTGAAAGTAAACAAGCTATTGAATCAATAAGTAAAACTAAGAATTGGTTTTATGAAATAAACCAACAAAATAGATAACCTTTAGTTAATGTGATTAGAAAAAGTAAAGAGAAAACTCAAATTATTAGTCTCAAAAATGAAAAGGGAGAAATTTCCACCAACAAAGAGGAAATTAGAGCAATAATTATGAGTTATTTTACCCAACGATATGTCAATAAATCGGATAATCTAAATGAAATGGAGGAGTACCTACAAAAATATGGACAATCTATATTGCCCAAGTTAACAGAAGAGGAAATAAATTATTTAAATAGTCCCATCTTAGAAAAAGAAATAGGGGGCATCTAGGTGGCCCAGTGGATAGAGCACCAGCCCTGAATTCAGGAAGACCTGAGTTCAAATTTGGTCTCAGACACTTAACACTTCCTAGCTGTGTGACCCTGGGAAAGTCACTTAACCCCAGCCTCAGGAAAAAAAGAAAGACAGAAAGAAAGAAAGAAAGAAAGAAAGAAAGAAAGAAAGAAAGAAAGAAAGAAAGAAAGAAAGAAAGAAAGAAAGAAAGAAAGAAAGAAAGAAAGAAAGAAAGAAAGAAAGAAAGAAAGAAAGAAAGAAAGAAAGAAAGAAAGAAAGAAAGAAAGGAAAGAAAGAAAGAAAGAAAGGAAAGAAAGAAAGAAAGAAAGAAAGAAAGAAAGAAAGGAAAGAAAGAAAGAAAGAAAGAAAGGAAAGAAAGAAAGAAAGAAAGGAAAGAAAGAAAGAAAGAAAGAAAGGAAAGAAAGAAAGAAAGAAAGGAAAGAAAGAAAGAAAGGAAAGAAAGAAAGAAAGAAAGAAGGAAAGAAAGAAAGAAAGAAAGAAAGAAAGAAAGAAAGAAAGAAAGAAAGAAAGAAAGAAAGAAAGAAAGAAAGAAAGAAAGAAAGAAAATGAAATAGAACAGGCTACTAATTAACTCCCCAAGAAAACATCTCTAGGGCCACATGGATTTACATATGAATTCTACCAAACATTTAAAGAACAGTTAATCCCAATACTATGCAAACTACTTGAAAAATAGGGAAAGAAGGACTCCTATCAAACTCCTTTTGTGACACAGATATGGTATTGATATCTAAACCAGGTAGTGTGAAAATGTTGTTATTGTGTAAAATGTTTTCTTGATCCTGTTTTCTTCACTCTACATAAATTGGTATCACTCTTCTCAAGTTTCTCTGAAATTATCTTTTATCACTTCTTAGAGCAGATTAATATTATGCTTTATTTTTATACCATTGTTTGTTCAGCTGTTTTCCAAATAATAAAAATGTCAATTTCTTTGACACCTTATCCCCCAAAAAGTTTTTCTGGGGTTTTTTATATTCATAGGTCCTCTAACACATTATTTGATCTCTTTCACCTATAGGCTTTAAAAAAGTATTTTGTTAGATTTGTTTTTTATTCTAGATTTTGGTCAGTTACAACTGAATTGACTAGCTTCAAGGAACTAAATCAATCATTGCACACTTCAATGAATTCCAGCTTATCACCCCCTTCATAAAAATATGGGACTTTGTCGATGATTTAGCTCTATGTCCATTCTCAGCAGAAAGTAGTTTTAGAAGATAGGATCATCACTCCTACTTCCAGGGGACTTTGGGCTCCATTGGTTTGTGGAGGAACTGGAATTGATTGATGAATGGTCCCCAAATTATCCAGTATCTGGATGAGTCTCCTGTTACAATGTATTTAAGATGACCCAAATTTTTACATCTCAGATATGGGATTCCATGATATGTTCAGGCTGCTCAGTAATATACTCTACAGCATGGTTAAAAAATACAAAGATGTTTCTAACTACATATGCTGTTTTAAGGAATGGCATTGGAATCTAAATCATGAATGTGCTAGGAAGATATATTATGTTGTAAAATGCTACAATTGTGTTTTATCCCAGTTAGCTATTAGAAATGTCTTCTAATTTATTACCTATGGTTGTTATTATTGAACACACATCCTGTGTGATGGTGCCTACTAAGGTTAATCACCACTGCTACAGGTCATGGAGATAACATCAAAGGAAAATTAGGAAACAAAAGCAGGAAAAGGAGAATTGTTGGATTACTCATTGCTGGAGTTCTGGCAACTATAGCAGTTATTACAACACTTACTATTTCAGCTTCAGCTCCTAACAATCTATTCAGATTGTCCAATTTGCAAATCAATTAGCAAAAAAAGTATCATTAGCTCTTAATAAAAAGAACAAATTAATATAGATACTGAATTAAAAGAAGGACCAAAGTTAATGGAACAATCATTAATATAGTTAGGGGATCATGTAAACAATTTGGAAACTCAATCCCAACTAACTTGTGATTATAAATTCACTCATATATATTTAATTCTTCAGATGGGATAATGATACCACCAAAGTGACATGGTTTCAAATAAGGAAGAAAATAAAGGGAGCTATATTTAATTCCAACCTCACTTGAGATATATCTGAATTAACTGTCTTGGCAGAAAACATAGCAAAAAGCAGTGTCCCTGGAATTGATGCCGATAGCATAGCAAACTATGGCTAAAAAGTTTTGTGTTATTCTTATATTCATTGGCTTAGCGCCTTGTGCTTTCCCATATGTCTTAAAAAGGGGGGAGATGTAGAAGTCCATGAACAGAAGGAGTCTATTCCAGGTGTTGCTTAAGACCTACTCTCTGTTAGGGCGAGCCCATGTAGGCTCATCATCTCTTCAATCTTTGAACAATCTTTGAAAGAAATTCTTGGGGTAAATTTAGGAGAATGTATACAACAGCAACAAGGCATTTCAACTACACTATTTATCCCTTAACAATGATTTAAGGAAATACTTGAGGTAGATACATTAGTCTGATCATTTCTACTACTTACTACACTGTTTTGAAAAGTACTTTGGTACTGATAAAGCATCACAACTATTTACAATTCTGTTGATGTTTATGAACATGACAACTAGGTTATTTACAATTCTGTGTTGATAATCATCTTGGTATTGATAGGTAAGATACATACTGAAATCTCAAAGTATTCATTGAGCATTAACTCTGGAATGTATAAGATGTCACCTGAAGATGTATTGTAACTCTAGCCAAAAGGGTATATTAAGCCTGGCACTCATGATTAATAAACGAAGACTGCAAAGCATATCTTCCACCTGACTTCAGAGATTCATTCACACTCTCAGTTATTCACTGAAGTTGGACGCCAACAATCTGTCTTTCAAAAACACTATTAACACAGCAAGAAGCAAGATTATCTTCCCAGGATTGGAGGCTCAGACTCCAGGAATGTGGAACACCCCAGGGTTGAGGATTGGGGTTCAGAGAAATGATTTATTTTCCCCATCCAACCTCTTACTACAAAGATGCTCATGTTTGGAATAAACACTAGAGGGTCTAGAGAGAGTATTTAGATAAAGATTTTTGGCTCTTCTTTGGAAGTAACAGGACTGGAAGAAACAAAACTTGAGCTGAATCCATTCATTGGTAGTGATGGTGGTGCTTATTCTGCTGTACAGAAATATTCCTTATAGCCTCCAAAGGGGCCTAGCCATCTTCTCTCCTTCCCCTCAAGCACCACACCTCATCAACTACTGGTCCTTTATTTTTATAATGGTGGCTTTTTGTTTTTCAGGATCTGTGCAGGGATCGATTTTGGCAGAATTCATATGTTTCTCCCTCCTTACCTTCCTTCTCATTACCTTGGATGACATCAGGTGGTCCAATGTAGACTGAACATAGGCAGTTCTTCTGGACATATTTCTGCATTTGTCATGCTGCACAGGAGAGGTTGGATCAAAAGAAGAAGAAAATCAGAGGGCAGAAAACAGGCAAGCAGGCAACAACAGTGAAAGGTGAGAACACCGTGTCCACATTCAGCACCCTTAGTCCTTTCTCTTAAGTTAGACTCCTCTATCACAGGTTCGTTGGGGTTGCTCTGAATCACCTCAATCAATAAGAAGAAAAATTGTCCTGACCAGAAACATGGATAAACAAAGATAACCTGCATTGGTCCTTTCTGTCCTATGAAAAGAGCACTAGATTTGGAGTTAGGCAAAGAGCACTGGATTTGGAGTGGGGGAAGGGAAACTTAAGACACATGAGTTTCACTTTCTTTTCCTAGTAAAATGGGAATAATGATATTTGCATCTCCTTCACAAGGTTTTTAGAATTAAATGAAATAATGTAAATAACATACTCTGTAAACTCAAGTTTAATATTAAATAAATGTGAATTGTAATTTTTTTAAAAAGTTAATTGTGTCAACAATAACTTGAAGATGCCACAAAGGTGTTTTTTTAAAGTGATTGTATCAAATGGTACCCTAGTACATTCCCAAGTAAGTTTTGCTATTCTTGATCCTGAACAAAGTCAGACATTCAAAACGACATCTTGCACATACCTTTCAGCAAGAACAAGGTGAAGAACAAGGTAAGTGGGCAAACCAGAATATAAGATTGGCATCCTTTCTGAAAAGCTTTTTAAAGCTGAAAATAAGTTATGTTTACCTGAGGGAAAAGACACTAATTTTAAAAGACACATAGAATTAAATCAGATTTGTTATAAAGGAACTTGAATGCACATATCAAATGGAAAAGGAAAAACGTAAGAGATCTATTCTCAAAAAGAGTCCATGTGATGAGATTTAGGTTTTGGGGTTCCCTTTAGTAGGCCTAGATTTGGGAATGATAAGGTCTAGATTTAGGGAACCAAAATAAGCTTAGGGTTTCTGGTGGTCAGAGAGTTAAATGATAAGGTCCAGTGGCAGGTTTGGGATTCAGGGAACTAAATGGAGAGGTTTGGATCCCCTCTTGGGATTTGGTGCAAAGATAGGGAATTTGGGGGAACTCCCTTCTGGCAACACAGGGATTCTCTATAAAGGAATTTACAGGCCTGAAAACTGAGATTTGTAAAAGATTTATTATAGGGATTGGGAAGTAATGTTAAAAATCCTGACAGAGAGGCCTAAGGTCTCATTAGGGAGATAGGTGAGGATAAAGAGAGGATAATACTGGAAGAGAATAGTATTCCAATAGGCAGAGGTTTCCTAGATATGGCATGGCATGGCATGGCATAGCATGGCATGTTTAGAACCTCTGCAAAGAGAGGATTCTAGTTTGGCTCTTTTATAATAGGAGCTTTGGCTACAAGCTGAAGGGGGCTAGTGGGTGGAATCTCAAGTTAGCTCATCTCCTAGCTGGGTTTCAGCTTGAGCTGGAATTTGAATAGAATGAGTTTCTTTAATTCAATAGGATCGGAATTCTTTTGCTATATAACATATTAAAACTGCCTGTTTCCCTTGGGCAGGGTCCCTCACTGAGGCAGAGTTAAAGATTTTCTCTTTCAAGGAGTTTTAGAGTTTCTGGGTTCCTTCTTCACATGCCAGAGATTTTAACCCAAAGGCAGAGTGAAATTAGTTTACTCTGACAACAGCTTGAAGATGCCCAAAGCAGAGGTGTCTTTAAATTAATGATATCAAATGGTGTCTTGGTATAGTTTAGGGATCTCTCAATGAATCTTTATGCTAAAACTGAAAAACAAGGTTTTGTGGTAGAAGAACAAGATTGACTTTTTAATTCTCTCTTCTATCACAAAATCTTGCTTTTCAAATCAATGAACATACCATTTTAAGAGAGCAAATACATAATTATGAAAGTGAGAAGATAGAAAGAGCTTTAGATTTTTAAATGATGTCATCTCAAAACATTTTACATTTTGAAATGAAATGTTAAATTTATTTTCAACAAAATAAATTAGGAATTTGAATTTTCAGCAGCCTGAAGATAAAACTTTTCAATGTAAAATTGTGACATGCAAGAAAGGGGAATGATAAAAATCAAACTGATATTCATTTTTAGATAAGATCATTTATTTTGATTAAAACTGTTGTGCAACTTATGACATTATAAAGGCAGAGTACTACTTAACCACTTGTAAGTAAACTTGATAAATTTGTATTTCTAATAATTTGTCTCATATTCCATTTAAATGGTTCAATGGAATATATTATGAGAAATGCTAAAACAAAATTCTGAAAAAATATTCTAGGTGTAGGTAATGTAACAAATAAAATTAGACATCTGAATTGAGATTGGAACATTATAGTCCGACAATTGATATGAGACATTATAGTTACCCTTTCAATAATCTTTGAAATAGGTTTATCAATATTACTAGATTTAATTCAAACTATTTTGAACTACTTTTAGAAATATGAATCATATTTTTTTTAGTGACATGACTAAGATAAGACATTACTTTAACCAGAAGAAAGGGAATAAACTATTGACTGCCAGGCTACAGCCATAGAGGAGAAGACCAACACAAATAGAGGTTGGCAAGGAATTGGCAGTGTGTGTTCCTGCAATTGCTCTCAATAAAAGAAGCAAAATGCTCCAAGAGAATCAAGGTTCCCAGATGGGAGCATAAGTTTCTCAGGTCATTTCCCTGGAGGAGACAGCTCTTCTCTGAAGTAAGAGATCTTCTTATAATGCAAATTAACAGTGGCATTTATATTAGTTAGGTTATCTCAATGTATGTGCAGATTTATTACATATTACATACATACATTACCTAACTACTTTTTCAGGCGTGTGCTCTAAATGCTTTGTGTATTGGCAATTCACCACTTTTGTGTGATATTAATAAAAAAGTGCCAACAGCCTAAGGTGGGAAGGAAGAAGGCAATGAGAAGAAGGCAGAATTGAAAGTCAGTAGAGATGTCACAAGACAAAAAAGACAAATAGAATACAAGTTAAGGACAGAGAATTGTCATTGAATACAATCAGTGTCTCACAGTACAGGCAGTGAGATATAGGACAATAAATCAGATAGCTCCTATATAGAAGCACTTAGCTGAAAGCTGAGATTAGTAAGCAGCAGCTAAGGCACAAGACTTGGGATTCCAGTTATTTTTAAGGAAGTTTAGTTAGGAGACCTGTCTTCTGGGACCTTAGTGCTATTTGGTGATGAAAAGACTAAACTTGTCTCTTTGTAAATTCTTAGGTTGATGTGAAACGAAACTATTCTTAGGTTGATATGACATGAACCTGAGGGAGGAAAAGATAATATTTCCTAGGACACACACAGACCTAAAAAGGTCTAACCTGTAAACTTAACCTAACCTGAAAGGAATATAGCATCTTAAGAAAGTGAGCTATTGCAAGGGAAAGGAGGGAGTGAGAAGCCAGCATGAGACTGAGCATGGTGAGCTAATAAGTAACTTAAGGGAACATCTACACTTTGAGGACATTGTTTATAAGGGAAGAAAGGGGGCATGGTATTACAATTTGGATTTCTGATTGGATACAGGGTTTTGAAAGACCTCCATCAAGGGTGGGACTGGAAGGCTGACATTCCCTGGTTGCCTCAGGGAGTATTACAATTTTATCTCCAGGCTTTCACTGTTACCTCACCTACCCACCCCAGGACCTCATCACTAGAGGATTTTATATTGGGTTTCAGTGATTTTTCGTCTCTTCCCATTGTAGAGTTTATATCAACTAGAATGTATATACATATACATTGTATTAATAGAGAGCATTGTCAAATGGGAGAAATATTAGACTTGTTTTATTCATGAATGGAAGGTATAGATCTGCAAATTGAGTTTTGATGTAGAGAAAAAAAACTTTCTAACAGTAAGAAGGATCCCAAAGGGAAATAGGTTATTTTAAGAAAGACTGCTTTTAAGGTGAAACCAGTCTTTTAAGGGGAATATTTGTAGGGCCTCTTAGGAAATAATACCTTTTTAAAAAGATTTTAAAGCACAAATAAAGCACCAATTTGATTGCACAAATTTGATAGCAAGGTGATCCCTATGAACATTAAGAAACCTCACACTTAAAAGTTAAGGACTTAAAAAGAAGACTTAAAAGTTAAGGACTTAAAAACAAGTTAAATTGATTTAAGACAGTGAAGGAGTCACATTAGAATTTCTATTTTCATTTCAGCAATTTTCTGTTTCTCTAAATTGTAATCATTCTTTAGGAGCAGGTTTCTTGGGGAGCTTGTAGAGGCAGCCTTCCTTTCAGTTCAGTTCAATAAAAACAAAATGCAGCCAGGAGTTGAAGTTCAGATCCTTTATTGTGTCCTTCAAAATCCTGAATCTTTTCCTGGGCCTAGTTAGCTTTCTTAGAGGCCTATCCCTCTCTTTGTTTCCCGCAAGCTCATGTGCAAATGGCTCCAGCCAGCACGAAGGTTGAAGTGGGATTGAGTCTGACTCTGAATACCCCAAGAAGTTTTCCCAAAGTCCTCCTTGGCCCTGAGAGCCTCTTGCTTATATGCTGCCCCCTGAGCACACACCAATCATTTCATCACCAGGAAACCATTATTTGCTGTAGGATTAATTCAATGCTAAATTAGATTTAATCATTGTCTCCTCAATTCCACTCAGTACTTCAAGTTCTGGCCCATAACATCTCCTTGTAGGGTTAGATCAATCATACTGAATTAGGTAATTATATCCATTCCAGTGACTTAGCACCTTATAAGAATCCTAACACATTTCTATTGTCACTACCTTCCACCAATTAGTGATGAAGACCATCTCATTCCACTATGCTTTATACAATGCTTTTTTTTTATTTTAGAGAAGCAAAGATTTTCCCCTCCTGCAGCAAGAATAATAAATGATTACTCCACCTAAAACTACATTTTAATTTAATACTCTAGTATTTGATATTAAGACATTTCTTCAACTCTGAAACTATATACCACTAAAAGGGAAAAATCCTAAAGATGTTTTTAAAAAGTAGTAAAGTAGTAAAACTAAAAATTATTTTGGAGACAAGTAAAAAAGTACCACTTGAGAAATCATAAAAGTTTTAACTATTTGTGACGACTAGAGAGAACCTAAAAGCAGTTACTAAAATGAAAAACCAAATAAAATACCATTTCAAAATAAACTTCAAATAAAATTCAAAGTCAAAACGAAAAGATAAGTAGATTTCCTGGGAAGAAGAAAGAAATGACAGATGATTGACTAAATCTAAGAGGCAAAAAATAATAATAATAATAATAATCTGCTTACAAGACTATCTGAGGCATATAGCAGCTTAGAAATTTTCGTCCCAAGTGAGGATGATTATGATTTGACATAGTCATAATCCAATAATCTTGCCTAGGACTGCAAAGATTGGGGCTAAACCTAGAGTCAAGTTCTCTTTCTAGAATCTCAACTATTATGATCATTAGATAAAAACAATACATAAGGCCTAGAAATACTGATAATAATCCTGTACTAGGGATTGGGAGTAAATAGGGAAGTAAAATACATCTGAAATTGACCTACCAGAAGTGTAAAATGGTAGGTGAATTTCAAGTGCATTGTACTTCCATGTTTGGCTGCAAAGCTGCAAGAGGATGCCTCTTTAAAAAACAATACTCAAAAAGGATGGAGATCATACACACTTGATCCACCTGTGGGCACTAAAAGGTGAAGGGAAAACCCCTTTTTCTTTCCTTTTACCTTGTGGCTCAGAGAAATGGGCTGTGGTATTTGTTTCTCTTCTGTTTTTATTTGGCCTTATCGGTTTCTAGGCAGAAGTGATAGAATCCCCATCAGAGCTAGGAGTTTAAGCCATGACAATATAGGATTCAGCAGCCAGCCAATTCAGTAGAAAAGCGTAAAGAATTCACATGCCTGGCTGTAACGTTCAGCCTACCTTTCTGGAGATCCTCTGGAAGGGCCATATATGAAAAGATTCAACTTGTCTCTTTGTAAATTCTTATATATGCTCTTTAAAAGAATGCAATTTGGAAATTAACTTCCCTGTGTATAATTTCTATGATTCATTGTATCTATCTGTATTGGACAACTAAGTGAGGTATTCTGAGAGAGCAACGAAGCTGATACTATAAAGTATACATGCAAAACCAGTTGCCTTCAGTTATAATCATTAATTACAAGCCTGCTTTTTGCCTGTCTTTATATGAAAATCATATTGTAAATCTTTATTTTAAACTGAAAATATGGATAAATAAAGTTTTCCAAGCACTTAGGATTTCCTTGGGACAGGAAAGTTCTTATTGAAATCATCTAAAGAAAAAAAAAATAGCATATATGTACATAAGGCTGTAGATATGCAACTGAACAAAATGTATATTGAGTTGCATTTTCTATGATTACTAGAAGCTTCTTTTGCTCTATATTGTGTACAATAGGTTGACCTGTTGTTTCTAGTAGTTTGGTTGGAGGCATGAAGCATGGAGTAGACACTATTTGCCCATCCTGGTACAAGGTAGTATCCCTATCTTCTGACATTTTCATTTGATTTCTCTCAACTCATTGAGTTCTCTCATCTCTCCTCTCTATCTCTCTCTTGCCTTGCCTTGCTTACTCAAATCCCAGCTAAAATCTTCCTTTCTACAAGACGATTTCCCCAATCCTCCTTAATACTGATGTCTTCCTCTGGTGATTTTCTAGTTTGTCTTGTATGTAATATCATGTTTGTACTTAGCTATTTTCACATTGTTGCTTCCGTAGGAATATGAGTGTGCTGACAGTGAGGACTTTCTTGTATCATTCTTTGTATACTCAGCTTTTAGTGCAATGTAAGTTACATAGTAGACAATAGATTTATTGAATGACTGTTACTCACACATAGCGCTCCATCACCTGTCATAAAGTATCTTCACTGGCTGTTCCCATACCTGGAATGCTCCTCACTTCCATCTCCTGGCTTCCTTCAAGTCTCAGCTAAAGTCTTGCCTTCTATACATGCTTTATCACCCTTAAAACTAGAGCGTTCCATCTGAGACTACTCCCACTTCAGTTTATAAGTATCTGATTTACACTTAGTTGTTTTGACCCATGTAATCTGACAATCTCTCTCTCTCCTTTCCAATGCATCATACTTCTTCAACATACATTTTGTGCTCCCAGAAATACCCTCATTTTCTATTTCCTCAACTTTCTCATTTCATACAGTATACTTCATCATACCTTGACCTGATACAAAGATAGTTAGACCTCTGATCACCAAATAATACAGCACTGCTGCCCTTATAAATTCTCAATTTCTTATTTGATCACACTCTATTCTCATCCCACCTCTTTGCAAATTTAAACCCTGTTCTTCATCCAGACCTGACCTCTAATCCCAGATTAGACCATCCCTTCTGGACTAGCTTTTTTTCTTTCCCCATTTTGATTCCCTGGCGAAGCATTCAATTTGTCTGTTCAACTCTACATACCCACTTATCAAATTGCCAATTGTATCTTTCTCAGACTCAGTCTTGAATCATTCCTGCCCTTGAATCACTCCTGCCCTGCACTGCCTTTGCCCTTATATACATGCTACAGAAAAGAATGCAACTGTGGGCTACTACTACATAACCTCAGCCGGGTTCTGAAAGACTATTTATCTCATTTAATCAATCAAATACTTTCAGCCACTGTCTTCTCCTTCACCTCTCTCACATGAAGAGGTGGCGCTTCTCCTTGCCAATGAAAATGCCTCTACACATACAAGCAATACCATTCTATCTCACCTATATTTCTCTTTAAACATTCCTCTTCTCACTTAACTTCAATCATTCCCTGCATCCTGGCTATTCCCCTGCTTGCCTACAAACATCCCCAAAGAACCTTTACTTATTCAATCCATACCCTCTATCATCCCAAATCCCTACTGTCTTTTGTAGCTAAATGCCTTAAGAAGCCCGTTGACAACTGGTATCTCCACTTCCTCTCCTGTCATTTTCTTCTAATACTCTGTGTTCTATCTTCCAAATTCTTCAAAATTATTAGTGATCTCTTAATTGCCAAATCCAATGGTCTTTTTTCAGTTCTCATCTCTACCTCCCTGCAGTCTCCCTTGGTGATGAACTCCTCTGACTGACCTCGTCCAATGCAGGTCGTCCAATGCAGGGGTAATCCCTGCTCCTTCATTTCTCTGTACCTATTGCTGACACAAATAGTAATGGTTTAATAGAAGCAACAACTTTTGGCCTTGGCACCTTTATTCTTCACATATTTCACCAGATGGGGTAGTTAGGTGGCCTAATGAATAAGAGATCTGGGTCTAGAGTCAGGAAGAGTCATCTTGAGGGGCACCTAGATGGCAAAAAGGAAAAAGCACTTGCGCTGGAATTAGGAGGGTTTGAATTCAAATCTGTCTTTAGACACTTAACACTTCCTTGTTGTGTGACTAGGCAGACGAGTCACTTAACAAGGTTTGCTTCATTTGTCAAAATGAACTTAAGGAAACAGCAAACCATTCCAGCAACTTTGCCAAGAAAATTCCCTTCATTTTAGACATGACAGAATTTCAGCATAAGAGAATAGTATTTCCTCCCACATCATCACTAATGAAGAATAAGTTAGTTTTTGTTTTAAAATAAAAAGCAATTTTTCATTCATTAAAAATGAACAGGCACTTTCCAACAATGAGATGATTGATGCCAGTTCCAATGATCTTGTGGTGAAGAAAGCCATCTGCATCCAAAGAGAGAACTGTGGGAACTGAATATGGATCACGACTTAAACATTCTCACTCTTTTATTTTTTATTCACTTGCATTTTGTTTTCTTGCTCATTTACTTTCCTTTTTTTAATCTGATTTTTCTTGTGCAGCAAGAAAAGTATATGTTTATACATATTAGATTTAACATATATTTTAACATGTTTAACATATACTAGATTGCTTGCCATCTAGGGGAAAGAGTGGGGGCAAGGAGGAGCAATCTGAAACATAAGGCTATGCAAGGGTCAGTGTCAGATTATCGATGCATATGTTTTGAAAATAAAAAGTTTTATTAAAATAGTTTTAAAAAATTAATAGGCAGCAAAACCATTTTGCTGACAAATAGAGTAGCTGATCACTGGAATAGGTTAATTTCATGGTCAAAACAGTCAATAACTATAGCAATCTGTAACCCTGGCCCTCAGTTTCCCTTCTCATCCATGGGGTAAATATAGTACAACAAACTATTATTCACCCTTGTTATACAACTGTGGGATAGCCCTGGGAACAAATATCGCTGTTGGATAGCCCTGGGAACAAATATCGCTTTCAGAACATCATCCTGGGTGGATTTTGGCCAAATCCAACAGAGCAGAGTTATCTACATACTAGAGCAAGTTACTCCAGTAACAATTTTCTCACCCTTGACAAGCTCCAGAAGGTCTGGCTCCCCTTCTATATTTGCTGGAGAAAGTGAAGTTAGCGTCGTTGGCATGTAACCTTCTTTGCTCCTTGGGTTATTTAAGTCACATTTATGCTTATGCATAAATTGTCATCTCACACCAATCTGATCAATTGAATCAAATGATCTTGGGCGACATCTAGTGGTTCTGTCCAAGATTGCCCTTAAATTCTCAGTTAAAGCTCTTCACCCCTATTCTCTCACTCCAGCAGCCAAAGCTGCTCTGGCACAAGTTATATAGACTCTCTTCACTCAGGGTCTCATCATTATGACCCAGAACTTCCAGTTACCTTGTCTCTTTCTCCTGCTCCCGAATACCTTACAGCCTTACTCCACCAAGGTGATTCTATTTTAGAATGTTTTTTCCCTTCTATTCAGCCTTACCATGTGATTTTACCTTATGCTGCTTTGGCAGGACACCTCCTGCAAAGAGCAATTAAAAGAACTCTAAAGCTTCCTTGTTTCTCTGTTTGTCTCAATCCTTTGGTCTACCACATCCTTTATGTCTATCCAAGCTAATGAACACTTTGCAGTTTTTCAGGTGGCAATCTTCCACAGAGGCTCTAATTTGTTTCAGTTGTTTACAGCATATCATTATTGCTTTGCAAAAAACAAGAAGCTATTAACCAACATTTATTACAACTTATAATTGAAGTAAGAGATACATTATTAGTTTTAGGAGATCATGTAGATTACTCAGAACCACAATTTATGTTGACATGTGATTATAGGGGGAGCTAGGTGGGGCTGCTAATAGGGCACCAGCCCTGAACTCAAGAGGACCTGAGAGCCAATCTGATCTCCAACACCTAACACTTTCTAGCTGTGTGACCCTGGGCAAGGCACTTAACCCCAATTGTCTCAGAAAAGAAAGAAAAAAAAAAAGGAATGTTATTTTAGATTTCACCCTCTGTATGTCACTGCTGTAACATCCTTCTAAGAATGGTGTTAATATGGCAAACTTTGAAAAAATCATATGAACTGGGCTTCTACAAATCAATCTGACCCCAAAGGCATTGATGAATTCAGGAATTTGTTCCAGCAAGCCTTGATTTCTTGGCACTTTGCCTTCTCCTGCCATGGTTCTATTATCACTGCTCCTTTGTTGATATTTACATTCTGTTGCCAGATATCTTGGCTTTGTCAAGTTGCAGGGGGTGTGTACAAAACAGTTGGTGGTTATTGATCACCTGGTACTTCTGCAACAAATTGCCTGCTTCCCAAACAATCAGACTTGCTTAGTCTGTGATTAGTTTGCAGAATTCCAGGTCATTCTGATCTGGCACTGAAACCCTCCTTCGAGCCAGCCAGCAGACAGTCAAAGGCTGAAAAGGACTGGGAACAGATATGCTGGAATGGAATGGTAAATAGGCTGGATAGAAGGTGATACTTTATCTGAAAACATTAAAGTTTTTCTTTGAACCCTAAATTGACAGTCGCTTCATACTGTGATTGATTTATCTACTTTTTGTTTTTCTTTTGTTTCCTTAGCAACTTTGTGGTTTTAGAGCTTAAGAGAAGGCTCAAAAACTACAAAACACTTTGCACACAAATAAAGTCAGATCTAACCAATTAGAAAAATATTAAATGCTCTTGGATAGGTAGAGCAAATATAATCAAGATGACAGTGTTACCTAAAATAATTTATTAGTTAAAAAGTTAAAATTTATTTAAAAATAAATTATTTAGTAGTTAAAACTATTTAATGACCTAGAAAAAAATAACAAAATTCATCTGGAAAAACAAAAGGTCAAGATTTTCAAGGGAAGTAATGAAAAAAAATCAAATGAAGGTGGCCTAGCTGTGCCAGATCTAAAACTGTATTATAAAGCAGGGGTCACCAAAATCATTTGGTATTGGCTAAAAAACAGACTAGTTGATCAGTGGAATAGGTTAGGTTCACAGGACAAAATAGTCAATAACTTTAATAATCTAGTGTTTGACAAACCCAAAGACCCCAGCTTCTGGGATAAGAATTCACAGTTTGACAAAAACTGCTGGGAAAATTGGAAACTAGTATGGCAGAAAGTAGGCATTGACCCACACATAACACAGTACACCAAGATCAGATCAAAATGGGTTCATGATTTAGGCATAAAGAATGAAATGAGAAGAACAGAGGATAGTTTACCTCTCAGACCTGTGGAGGAGGACCAAAATTTGTGACCAAAGAAGAACTAGAATCAGTATTGATCACAAAATACAAAAATTTTGATATCAAATTAAAAAGCCTTTGTACAAACAAAACTAATGCAGACAAGATTAGAAGGAAAAAAACTGGGAAAATATTTTTACAATCAAAAGTTTTAATAAAGGCCTCATTTCCAAAAAGGCCTCATTTCTAAAATATATAGAGAATTGACTCTAATTTATAAGAAATCAAGCCAATCTCCAATTGATAAATGGTCAAAGGTTATGAACAGACAATTCTCAGATGAAGAAATTGAAACTATTTCTAGTCATATGAAAAGATGCTCCTACTCATTATTAATCAGAGAAATGCAAATTAAGACAACTCTGAAATAGAATGACAGGGAAAGGAAATGCTGAATTGTTGGAGGGGATGTGGGAAAACAGGGACACTGGTACCTTGTTGGTGGAATTGTGAATACATCCAGCCATAATGGAGAGCAATTGGGAACTATACTCAAAAAGTTATCAAACTGTGCATCCCCTTAGACCCCACAGTGTTACTACTCCCAAAGAGATATTAAAGAATGGAAAGGGACCTGTATGTGCAAAAATGTTTGTGGCAGCCCTCTTTTGGGGGCCAGAAATTGGATGCCCCTCGATTGGAGAATGGCTGAATAAATTGTGGGATATGAATATTATGGAATATTATTGTTCTGTCAGAAGTGACCCACAGGATGATTTCAGAAAGACCTGGAGAGATTTACATGAACTGATGCTGAATGAATGAGCAGGACCAGGAGATACTTGTATACTTCAACAACAATACTACAGGATGATCAATTCTGATGGATGTGGCCATTTTCAACAATGAGATGAACCAAGTCAATTCCAATAGAGAAGTAATGACCTGAACCAGCTACATCCAGCAAAAGAACTCTAGGAGATGATTATGAACCACTACATAGAATTCTCAATCCCTCTAATTTTGTCCGTTTGCATTTTTGATTGCCTTCAGAGGCTAAATGTACACTATTTCAAAATCCGTACAAATCTTTTTGTACAGCCAAACAACTGTTTGGACATGTATACATATATTGTATTTAATTTATACTCTAAAATATTTAACATGTATTGCCATCTGGGGGGAGGGAAGGAAGGGAAAAATTAGAACAAATGGTTTGGCAATTGTCAAGGTTGTAAAATTACCCATGCATATATCTGGTAAATAAAAACTATTAAAATAGTAAAAAAAAAAAAATTGGACTGCTGGTATGAGGAGACAGAAAGTAAACTGGTCCTGGGAATTCAGCATGTAGAGACTGAGTTCTAAGCTTCCAGAATCCTTACAATGAAAGTCCTGGGGAAATTGACAGAATTGGAGACTGCATAAGTGAAGGGATATCCCTTACTGGAGTAAGCTCTCCACCAGAAATTCACTCTAAGGTCTCTGACTTCCTGATTTTAGTTCCTACTGATAGTGAAGCCATAACAGGAGAAAGAAAGAGACATAGGCAGAAACAGAGACAGGGGGAGAGAAAGGAAGGAGACAGAAAGAAAAGACATGAATAAAAATTTGGTAACTACCACTAGTCATAGGAAAACTCTAGATGTGTTTTATCACTGCTCTCAGAAAACAAGTGACTACTCCCTGTAAACTGATCCAAACATTTTGGAGAGCAATTTGGAATTATGCCCAAAGGGCTATCAACCTGGGTATACCCTTTGATCCAGCAGTGTTTCTACTGGTTCTGTAGACCAAAAAAGATCATAAAATTGGAAAAGGATCTACATGTGCAAAAATATTTGTAGCAGTCTTTTTTATCGAGGCGAGCAATTGGAAATTGAGTGAATGTTCATTAATTGAGGAATGACTGAATAAGTTATGGTATATGAATGTTATAGAATATTATTTTTCTATAAGAAATGATCAGCAGGATGATTTTAGAAAGACCTGGAGAGAATTACACAAACTAATGCTGAGTGAAGTGAGCAGAACTAAGAGAACATTGTACACAGCAAGATGGTGATTCAGACCAATTCTCATAAATTTGTGATGGAGAAAGACATCTATATCTAAAAAGAGGAATGGGGAGACTTAATGTGAATCACAATCTGGTATTTTCACATTCTTTGTTATTTGCTTTTTGTTTTCTTTCTTTTTCTCCCCTTGTTGATGTGATTTTTCTTGTGCCTCAAGATAAATGTAGAAATATGCATAGAAGGAAAAAAAAAGAGAGAAAGCTCAGCAAAAAATAAAATGTCTTGACCATAAACACCGGTGTTTCTCCTTTTCTTGCTTTCATGGTCTCTATGAGTGCTAGCAGGTCTGTCATTGGTATTCCACAATAAAGAGTGATATTAGAAGCAAACTAGCAGAACATAGAATAGTTTGTCATTCAGATCTGTTGAGAAGGACGAAATTTGTGACCAAAGAAGAACTGGAACTCATAACTGAACACCAAATACATAATTCTGATTATATTAAGTTTAAAAGTTTTTGTACAAACAAAACTAATGCAGACAAGATTAGAAGGGAAGCAATCAATTGGGAAAACATTTTTACGTTAAAGAATTATGATGATAAAGGGCTCATTTCTACAATATAGAGATTATTGACTCAAATTTATAAGAATTCAAGACATTCTCCAATTGATAAATGATCAAAGGATATTAATAATTTTCAGGTGAAGCAATTAAAACCATTTCTAGTCATATGAAAGGGTGCTCTAAATCACTATTGATCAGAGAAATGCAAATTAAGACAACTATGAGATATCACTACACATCTCTCAGATTGGCCAAGATGATAGGAAAAGATAATGATGAATGTTGGAGTGGATGTGGGAAAACTGGGACACACACAATGTTAGTGGAATTGTGAACCGAATTAGCCATTCTGGAGAGCAATTTGGAACTGTGATCAAAAACTTATCAAACTGTGCATGCCCTTTGATCCAACAATCTTTTTGCTGGGCTTGTACCCCAAAGAGATCTTAAAAGAGAGAAAGGGACCCACATGTGCAAAAATATTTGTGGCAGCCATTTTCAAGAAATTGGAATCTGAGTCGATGTCCCTCAGTTGGAGAATGGCTGAATAAGTTCTGGTATATGAATGTTATGGGATATTATTGTTTTATAAGAAACAATTAGCAGGATGGTTTTCGAGAGGTCTGGAGAGACTTACATGAACTGATGCTAAGTAAAATGAGCAGAACCAGGAGATCACTGTACACAGCAACATGCTGATCAGTTCTGGACATGACACTTTCCAACAATGGGAATGCTGAGGCCGGTTCCAAGGATCTTGTGATGAAGCGAGCCATCTACATCGAGAAGGGATTGTGGGAACTGAGTATGGATCATAACCTAACATTCTCTTTTTGTTGTTGCTTGCTTGCATGTGGTTTTCTTACTCATTTTCTTTATCTGATTTTTCTTGTGCTGCAAGATAATCGTATAAATATGTTTACATATATTGGATTTAACATGTAATTTAGCATATATAACATATATTGGATTGATTGCCATCTAAGAGAGGGAGTGGGGGAAAGAAGGAGAAAATTTGGAACACAAGGCAATGCAAGGGTCAATGTGGAAAATTATCAATGCATATGTTTTGAAAATAAAAAGTTTTAATTTAAGAAATAAACAAACAAACAAACAAACAGAACACTTTTCGACCTCTCCCAGCCCTATTTTATATAAGGAGAAAACCACATCCAGAGAGGCTGAAAGACTTCCCGGGTCATGCAAGCAAGAAGTGGCTTTGATTTCATGTTCTGTTCTTTTCACTATTCTCTTAGTATGGGTATACTCTACCCATACTCTAACTATAGTAGATGTCCAAATAAAGCAGTACTGTCACTACCAAAAAAAATTAATAAAAAAAAAAAATAAGCAGGAAAGACAGGTGGCTCCAATTTTCAGTACTTGTTATCTAATCCCTAGGAGGAAAAGTCTGACCTTGATCCTGTCCCAGGTGCTGAGAGGGATTTCTTTTCGGAGGGTTAATGGTGGTGGGGGGGGCAAGGACTCACATGGAAGGATGGGGAGTGTCTTTGGCTACTCTGTTGTGGGTCTTCCCTTCTCCACCCCTCTCCAAACATTTGCTCTTACCCCTTCACCTTATTCAGATCATTCACGTTGTGCTTTCTGAGCAGGGGACTGCTGCACCTTCGCCACATCCCCGAGCAATGCAACTTTGTGGATGTTCCCGAGGTCCTTGCTCCAGACCAGGTATCCTTCTGTGATACATACCTAGTATCTTGTGGTTCGTTCATACAGCACTTTTCATACTTTATCTTTATTTTTTATTGCACTTTTAGTTTGGACTCCAAGTAACAAGGCAGTTTGATGAAGAGGCGAAACTGCCCCTTCTTGCTGAGGTGGAAAATCTTCTTCATCCTGGACACAAGTTGAATGAAGCCAGGGGAGAGGGCTGGTTGAGAGAACTGGCGGGTAAGTCCCCTCTTGGGTCCCTCAGCCTGCTCGGAAGGAGAATTAAAGGGGGAATAAACAGGTAAATCACAAGTAACTGGAGGCCGGAGGTTTAGAGACTTATGAGCCCACAGCAGTTTTAACCGATTTAGCCCTAGAGAGCCGCCTGCAATCCTAGCAATGGCAGGAGGGAAACTGAACTGCGGCTGTGTTTGTCAGGTCCGTGGTTCATATGGATGCGAAAAAGGGGGAAATCACTGACAGGTGGGTGCGTCCGTTAGCTCTCAGCTCGAGGAGTCCAAAGTTCTAGGTCTTGCGTTCGAATCTTGGAACTGCTCTGTTGCTTACTTTGATGGATTCACCATTTCCTTTGCCCGTCTCGGTTTCTTCTACTGTAAAATGAAGACATTCTACTAGATAATTTCTCAAATATCTTGCAACCCCTAACAGTTCTGTGAAGTTGAAGAAGGCGCCCAGATTGAAAAGGAGTCCTGGAATAGACAAATGTAGTGTAGATTCCTTTTTTGATACTTCCTTCCTTGTTATTGACTTCATGAGTGTCTGGGAAAGATTTGTACGGGACAGAGAGCCTGTCCCATGGAGAGGAGAGCTGTTCTCAATCAGGCAGTCCTGAGTTCAAGCCCATCCTATACAGCATTTAAATTGTCTTATTCATGCTGTAATTTATGGAGGAGCAGAAGGGAGAAGAGGTTTACAGTAGTTCAGTGGAGAAAAGATATGTCACTTTTAGTGGAAAGGTTTAAACGTACCCTAAGATTGTAGAATATATAGAGGATATCCTATGTATATAGAGTGCTCTATATACATTAAGAGTAGTGACTGAGTCAAAACTTCAAGAAAGATGAGCCCAGAAGACTTTGCAAATTTCAGAAAGTCATGAGGCTTTGGAAAGGCACTAAAACTATGGCTGTAGTTCTTTACCGAAGTGGTCAATTGTGGTGGTGGTAGTAGCAGTCTAAACAAGATGAAGAGTTGGCATTTGAGAAAGAGGAGCCATTGGAAATATCTGCCTTGTAAACACACACACACACACACACACACACACACACACACACACACACAGTGTTTGAATGAAACTTGGTCATGAAAAATGTAAAATCATGAATTTGAACACTGTCAAACTGAATCATTGTTTTAGCCTCTTGGAAGATAATTACAAATTACAACTTGGCTACAAGTTGCATTTACAAGTCCTATTTAAGTTTTTTTTTTTTTTTTTTTTTTTTTTTTTAATGCACACTCTAATTCTTTTTATGCTAATCATTGTTTTATTTGGGGGAAGAACGTAAACTGTCCTTTCATCTAAGATATGTGATAATATTTTGAATTTCTCTCCTTTGGGAAAAACCTAGATTCCCCAAAACAACACTAGCATAAATAGGCATTTTTCCTTGGAAGAAGGGTGGGAGTGAGTAGAAAGGAAGGGAAGGAGGTAATGGAAGTTCTAATTTCATTGCAATTTCATTGATTTCTTCTGCTATTTGAATGTCAGACTTCTCCCAAATGTGAACCTTGGGAAAAGGGTGAAGGTAGAGGAAGGGAAAAAGGTAGTGAAGGTTAAGATTCTTTTTGGCTTGTGCCAAGGGGTTAACCATTGCCCCTGTTGTGGGGACTGGTGTAATTTTGGATCCCTTTACTTTGGAGGGCAACTAGGGGGCTCAGTGCATTTAGAATAAGACATCGAGTGAGAAAGACTTTTATTCAAGCCCAGGCTCAGATGTTTCCTATGTATATGATCCTGGACAAGATGTTTACCTTCTAAATGCTTCACTTTTCTCAGCTATGAGATGGAGAGAATAATAGCACCCACATTCCAGAACTGTTATGAGGATCAAGTGAGATAACATTCACAAAGGGCTTAGCACAGGTCTTGCATGTAGTAAGCACTATATAAATGTTACCCATGATGATGATAATTATTAGAGAGATTCTCTACAGAGGACTCCTGTAAAGTGAGTGGGTGTCTTCCCATATAAAATCTAACATAAGCACAACTAGCTAGATTTCATCAAGGTCCACAAAATTTCCTTTGATTTTCTTGTATATTTCTTTCCTCTAGCTCTGACTTTGAGGATATTGTATGGTGCTAGAGATAATGGAGGTTGCCCTTCATTTTCAAAGAGGACTAAAATGACATTACTATGTTAGTATCAAGTCATAATATCTGATTGTGACTGATCAGATCAATAAGACCTTGGAATCCTGTGCCACAGGTCAGACACAAATTGTCCTAATGCATATTTGAGATGGTTTCTCTAACTTTGTTTATGTCTTGCTTCCTCTAAGTGAATTCAATTCTGCTTTGCTTATAGAGCACAGCACACACTCTGATGATGGCGTGCTGTACTTGCTGTTCTATGCCAGTGTCTTCCATATAGCCATATAGAAAACTTGAAAGTTCTTAAGAGAAACATTAAGAGTGTCTCTGTATTGCTTTTTTTGGACCATCTTGTGAGTACTTGCTCTGCGTGAGTTCCCCATAAAAGAATCTTTTTGGCAAATATATGTAAGGCATTCAGAACAGTGTGTTCAATGCAATAGATTTATATGCTCTACATTAAAGTTTGAATGCTTGGCAGTTTAGTTCAAGAAAGGACCTCAGTGTCTTGTATTTTATCCCACCAGGTAAGAGTTTCAGAATCTTCCTAAGACAATGCAAATGGCAGTGATTCAGTTTCCTGAATTCTTGGAATGCTGGCCAAGTTACACAGACATAACAACAATGAGGCCACTGCAATACCTCTGTAGTCCTTCAGTTTGTCAGTCGGTCAAATAGTTCTCAAATCCCAAGCTTTCCCACAGAGCCTCTCAAGCATTGAGCTAGCTCTCATAAAGACTATGTCAACCTCATAATCAATGTGTACATCCCTGGAGAATATAGTGCCAAGATAAGTGAATTTATCCACACTATTAAAAACTTCTCTTTTTATTGTCAGTGTTTCCACATATAGATGGTCTGGTGCTGCCTAATGAAGAAACTGTGATTTCTTGCTATTAATTGTTAGGCCAAAATTTAGTAGAAGGAACAGAGAATTGATCCATACTTTGTTGCATCTTGGCTTCAAACTCTACATTGAGTGCACAATCATCTGCAAATAAAATGAAAGCAAATGCTTGTGCCAGTGTGATTGTAATTATAGCAGCAGTTGTGAGCTAGTGCCAAAGGAATAGTTTTTATGGGAAGAGGAGGAGAGATGGAAACTCTATGGGACAGCAACCTTTACTCAAATTAAAATCAGAGACTCTCAAAGCAAAAGCCAAAAAAGGATTTATTGCTATCTCACAAGAAAAGGCAAGGGCCAACAGATGAGGTATCAGTAGAAGAATTCAAAGCACAAACATCAAACAAAGGATTATATAGACTCTAATGCAAAAGTTCCCACTCCCTTCTAACCTTTTCTCCCATTGACTAGGGGCAGTCCAGACTTATACCCTAATGCAAAAATCTACACAGAGATTAAAAATCTATCCCAGGAACAAAGAATACTAGCAGATGACATACTCTTCCTGTTTATGAAAACGTTAGGATATGGGTAGACTGGAGGGGAATGTAAGTTTATCTAAGAAAATCAAACAGCTGCAGCTTTTTGCTATAGTTCAACTTGTTATTGCATACTGAAGACAGAAGTAGGGCATACATTGAAGCCACATTCTTATGCGAGGTCTTCACTCATTTTATCACACTCAATCCCTTTTTTTTTTTTTTTTTAATTTTATATAGTATTCGCAGTATACATGCATGAGTAATTTTTTATAACATTATCCCTTGTATTCATTTTTCCAGATTTTCCCCTCTACTCCCTCCCCTAGATGACAGGCAATCTCATATATTTTACATATGTTACAGTATAACCTAGATATAATATATGTGTGTAAATCCAATTTTCTTCTTGCACATTAAGTATTGGATTCTGAGGTATAAGTAACCTGGGTAGATAGACCGTAGTGCTAATATTTACATTCAATTCCCAGTGTTCCTTCTCTGCGTGTAGTTCTTTCTGTCCATCATTGATCAGCTGGAAGTGAGTTGGATCTTCTTTATGTTGAAGATATCCACTTCCATCAGAATACATCTTCATACAGTATGGTTGTTGAAGTGTATAGTGATCTTCTGGTTCTGCTCATTTCACTCAGAATCAGTTCATGCTAGTCTCTCCAAGCCTTTCTGAATTCATCCTGCTGGTCATTTCTTACAGAACAATAATATTCCATAGCCTTCCTATACCATAATTTACCCAACCATTCTCCAATTAATGGACATCCATTCATCTTCCAGTTTCTAGCCACTATGAAAAGAGCTGCTACAAACATTTTGGCACATACAGGTCCCTTTCCCCTCTTTATTATTTCTTTGGGATATAAGCCCAGTAGGAGCACTGCTGGATTAAAGGGTATGCACATTTTGATAACTTTTGGGGCATAGTTCCAGATTGCTCTCCAAAATGGTCGGATCTTTCACAACTCCACCAACAATGTATTAGTGTCCCAGTTTTCCCACATCACCTCCAACATTCATCATTATTTGTTGCTGTCATCTTAGCCAATCTGAGAGGTGTGCAGTGATATCTCAGAGTTGTCTTAATTTGCATTTCTCTGATCAGTAGTGATTTGGAACACTCTTTCATATGACTGGATATACTTTCAATTTCATTATCTGAGAATTGTCTGTTCATATGCTTTGACCATGTATCAATTGGAGAATGGTTTGATTCCTTATACATTAGGATCAATTCTCTATATATTTTGGAAATGAGACCTTTATCAGAACCTTTAACTATAAAAATATTTTCCCTATTTGTTACTTCCCTTCTAATCTTATTTGAATTAGTATTGTTTGTACAAAAAAATTTTTACTTTGATGTAATCAAAATCTTCTATTTTGTGATCAAGAATGATCTCTAGTTCTTCTCTAGTCATAAATTCCTTCCTTCTCTACAGGTCTGAGAGGTAGACTATCCTCTGTTCCTCTAATCTATTTATGATCTCATTCTTTATGCCTAAATCATGGACCCATTTTGATCTTATCTTGGAATATGGTGTTAATTGTGGATCCATATCTATTTACTGGTATACTAATTTCTGGTTTTCCCAACATGCATTTTTATCCCTAATGTTGGTATCTTTGGGTTTATCAAACACTAGATTGCTATAGTTGTACCCTTTTTGGTACTTTGTACCTAATCTGTTCCACTGATCAAGCGGTCTATTTCTTAGCCAATGCCAAATGGTTTTTGTGACTGCTGGTATATAATATAGTTTTACAACAGGTATACCTAGACTACCTTCATCTGACTTTTTTTTTCATTAATTCCCTTGAAATTCTCGACCATTTATTTTTCCATATGTACTTTGTTATTTTTTTCTAGGTCATTAAAATAGTGTCTTGGGAATCTGATTGGTATAGCACTAAATAAATACATTTGTTTGGGGAATATTGTTATCATTATTATATTTGTTCGGCCTATCCATGAGCACTGGATGTCTTTCCAATCATTTAAATCTGACTTTATTTTTGTGCCAAGTGTTTTGTAATTTTGCTCATATAATTCCTGACTGTTCTTTGGTAAATGGATTCCCAAATATTTTATACCTTCGACTATTGTTTTGAATGAAATTTCTCATTGTATCTCTTGCTGCTGCATTTCGTTGGTGATGTACAAAAATGCTGAGGATTTATGTGGATTTATTTGGTATCCAGCAACTTTGCTAAAGTTCTGAATTATTTCTTACAACTTTTTCTTAGAATCTCTAGCATCTGCAAAGAGTGACAGTTTGATTTCTTCATTACCTACTCTTGTTCATTTATTCTCTTTCTCCACTCTTATTGCCGAGACTAGCATTTCTAATACAATAATGAATAGTAATGATGATAGTGGGTAACCTTGTTTTCACTCCTGATCTTACTGGGAAAGATTCCAGTTTATCTCCCATTACATATTATGCTTACTGACAGTCTTAAATATATGCTCCTGACTATTTTAAGGAATAGTCCATTTATTCCTATACTCTCAAGAGTTTTTAGTAGGAATGGATGTTGTATTTTACCAAATGCTTTTTCTGCATCTATTGAGATGTTCATATGGTTTTTAATAAATTGATGATTAATATGGTCAATTATTACTAATAGTTTTCCTAATATTAAACCAGCCCTGAATTCCTGGTATAAATAACAGCAGCTGATGTGAAAAGCCCCTGCACTCAAACTGGAAGTGTCTGCCCAGAAACCACAGTCCCTACTTCAAAGGTTCCACTTCTCTGGGAATTCCGAGGCTGCTTGCCTGGCCCTATGTGGATTAGATGTTTCCTCGGGCTGTGTCCCCGCTGTTCAGGCTCTAAGTACCCCATGGTGAAGCCCCGGACAGCAGAAGGGGGCTTCACAGCCGTGCTGAGATCTGTTAGATCACTTCTGGATTGGGGTGGTTCTAGATCTAGCTTTATATTTTAAAGTGGCTTGATTTCTCTTGTGAACTGCTGTTTTATAAGCAGAGAAGAGCTACCAACCTGTGCCAGATTCCTCTATCTCAGTGGCTTCTCTGATCCCAGTGTTCTCCCCAGCCCGATCGGCACAGTACGCTAACACCTAACCCTCTGTGCTGGCCTTTTTTCTTCCTCCCCTTGGAACTGACCTTTTCTGTAGAGACTCCAGATTCTCTTCAGCTGGTATGTTGTGCTTCTAATCCTTGTGGTTTCTATCAGTGCAGCATTATTTTTGAGGCTGATTTAACTATTTGGTAATGAGGGAAGAAGGGAGCTTACAGATTTGTGTCTATCTTCCCCTGCCATCTTGGCTCCACCCCTGGCTGTAGCTTCTTCTGTTCATTATTGAACAAATGGAATTTATTTGATTCATCTCATTCTTGAAGAGAGCCATGTTCATCCGAATTGATCATCTTATACTATTGTTGTTGAAGTATATAATGATCTTCTGGTTTTGCTCTTTTCACTCAGCATCAGTTCATCTAAGTTTCTCCAGGGCTTTCTAAAATCATCATGTTGGTCATTTCTTATAGAACAAAATTTTTCCGTAAATTCATATACCACAATTTATTGAGCCATTCTTCAATTGATGGGCATCCACTCAGTTTCCAGTTTCTAGCCATTACAAAGATGGCTGCCACAAACATTTTTGCACATAAAGGTCCCTTTCCCTTCTTTACCATTTCCTTGGTATATAAGCCCAATAGTAACATGCTGGATCAAAGGATATGCAGAGTTTGATAACTTTTTGAGCATAGTTCCAAATCACTCTCCAGAATGGCTGGATGTATTCAGAATTACAGCAACAAAGTATCATTGTCCCAGTTTTCCCACATCCCCTCCAACATTCACCATTATCTGTTTCTGTCATCCTAGCCAATCTGAGAGGTGTTCTACCAAACATTTAAAGGACAATTAGTTTCAATTCTGTGCAAAATATTTGAAAAAATACGGAAAGAAGGAACCCTACCAAGTTTCTTTTACACCAGATATAGTGCTGATATGTAAATAAGGTAGGGTCAAAACAGAGAAAGAAAATTTTACATCCATTTCCCTAATGAATATTGATGCAAACTTCTTAAATAAAACATTAGCAAAGAGATTATAGAAAATTATCACCAGGATAATACACTACGACCAAGTAGGATTTATACTAAGAATGCAAGGCTGGTTCAATATTAGGGAAATATTAGTATAATTTACTATATCAATAACTAAGCTAACAGAAATCATATAATTCTCTTATATAACAGATGCAGAAAAAGTATTTGACAATATCCAGCACCCATTCCTTTTAAAAACACTAGACCACAAAGGAATACATGGAGGTTTCCTTAGCATGATCAGTAGCATCTGTCTAAAACCAACACAAACATCATATGTAATGGGGATAAACTGGAAGTATTCCCAATAAGATTGAGGTGAAGCAAGGTTGTACACACTATTACCATTGCCATTCAATATTGTATTAGAATTGGTAGCTTTAGCAATAAGAGAAGAAAAAGAAATTAAAGGAATTAGACTAAGTAATGAGAAAATAAAATTATCCCTTTTAGCAAATGATGATTCTATCCTTAAAAGAATCCTAGAGAATTCATTTTCAAAGTACTAGAAACAATTAACTTCAGCAATGTTTCAGGATATATGATAAATCTATATACATCATCCACATTTCCACATGTTACCAACAAAGTCCATCAGCAAGCGATACAAAGAGAAATTGCATTTAAAATAACTTAGATAATATAAAATATTTGGGACTCTTCCTGCCAAGGCAAAGCCAGGAACTCTATGAGCACAACTCTATGAACAGTTTCCACACAAATAAATTTAGATCTTAAAAACTGGAAGAACATCAAGTGTTCATGGATAGCCCAAACTAATATAATAAAAATGACAATATTACCTAAATTAATCTATTTATTCAGTGCCATATCAATCATACTGCCAAGAAACTACTTTACAGAGCTAGAAACAACAATAACAAAATTCATCTGAAACAACCAAAGATAAAGCATTTCAAGGAAACTAATGAAAAAAAAATGCAGATGAATGTGATCCAAAACTATATTATAAACCAGAAGTCATCAAAATCATTTGGTACTGGCTAAGAAATAGACTAATTGATCAGTGGAATAAGTTAAGCTAACAAGACACAATAGTCAATAAATATCTAGTGTTTGATAAACCCAAAGACTCTAGCTTCTGGGGTAAGAACTCACTATTTGACAAAAATTGCTGGGAAAATTGGAAAATAGTATGGCATAAACTAAACAATGACCAATACCTAGCACCCTACATATCACAACAAGATCAAAATGAGTTCATGATTTGGACAAAAAGAGTGATACTCTAATGAATTTAGGAGAACAAGGAATAGTCTACCTTGCAGATCTGTGGAGAAAAGGAATTTGTGGCCAAAGAAGAACTAGAGGAGATTATGAAATGCAAAATGGATAATTTTCATTACATTAAATAAAAAGTTTTTGTACAAACAAAATCAATGCCGACATGATTAGAAGGGAAGCAGAAAACTGGAGATAAATTTTACATCTAAGTCTTCTTATAATGAACTCCTTTCTTAGAGAATTGACTCAAATTTATAAGAATGCAAGGCATTCTCCAACTGATAAATGGTCAAAAGATATGAACAAATAATTTTTAGATAAAGAAATTAAAACTACTTCTAGTCATATGAAAAGCTGCTCTAAATCACTATTGATCAAAGGAATACAAATTAAGACAACTCTGAGATACCACTACATGTCTCTCAGATTGGCAGAAAAAGATAACAGGAAAAGATGAGAAAAGTTGGAAAAGTGATAGGAAAAGTGGGATACTAATATTGTTTATGGAGTTATGATCTGATCCAACCATTCTGGAGAGCAACTTGGAACTATGCCCAAAGGTCTATCTAATTGTACATACCCTTTGATCCACAGTGTCTTTACTTCATCTGTATCCCAAGGACATCTTGAAAAAAAGAAAAGAACCCACATGTGCAAAAATGTGTGTAGCAAGGAACTGGAAATTGAGTACAGGACCATCCGTTGTGGAATGGTTGAATAAGCTTGGTATATGAATGTAATGGAATATTATTGTTATGTAAGAAAAGATCAGCAGGATGATTTCAGAGAGGCCTGGACAGATTACATGAAATGATGCTAAGTGAAGTAAGAGAGAACACTATATACAGTAACAACAGGATTATACAATGATCAATTTTGATGTACATGGCTTTTTTTCAATAATAAGGTGATTCAGGCCAGTTCCAATGGACTTAAGATGAAGAGAGCCTTCTGCATCATTGTCTAAGCTAACTTTTAGCAGGATATAGTTTCCTTCCTTATCTCTTTTAATTAGATCAATTTCTGCTTTTGCTTGATTTGAGATAAGGATGGCTTCCCCTAATTTTTTTGGCTTCACCTGAATCATAATATATTCTACTTCAACTGTTTACCTTTACTCTGTATGTATTTGCCTGCTTTAAGTGTGTTTCTTGTAAAAAAAACATATTGTAAAGTTCTTTTGATCCAGTCTGCTATCCGCCTCCATTTAATGGGAGAGTTCATCCCATTCACATTTATAGTTAAAATTACTAATTCTGTATTTCCTGCAATCAGATCCCCTAATTATGCTTTTTTCCCCCTTCTCCCCCCTGAACCCCTTCCTCAGTATTGAATTTATGGACCCCACATTTTAGTATCCCTCCCCCTCCTTTTAAATCACTTCCCCTTTCTTGTATCCTTCCCTTATTCCCCTTTTCCTTTTCCCTATTCCTCTCCCCCCTTATGAGGTGAGAGAGAATTCTCTGAAAAAAAAATTTGTCAATTATTTACTCTTTGAACCTACTCTGATGAGAGTAAGATTCACACAATGTTTCTTCCCCACTCTAAATTCCCTCAGATGTAGAAGATTTTTTTTAATGTCTCTTCCTGGGATGTAGTTTCCCTCTTTTTATCTCTCCTTTCCCTGTTTCTGATACTATCTCCTTCCCTTTACTACTTCCCTTTTTATTGTTATATCAGTAAAATCAAATTATCCATGTAGACTTTCTGTATATCCACAACAGAGATACAGTTCTCAATAGTTCTTTTTACCTTTTTCTGCTTCTCTTGAGTCTTGTGGATGTAGATCAAACTTTTCTGTTTAAGTCTTTTTTTTTTTTTTCTTAGAAAGAAAAGGAATTCCTTTATTTCATTAAATGACCATCTTCTTCCATGAAAGAAAATGCTAAATTTAGCTGGGTAGTTTATTCTTGGTTGCAATTCTTGTTCTTTTGCCTTTCGGAATATCTGGTTCCAGGCCCTTTGATCCTTTAATGTAGAGGCAGCCAGACCTTGAGTGATCCTTATTGTGTCACCTTGATATTTGAATTTATTTGAATTGTTTTTTCCTACCTGTTTGCAATATATTTTCCTTAGTTTGGTAGTTCTTCAATTTAGCCACTATCTTCTGTGGAGTTCTTTTTTAGGGTCTTTTTCAGAAGGTGTTCAATGAATTCTTTCAATGACTATTTTCCCTTCTGTTTCTATTATCATTGGACAGTTCTCTTTGATGATTTCTTAGAATCTAAGCTTTTTTTCAATCATAATTTTCGGGAAGTCTAATGATCCTGAGATGATCTCTCCTAGATCTATTTTCCAGTTCTATAGATTTTCCCAGTAAATATTTGACGTTATTCTCCAGCTTTTCATTTTTGCTTTTGTTTTTGTTTTGTTTGACTGATTCTTGGTTTCTCAATGAATCATTCATTTGTATTCAGTCCTGATTTTTAATGAGTTATTTTCTTCATTCACATTTTTTAGTTCTTTTTTTATATGTCCAATTGAGTTTTTAAATGAATTATTTTGGTCTGTTAATTTTTTTTTTTCCATTTCACTATTTTTGTTTAAATTGAGTTATTTTATTTTTCCAAATCACAAATCCTACTTTCTTGGGAATTTTTTCATGTTTTCCAATTCAGAAATCCTACTTTCCTGTGATATTTTAACCTTTTCCAATTCACAAATTTTGTCTCCCTGAACGTCCTGTGAATTCTTTATTTTTTCCAAATCAAATTTCAGGACAATTTTATCCTCTATCATAGGTTCTCTTTCCTTTCCCAATTTTTTTAATAGTCTCTTCTAGGAGAGATTTATGTGATGGGGGGCAGGTATCATTACCCTTTAAGATGTTATCTGGAGATTCTCTGCTGTTAGCCGCCTCAGGGTTGGATACCCGCTCTTTCTCTGTATAGAAGGTGTCAATAGTTCTCTTCAGCTTCTCACTAATTGTTAACACTCTGTGGGAAGTCTGCCTTTGGATAAGAAATGTATCACCTTCCTCCCAGCAAAGATGGATGCATCAATCCTGTGACTGGCCTAAGAGAGTGCTCTGGGAGAGAGTTCCCCTCGTCCCTCCCCAGAAATGCCTCAGAGGTGGTTAGCATAGCTGCGCTGTGAGGAGTGCCTAGTGAAGGACCCCTGCTGTGTGGCCTAGCAACTGTCTTGAGGTTTAAGGCTGAACAGTGAAAGCATCACAAACCCAGGCCAAGGCGTCCTATGAGGCCGTGGATATTAGCAGCTGACTTGAAAAGCCCCTGTGCTGAAACCGGAAGTGTCTGACGGGAAACCACGGTCCCTTCTGCAGAGATTCCATTTCTTTGGGAGTTCTGCTGTTGTTGGAGTTTCAATACTGCTAGAATTCCACTGCCTCAGACTGAGCCTTGTACTATGTGGATTAGAGCTGCCCCAAGCTGTGTCCCATGCTGTTCAGGTTCTTAACTGCCCCAAGGAGAAGCCCTGGACAGCAGAAGGCGGCTATGCTGAGATTGGTATTAGATCACTTCCGGATTGAGGTGGTTCTAGGATCTGGCTTTATATTTTAAAATGGCTTTGATTTCTCTTCTGATCTGCTGTTTTATAAGCAGAGTAGAGCTCTCAGTTTATGCTAGATTCCTCTATTTCACATCTTCTCTGATCCTAGAGTTTTCCCCAACCTGTTTGGCACAGTGTGCTAGCACCTAACCCTTCCTGTGCTGATCTTTCTTTCCTCCCATCAGAACCGACCTTTTCTATTGAAATTTCAGATTTTCTTCAGGTGGTAAGTTGTACTTCTAATCCTTTTGGTTTTTATCAGTCCACGAGGCTGATTTAACTAGTTGGTATTGAGGGAAGAAGGGAGCTTACACATTTGCATGTATCTTCTCTGCCTTCTTAGCTCTGCCCCCAATCCTATACTTTCAAGCCCAGAATTAATACTGAAACTAGACTTCAAATTTCTTTGTCCCTTCATTCATCCTTAACTTACTGGCTATTCCTTCTGGGAAGTTTTTTAGTTGCAGATATTGGACACCAACTCCCTTGAATATGATAACTAGGAAGGCAATTTCTTAACCTCTGGAAACCTGTCCACATGGACATCTTTCCTATATCTAACACTCTGATCTTCAGGGATTTGTTTTGAAAAATTCTCCAATATTTCCACTTCTTAACTAGGCTCCCAAGACTAGTCAACTAGAGTTGATTTTTTTTTCCTATAAGGAAACATTCAACAATTTTTATGCCTACTCCCCTTTAAAACTTCTTGAAAATTTAACTCTAGTTGTTGGTAACAAACAGTCCAAAGTAAATAAAAATGAGAATAACTTTCTGCTTTCCTTCTCTTTGGAAGAGTTTTCTTCTTTCAAAAGAGGGTGTGATTGTTCCCAGGATGGTCATATGTCTGAACAGCAGGTGGTGAGGAATCTCTCTCCCTAAGCCTGGTGGTTCTATAACAAATTATACCTTTTTGAAGGTGTTGGAACAGAACAATGGAGTGGAGAATCTCACTTCTCATCCATACCCATCAAGGGATTCATCCTAGGATGAACCTTAACATAATATGAGCAGGTGAAAGTTCCTTCTCAAGCATTTTAAGAAATTTCTCTACTGATGAGAAGAATGATGACTTCTTGTTGAATGAATTTAAAGGCAAAAAAAAAAAAATAGATTTTAACCCTACCAACAGGAAGTTGTAAAATTACATAGGTGGCTAGCTGGCTGAAATTAAGGAATTAGCAATTCTACAGCTGAATCTCTTCCCAGACTTCAGAAAACAAAAATAAGAAAAGTAGAGAAAAATAACCCATAGTATACCCTTAAAATTTTAAAAGGAGGGCCATATAATACATATAAATATAGATTTTGATTGGTACAAAACTTAAAAATTGAGATAAATTAGGGCCCTTCTGAAAAGAAAAAGAATTTAGTGTTAATGAAGGCAAACTTTAATTCTGAAGAGGCTTACCTAAACTCAAGAGAATTTGTGTGCAGATAGGGAGGCACTTATATTTATGGGCGATCCCTCCATGAAATTGCCACTTTGTGAGCACTTTCTTTTTGGGTCTTGGCAGGGACTGGTCAAAAGAGCATCAGTATTCCACCAAAGAAGCTATCATTTTGGAAATTAAAATTATCCCGCCTAAATGAGAAGAGCCTGAGGCTGAACTCAAAGCCTATGTCACTGTTTTAAAGGGTCCACAGTTCTCTGAAATGAAGTGAACCTCAGCTCTTCCTCACAATCTGGGATACTTCCTCATTCTAGGTCCCAATTTTTATAGGGTTAAATGTCTGGACATTCAAGAACAGCTATAAGAGATTAATTATTAATTATTATTATTAATTAAGCAAACTCATGTCAGCAGGGTGGCAAGGTGAGTGAGGTAAGGAATATCCCACAGATGGACGGGATTCTCCTTAGTTTGGGTATGAGAAAATGGTACAAATCATCTTGAATTGAGTGATCTAAGTAATCTTAAGATGGTCACCTGGTCCTATTAGACCAGTGATTGATTCAGAAGTACAAGAATATTTGGAGGGACTTTGCATATAGTTATTATGACTGCCACAATGGACTTGGTCTCCATGAGAAGGGGAATACAAGGATGGAGTTAACTTTCTATATGATTAAGCAACTGAACTTAGGATTCTGTAGATCCTAGCTCTCAGGTCTTACATACAGAACTTTGATAGTATTCCATCAAATTGATAAATACTGATTAGAATGAAGTAAGGATTCAAATGAATTATTTCTCAAATTTCAACTCACAAATGTATATTATTTCTTCCTTTATTTAAAACATGTAAATTTTCTTGACACATCCTAAGTATTCCTGAGTTGGGCTGGAAACTGGATCCCAATTCAAATTTGGCTTTCTAGGGCATCCCATTGGAGAAGGCCAGTAAGATGTAGATGGAAGCTCAGCTATAGCTAGGGGAAAAAAGAAAGAAGAAAAAATAATTGATACATTTAAGTATATGCTTCTGTGTGTGTGTGTGTGTGTGTGTGTGTGTGTGTGTGTGTGTGTGGGTGCGTGTGTGTGTGTTTTTCTCCTGGCACTAAGGATTCATTATATCAAGGAATCATGGAAATGGTCACTGGTAAAACTGAGTCTTAAAGAGTTTTCTGAACATTTTGAAGGTAAGTGACTTGCCTATGTTTTCATGTTCTATATATTTCATAGGAAGGACTTCAATTCAAGTTTTCCTAGAAATCATCTAGTTGTTTTGAAATTCAAATCAGATAAAATATGAAATGCATATGTATATTTCAGATCTATGTTGATTTTGGAGCAACTCATCAAATTGTTTACATAATAGTATTCTTTTACCTTTGTAGTAAAAGTCAATATATGAGTTGCAATTATAGTTATATTCATGGTAGTCTATTTACTTAAGCTCCTGCTGAGTTGTATTTCTTATTTAATTATGTATATTGTTGCCTCTGGACTCACAATGAAACCAACCATGCCAATTATTTTATTTGACTATTTGAAGAAATGTAAATCATTCTTTGATTTAGCTATGACTTCTTTTTTTGTTGTTGTTATATCTATAACAGGAGTTGTATTCACCTGATAGCGTGAGAGTTGGACCTTTGTTCTGAATTTGGAGCTATGCCCCTAAAGAGTGTGTAAAAATGCTCACTGATATTGTCATTAATCTTGGATTATCGCTCACATCTGGAAAGTAAGGAATGCTTTCATAAAAGAATCAATGGTCACTTTACATTGGTGAAGAGGAGGGAGGTGGCACTGGACAAGCATCATAATGGAATTTTTTAAAGTATATTTACAAATCAGGCATAGCATAAAATTATGATAGTTTATTTATGAATCATTTGGACATACCATCATCAATTGTAGTTACAGGGTTTTCCAACTCCTGCTGCATCTGAAATAACATTAAAATTATATTTCAGAAAAATGAAGAAAATGAGGAATAAGATAATACAAAGGACTCAAGAAATCTTTTTTAAAAATTGCAGACATCCAAAGAAATTCTCCATCAGCTTTTGCAAAGTGATATAAAGTAGAGTATATTATGTGTCTAAAGTATTAGCAATGTTCTCAGCAATACAATGATTCAAGATTATTGTGAAGGACTTATGTTGAAAAATACTATCCACATCTGGATAGAGAAGGAACTGATTGTGTCAGAATACAGATTGAAGCAAATATATTTTTTACTTAATGTTTCTTCAGATAGGTGGGAGAAAATCTGTTTTTTTTGGTAGCAACATGACTTAGATGGAAGTGTTTTTGCATATCTTTACATGTAGCTTTTCAGTGGGAGGATAAAGTGTAGTTATGGTGGGGAGAGAGGAAGGAAGAGAATCTGGAACTCCAAGTTCTAAAAATAAATATAAAAATGATTGTCATGTAATTGGTTAAAGGAAAATATTAAATTTAAAATGGGAAAAATAAAATAAGAATTCCATTTAGAAAAACCCTAAAATTGTGGATGAAAATATTTCACCCAGCAAAGTTAAGTACACTATTGAATAAAAACAAAAGGACATTCAATAAAATGTCACATTTTCAGGATTTTCTCTCAAACAAACCTGGATTTAATAGAGAATTTTACATATAAGGGCCAATATAAAAAAAGAATTTCTCTCTTTCTCTTACACATGCGTTCATGTCAGTATGTTATCCCTTCTTGGCATAGACACACCAAGAAGGGTATAGTAATGCAACAAAAATCTTTAAAGAATTAAGAGGGGAAGGAAGAGGATAAGGTGGGGTACAGAAATGTATTTAACTGAATAGCATTGGGATAAGAGGTGTAGATTAATATGTATAGGATTAAGAGGAAGGTATAAGGCTAGAGGAGAAGATAAAAATGATATCCATGGTGTTTGGGCAGGGGTCAGGGGCAGCTTGGAGATAAAGTAATAACAAGGCCAGTCAACAGATAGAAGTCAAGTAGAACAGTTAGAAAGGATGGTGAAAAGAAGATACAAACACCAATATAATACCAATGATCAGGAGCAAAATTTATTTTTAAAAATATATAAAAAGTAATCATTGAACTCTGACAAAATCAAAGTTGAAAAAAGATTATAGTAAGAATGAAATCTACATTATGTCAACCATATTAATATTTTAGAAAAATATATGTGTAGGTACATATAAGTATATGTGAGTATATATTATATATATTTGGCTTAACTGAAGCTTTCTTTGGAAAGGTCGAGAAAAGAAGGAAAGGTACATAAAAATAAAAAAAATACACAGTAGAGAGCAAAAGAAAACCTAGAAGGAAGCAAAACTAGAAGAAAACTGGACATTTATGAATATAATGCCTTTTATATTATATACATGTAGGGGAGTGAAACTGTGTTTCCTTTAACATTATCACTGTGAAACTGTTCCCTTTGATCTATACAAAAAGAGAGTTGGGAGTCTCAGGCATTCCTGGGAACACAAGTTAAGCATCATTATTCTATCAGAAATCTTGGTCAAAAAGCACTCCATTAATCTTTTGGGGATGCCAGAACCTTTCTGGAAATTCCAATGGGAGATCTGGGTCAGATACTGATAAGCATTTAGACCTGGGGACTTTGGCTTCTTTTTTCAACCTGAAACTTGAGCATCAAGATTCCTATTTAAAGGGCAAATTCTGAACTCATTCATTGCAGAATGTCCAAAGGATTCTGCCTGCTGAGAAGGCATTCTCATCTCAGTGCCAGCCTCAATTTCCCTATTAGGACTTTGCCACTAAAGAAGTCAGTGTCTTAGAAAACTAGCTTCCAATCCAACAATAAACTTCCATGTTTGCCAATTAATAGTTCAGGTTCTTGAATTCTATCACAAAGAACTTGCACCTCTGAACAAAAGGGGATTTCCACAACTCTCTGACTGCTACTAACCTCATCATATGTTTCCTTGAATTAAAATTTGTTGCTAAATATTTTGAATGCTTCCCAGTGTTCTATCCAGCACATGACAAGGTTGTTGTTTTTTTTTTATCTGTTTTTTTTTCTTATTTTATGTTTAAGTTTTAAGTCAATAAATACATACAAAAGAAAGGAAATGATTTTAACATGCTAAATTATTGAACCCCATTTAATAAGAAAAAATATATTAAATTGGTTTTCTCAAATCCCATCTTCCTAATCCTTTAAAATATAGTGTAAACTACAGGATTTTTCTTCCCATCAGGTTTGTATCATTGGAGTAAACAATGATTACAAAAAAAAAAAAAAAAAAAAAAAAAGAATAAAAAAAAGCATTAATATGGAGGATATTTTTTTAATAGTTTTAGACCAATGTGCTTCAAGTCACAAAGAGAGATTCAAAAAGAACATTAATGAATGTAGACTACATACCTTTTCATGATTAAATCATCATTAGATTAAAGGACTGACAGTTGTGGATTTTTAAAAAAATATTTAAAATATAACCTTTAAACTTAAAAAAAAAAAAACCCTAAAAACTTTAAAACATTATCAAGAATTTTAAATTATTATTATGTAAATGTGTGTGGAATAGAGAGCAATAAGGTGAAGATTTTTACAGGATTATATGTATTATTTTTCTATATTTTGTTTTCATTTTTTCTGTGTTTCTTCTATTGATGGTGGTTGAGATCCCTTTAAGATTCCTTTCTGATTCCCCAACCCCCATGGCTGACCTTTGATTCACAAATGCTAGCCAAAAAGCATCCTTTTAAATTCCAATGATAATCGGGCCCAACCCCCACTGGATCTGAATTAACTTGAGTTTTTCCCAACCCCCACAGTTTAAACCCATTGAATTCTACTCAACACTGACCCTGGCTGAAAGCTTGCCAGGAGCTTGGGACTCCACCAACAAGCCCCCTTTAAGTATAAAAAGAGCCAAACTGGAGCTATCTATTTGCAGGAGCCCTTCCCCACAAAACATGCTATTCTTCTGGCCATGTAAGGGTTCCTGCCCACCCAGCAACTACCTTTGGCCCTGGCATCTTTCTACATTTAACTTTATTTCCAAATTTCTACAATAAACCGTTTTATCAATCTAGTTTTCATGACTGTCAATTCATTTCCAGGGGACACTGCACTGTATTGGGACTATCTTTGCACAGACCACAACAGGGTTCCCCCTTTCCTATCTCTCATCACTATGACCTCTATATTATGTGTAGGCTCATATTTACTTGAACATTGGCCAGCTATAACCATATTTACTTAACCTGAGCTGATGACATTTATCAGTATTTGACATTTATGGATATTTAATCTATTAGCTGGACCACTATCTGCTTCATTAAGCCTGAAGGGCTGATTTTCTGTTTCCTAGAAATCAGGAGATTATGGGGAAACAGAAACCTTCCATTGCAATCTCTCCAAATAGCAACAACCCATTAGATGCCTTTCCTCCCCTTCTCAATGCCATCTTACTTGTGATGTAATCTCTTGTGTAAAAGTTATGTATTTTTACTACTTCTTTAGCCCTCCAACTGGGAGCTTTCTTTCTCTTTCTTATCTGGAGATGGGAGGGCTCATCTTTGGAAGGTTTTCAATAAACAAATTTTCTGCCTTCTACTGAATGGTCTCTGAGTAGTCATTTTGGGTAAGGGTCTTCTATATCCCTCACAAAGTGATCATTTTTTTTATCACAAAAATACATAGGCATGGAAATCAACTAAACAGAATATTTTATATTAAATCTTTAGCATCAAAGAGGAGAAAATAAGATCTAAATGACTACCTTTGCAAAGCAGGCTTCCCTGCCATTTATTGAAGTCTGTGTTTCTCCAAAAAAATATTTTGAATTTCTTCCAGAAAGCTCCAGATAATTATCAAGAACATGGTCCTGAAGTGGCTCCACAAAGGAACTTGTAGTAAATCTGTTGATTAAAGTTATACTCTTTAGTATTTCATTCTAAAATGTCTGCATTTTAGTATGCAATAACTAGTCTCTCATTAGTTCTGTGAACATTTCAAAGCATATAAAGGGCTAACATTTTTTTTTAATGGTTGTAGTTTTTCGTTAATACTATCACAATTGTGACTTGTCCCTGAATAGTTTCTTCACTCTGAAAACAATTACAGTATATAAAGTTATAAAAGTTTTTTACTCAATTGAATTATTTCCATTAAGATCCTATAATGGTACAAAGAAAATTAGTGAAGAAAAAGTTGTTGTTGTTTTCCAGAATGGTCCAGGGAAAGACACACACACACACACACACACACACACACACACAAATAACAAAAAAAATACTTGCAAATCCTGGATTCCTTATTAATCTGATTTTAAAGAAGCCACTAAAAGCACTTTATTACATAAATTCATATGGAAATTACTAAAGTAGTTTTAAGGGACCAGTTAGCAACCAAATCAAGGTTAAAACAAAGACTATGCTGAAGCTAAAAAAAAAAAAAAAATAGTTTTGAGGCTCTCAAATGGATGCAGACCACAAAATCGCCATTGTCATTGTGCAAAGGAGACTCACCTATTCTGCTTTTTTAAAAAATAAATATTACCTTGGTTATACAATACTTTAATTTAAATTCCAATGGGGGCTAAGTCCTACAGTCCTGGTTGTCACTATTAGGACAAGAGTAGTTACAATGTCTAATATATTTCTATGACTGATACTGTTAATACATATCCCAAAACACTTTAAAACTTTTAGTCTTGTAATTTCGTGAAATCATAATAATGTTATTCTAATTTTCAACTTTCTCATTCCATCCTCGAAGGGCTAATCTGTTTCACATAGTGAAAAGAAATAATAGGGCATATAAATGTGACATGATTAAAAATTAGTAACTTTTATTGGATCCTTATCATTGCATTAAGCACTAACCAGGCTTCCTAAAAGTTCCTTAATCAAACATCCTGATTTTAAAGATGAAGCAAGGTAAAGTGATTTGTCTTAGTGAAGAAGATACCCTGAAATGCTAAAAATCCTTGAAGGAGAAAATCTCCTTCAATTCTGCCTCAGTTTGGAATCCTGCCCCTGGGAAACAAGACAAGCAATGTCATTCTATTATCTAGGTGGGGCTGATTTAGGCCTGAGCAAAAGAATTCCAACCCTATTCAATTATTTCCTATTCAATTCAAATTTCAGCTGAAGCTGAAACCCAGCTTGTAGATGAGCCAACTTGGAACTCCACCCTCTAGCCCCCATCAGCTTGTAGCCAAAGTTCCTATTATAAAAGAGCCAATCTAAAACCCTCTCTTTGCAGAAGTTCTAAACATGACAAGCTATGCCATGCTAGACTACACCATGCTATGCCAAGGAAGCCTCTGCCCACTGGAATAATATTCTTTTCCAGTGTTACCCTCTCTTTACCCTCACTTATTTCCCTAAAGAGACTTTATGCCTTTCTGTCAGGATTTCTAACCTTAATTCCCAATCACTATAAAAAACCTCTTTTGTCAATCTAAGTTTTTGGGTTTTTAAATTCCTTTACATAGAATCTCTGCATTGCCAGAAGAAGGTTCCCCAAAACTCCCTACCCTTGTGCTGAATCCCAAGAGGGTGCAGGGGAGCCAAACCTCTCCATTCGGTTTCCTGAACCACAAACCTACCACTAGACCTTTTCATTTAAGTCCCTGATCACCAGAAAATCTCATTTTGGTTCCCTAAATCTAGAACTTGTCATTTGATTCTCTACTAAATGGAACCCCAAAACCTAAACTTCATCATATTTTTGGTTCCCATATTGGGAGCCCCAAAATTAGGCCTCACCTCATCACCAGGGCATACAGGTACAAGCACCAGAGGAAGATTTGAAGCAAAGTCCTCTGACTCTGTAGCCAGGGTACCATCTTCCCACTGCATTCCTTTGTACCTAGTTAACATTTTAAAATATATTTTACTAATATTTATACAAGTATAATCTCTACAGTTAACCCCCCCCCAATTCCTGTTGAGGTCACAGATATGGTCATTAATGATTTGTTACATTCCAAATGGAAAAATTACTAATATTAATAATTATTAATAATTAATAATTATTAATAATATTAATATTAATAATAAAATGACAATTCTACATAAATTAATCTTCTTATTCAGTGTCATGCCAATCAAAATGCCTAGAAATCATAGCGCTAGAAAAATAATAAAATGTATCTGGTAGAACAAAACATGAAGAATTTCAAAGAATTTAATGAAAATAAAATGCAAAGAAAGTTGGCCTTGCTGGATCAGATCTAAAACTATATTTGAAGCAGTGACCTTCTTAACCAACCAATATTGGATAAGAAATAGAGTAGTAGATCAGTGCAATAGGTTAGGTTCACAAAACAAAATAGTGACTAAGAATGCACTATTTGACAAAAATTGCTAGGGAAACTGGAAAATAGTATGGAAGAAACTAGCTATTGACCAATATCAAACATCCTAAAGCAAGAAAACAAATATATTCATGATTTAGACAAAAAGGGTGATATTATAAGCAAATGAGGAAAAAAAGGACTGTCAGATCGGTGAAGAAAGATAAAATTTATGGCCAAAGAAGAAATAGAGAACATAATGTGAAATGCAAAATTGATCATTTTGATTATACTAAATTAAAATTTTCTTGATTTCTAGGGGAGAGGATCAGGGAAGGGAGGGAGAAAAATTTGGAACGCAAGGTTTTTCAAGGGTGAATGTTGAAAACCATCTTTGAATGTATTTATTTATTTATTTATTTAGTATTTTCCCCAGTTACATTTAATAGTTGTTTTTTTTTTTTTTTAATTAACATTTCTTTTTAAAATTTTTGGATTCTAGGTTCTCTCCATTATTCCAAGCAGCAATTAAGAAACCACTTGTGAAGATATGCAAATAAGATAAGGCTTCATCTACTTTAGAATTGGAATAGGCCTGAAGGTCCTTGAGTACTGACTCAAGGACTAACCAAAGTTCCCTTTCTGCTTTCTTCCCATGATAACATTTTCTCCCTACTTCAATCAAATATGGCAACTATGTACTTATTGCACAAGTTCAATTTCCTGGGTAGTTCGTATGTTAAGAATGTAAGACCTTCATCCATTGAGTATGATGGTCAGTGGTGGGAAGGGTGTTTGCATTAGGGACTGTTTTATACTTGAAATAGTATATTCCAAAAGTGACTCCTCCTTTCGATTGCTTATTTGTTGAGAGGGATGCCCAATTCTCAAGAGAACATACAGTGAACTTTTGATTTGCACCTAGAGATCTTTCCAGCTATTTAGTAAATGGTGACCATCACCATTCTGAGCCACACAATTTTGGGGGCTCATCTGGGATCACATGACTTGGTGAGTAGGCAAACACTTGGGTGCTAGCAGGGCAGCACCCTGCCCTGATTTTGGCAGCCCGCCAACATCTGGCTTCTCCTTGCTCTCCAAAGTAATGTATGCCTGAAATGGGAGAGACTCAAGGCAAAGCAAAATTGAGAAACTTCACAATAAAATTCCAACCAGCTAAATGTAAGGATTGATCAGTCAAGCAATTTGCTGCCCAGCAACCCAGAGGGAAGACCCTTTTGCACCCCTTTATTCAAGTTACAGACTCTGGAGGGCTGCTCTGGACAAGATAGGATAGGCCTTCTTGGGTGACTGGAGTGAATTGGGGACAATGGGCATATTTGGGCATTTTGGAATTAAGATTCCATCCAAATTCAATGGATGTGGCCCAGTCACAGCCACCCCTTGTGGAGAAAAATTTAGAAAAATGATCAGAAAATACAGGGAAAAATAATCCTTTGGGAGATAAGCATTTGGAACAAACTGCCAAATTATAAAAGAAAGAGCAAGAAAAAGATGATAAGGTATGGTTTTGACTGGGATAACTATAATATTGGCCTATGTATGGTTCCCTTCAATACTAGGTGTGTCAAAAACTAAATTTGTTTGTTAATAGTAAAAAAAATCTACTAATCCAGAAGAGGAAGTATATGCTCCCTGGGGCCAGATAATGTTGAGTAAGAATCAAAGGGAAAGAATGTATTGGAGAAGACTTTAAAAACACAGCAATGAGAACCATTATTATCTCTCCATCCTCCATACTTAGCCCCACCTCAGGAAGCCATGGCCTCCAGAATTAAACTGGAAAGAGACAACTTAATTCAATCAGTTCCTCCTGGGGACAGTGGGACAGGGGGGAGGAGGTGAAGAGAACCTGAGGCTACAGGAGGATTTCATTCAATTAACCCCACTCAGCCCCTCAAGGGGCCATTTGCTTCATTCACCCTTACATTAGGGAAGTAAGAGGGTTCTTAGAGAACTGATAATTATGAGAAATTGAAATGCCGTGCCAAAGGAACAGAACATGAAAAGGCCTTTGGAGTGATTTAAGGGACCCTTTTCCAGAGCCCAAAACACCAAGTCCTAAATTGTCTCCCTTAAGAGAAGTTCCCTTCCCTTGGTTTAGGGAGGTATAGGATATGTGAATGCTCCCCTGAGTACCACAGAAGTCAGGTCCATTAAGAAAGAAATGAGGCCCTTAATAGAAGATCCCATCTGGCTAGCAGAATAATTTTACCAAATTCTGAGTCCTAATATTTTTAATTGGGGAGAACTTATTTTGAATAAGACTCCCACCCAGAATCCTTGATATGGTGGGATCCCACCAGGAGACACTTGTTCTTAGGAGGCATTGGGGGCCATAGAGATCTTTAATGACCTGTTTGCCTGAGGAGGTTAAATTATCTAAGGAGACCCTGGTGATTTACTTGCATTCATATGGGAAAAAGGGAAACATTGTGCCGATTTGTGATCATTTCAGAAGTAGGAGTGGACTTGCTGAGGAATGAATTTATTCCCCATGGACTCAGCATATACCCCAGTAGGGACTGTTTTATACTTGAAATAGTATATTGTAGAATGGTACTAATGAATGAAGAAGACCAGACTAGGATACAGTCTGAGGTTTGAGCAGGACCTGATATACAAGGAGAGCAGAGCTTCCCACCCTGTGGTTCTGAACCAATATGCCATTCTGGGCTGTGTTCCTAGTTCTGCTAAGTGATTCGGTTTATTGGATCTAAAGGATGCATTCTGCGGCTGCCCTTTAGAGGAGAGTAGTAGAAACGTCTTTGCTTTCCAAAGGGAATATCCAGAGACTGAAAGGAAGCAGCCTCTTGCCCCAAAGTTATATTGAGTCCCTGCATTTATTTGGTGGAATCCTTGAAAATTGCATGGGAGACTTCCAACCAGTAATGGGAACTTGGGTGCTACAGTATGTCAATGATCTACTAGTAGTGGGGGATGCAAGGGAACATACCAGTAGTTGTACCATTAATCTATTAAATTTCCTGGGAGGATTGCAGTTTAGAGTATCAAAAGAGAAATTGCAGTTTGTGGAGAGGGAGGTGGAATATTTAGGGCATTTGATGAGTGATGGTAGCAAGAGATTGGACCCTTCCAGAATTGAGGGAATATTACACATACACAAATGTAAGACAAAAATAAGATCTACACAAATTTCTGGGGTTGTTTGGATATTGTCAGGTATGGATAGATTCTTATTTGGCTATCACTAAACCCTTGCATAAGGTCCTGCTGGAGGAGAGTCCAAATTCTATCATGTGGGATCAAGAGAGTGATCAGAAGTTTGAGTACTTAAAGTATTTGTTAATGTCACCGCCTGAATTGGCTCTCCTCAGCTTGGAAAAACCTTTCCACTTGTTTGTCAATGTTAAGGGAAGGGTGGCTCTGGGAGTTCCTTCTCAAATAAGAGGAGGGGCAGAGAAGACCAGTGGCTTTCCTTTCTAAAGTATTAGATCCTATGGATGGCTGACCTGTGTACAAGCAATAGCTGCTACCCCTCTATTAGTGGAAGAGAGTAGGAAGCTCACCTTCAGATGCACTCTTATAGTAAGTGTCCCACAGCAAGTAAGGACAATACTAAATCAGAGGACTGGGATATGGCTCACAGATTCCACAGTTTTGAAATATGAGGCAATACTATTATGAAAAAATGATCTAGTAATTACCCAAGATCATAATCTTAATCCTGCCTCCTTTATGTTCCCTGGAACAGAACCATCCCCTGGAGAGGAACATTGTTGCTTAAAGTTAATTGATTTTCAAACAAAAGTAAGAGAGGATTTTCAAGAATCGCCAATCCCTGGGTGAGTGAATTGGTTTGTAGATGGCTTTTCTAGGATGGTAGATGGAATAAGAAACAATGGATTTGCTATTGTGGATGGAGAGAAAGATTTTGAGATAATAAAGGATTTGGACTTTAATTCCTGACTGCATTTGGGGTGATTATTACACTGAACTGAAATGACGGCTGCCTCTAGAAGCCCCCCAAGAAATCTGCTGTCAGAGAAGATTACATTTTTTAGAGAAGAATATTATACTCTGGCTGGACAACTGGTGCAGCGCAACCTCTTTTGTTGAAAGACTAGCAAGACTGCTCAACACCAGATCCTGAAAGGGGGATGACCTCTGGCTTTCAGACCATTTCAGATCATTCCAAAACATACAGGTGGATGTCACTTGGGCTGCCACCAGTGGAGCTTCCTCGAATATTTGCTGGTCATAGTGGACCATCTGACGTCACGGGTGGAGGCATTCCTTCAGCCCGAACAACTGTCTCAACTGTAAATAAGGTCTTACTCGAACAAATTATTCTCCGATATATAATAGTGGAGACGATAGACTTAGATCAGGGAACACATTTTTTGGGCCAAGTATTGCAGAATCTGATTAGGGACTTAGAAATTACTTAGGATGTCCACACCCCTTGGCCTCCTCCCTCTTCTGGGAAAGTAGAAAGGATGAATCAAGAAATAAAACAGCAACTGACTAAATTATCTTTAGAGACCTTGGACTAAATTGCCTTCTCCTCACTCTGGTCACAATTATAACCAAGCCAGGTAGAGATATTGAGCTTTCACCTTATGAATTATTGTACGGTCATCCTTGCCAGGCTTATCATATGGGAGACTGGGACCCTCTTTTAGAGATAAAGGATTTGTTTCTTAAGAGAGATGCTAAATCATTGGTATAACATTTACAAGAACTACAATGAAAAAGTTAATAGCTCAGATTCCTCCTCTAGGTTTCCCTGTTCATGGAACTCAGGTGTGAGGTTGGGTGAAGGATGAAAAGTTGACTCCATGCTGGGACGGACCCTACCAGGTGATACTGACCTCAGACACTGCAATTCTGACCCAGGAACGAGGCTAGACACACCACACCAGAACAAAAGGACTTGTGGCACCACCTTTATTGGAGTGGACAGTTGAAGATAAGGGAGGCCTGAGATTACATTTGAGGAAGGGCCCTCTACTGAATGGGAACACAGTCTCTGAACCCAGTGCATTGTAATTGTCTATATATCACTCTTCTTATTACTTTTAAATTTTGCTTTGGGCCTTTTTGCCTGTTTGTTTGCAGATATATTTTCCCTTAGGAATTTCCCCTTAGCCTCACAGTAAACTCACCTACCTCTTAATTGGGCAGGGATCTGTTATATTGGATTAATAAGGTCATTTTTTTTTCTTTCTTCCTGAACAAGCAGACAAATATTTAGAAATTCAGTTGTATGATGGTTTGAGAAGAGAGAAATGGAGTTTAGATACCTCCATTATCCAGACTGGTGATGCAAATGGTTGGGATGACACCTAACCCCCAGAAAGAATAGTTAGAATATGGGCCAGCCACCTGGGTTCAAGATGAAAATTGGAGATATAGAAGCCCAAAATATATGTAGAACAGGATAATTAGACTTCAAGCAGTTGCAGAGATTATGTTTTGGCTGACCCAGCTATTCACCCAAAGAGGCCATTTTACAGCATAGACTTGTAGGCTGAAGAAAGGGGGGTTTGTGAGAAACTAAATTTATCAACATGTTGTATAAGGAACATTGGAAAACTTGCTCCTATTTCTGTATAGACCTGGACCTCACCTTTCAATACTTCCTGGTGGTCCTGGGTTGGGGGGAAGCTGGTGGGTGGAAGTAGCTTCTTTGGTTTGGCCTTATAGCACTTAATGGTGCTATATTATTCCCTACCTGCATACCTTGTTTGATCTGATTGGTAACTGGAATAGTCCAAAACTCATTACCCAGAATGATCAGATTGGAAGGGAAAGTTGAAGGGTCTGTTAGATTGATGGAGTTCAAAGAACAAGGGTTCCCACCCTTGGGCCAGTGGCCCAAGACCACCAACAGGAGCCAGAAGGGGATTAGATAGGGAATGTGAAATTATGTTACAAAATTTGAAGAGATTTCAGTGTACAAATAAGAGGGGGAACTGAACAAGATGAGGTGAAATCTCTTAAGACAGTTGTGAAAATAGAGTAAAGAAGCTGCATGTGCTTCAGAGTTGGAATGGGCCTGAAGGTCCTTGAGCATTAACTCAAGGGCACACCTAAATTCCCTTTCTGCTATCCTCCCATGACATCATTTTCTCTCTACTTTGACCAAATATGGGCAACTATGTACTTATTGGCCAAGTTCAATTTCTCGGGTAGTTTCCTCAATTAGAATGTAAGATCCTCAGCCAATGAGAATGGTGGTCAATGTTTGTGTTAGGAACGATTTAAAGTATAAAACCTTTCCCAAAAGGTGTCTCTTCTTTTTGATTGCTTGCTTGTCAAGAAGGACACCTACTTCTCGTGAGAAGGTAAAATAAACTTTTCCTTTGCTCCTAGAGATCTCTCCAGCTTTTTAATCAATGGTGACCACTCACCATCCTGAGCCACACATAAATATCATCCTATCTTGTAGTAATGTAAACAGGTTAAATCCTTAATTAAGTCCCTTGGGCTATGACTTTCTTGATTACTTCCTTATGCTTCTCCACAGTCCTCTAAATTTTCTATTCACCTCATCCTGTTTCATTGGATGACCATCTTTTCCTCTGAAGAATTATATACAAGTTTTGTTGACAACGTGATTCTTGGTTGCATTATACTTGAATTGCTTCTGGATTCTTGAAATATTTTCTCCTTGATCTGGGAATTTCAGAATTTGACTAAGACATTCTTTGGAGTTTTATTTTAGGATCTCTTTCAGGAGGTGGTCAGTGGATCCTTTCATTTTCTATTTTAACCTCTGCTTCTAGAATACCAAAAAAGATTTCCTTCATTAATTTCTTGAAAATTGAAGTATAGGCATTTTTTTTCCTGACTATTTCTTTCAGGGAGTCCAATAACTTTTAAATCATCTCTCCTGAATCTATTTTCCAGGTCAGTTGTTTTTACAGTGAGATATTTCACATTTTTATTCTATTTTAAATTTTTTTTTTGCTTTTTTATAATTTTCCTCAATGAATTTTTGTTAATCCTTTCCTTAATGGCTAATTAGGCATTCTTCTCCTCATTAGTTTTTTTGGTATTTCCTTTTGCATCTCTAATCAATTCTTTTCCTAATTTTTCCTTTATTTTCTTAGTTGATTTTCAAAGTCCCTTTTAAGTTCTTTCATGGCCTGAGCCCAATTCCTATTTTTCTTAGTGGCTTTGGATGTAGGAGCTTCGACTTTGTTACCGTCTTTGTGTGTTCTGATAAACCTAGTCACATAATTATATTCAAAAGTCAGAATTTTTTTTCTGCTTTTTTTTTTTTTTAAATATTACTTCCATGCAGACTGTTCTTCAAAGTAACTGCTGATGCTGGAAGCCCGTCCCCCTGACCTTTACTCAGCTGCTGTGGCTTTCAGGTATCTAGGTGATGAGCTTTTGCTACATGACGGTATTTAGACATGTGGCCCAACAGTTTCTCATTTGAAGATTACAGTAAATGATTCTATTTGTAATTTCTAACCAAAAAAAACTGTACATTACAAACATATTAACATATAAATAATGAGAGGCTTCCTGCTTGAAGCCTCCACAGTAGTCTGTGCTTGAGAATACCACTGGAAGGGAAGCTTTGTCCCCCTTATAGAAAGCCCTGAAGTGGCTTGGTCTATACAGTGGCTGTTGTATGCAAGCATCATTGGATTCTTCAGTGCTTCCGGCTTCAATAACCAGTCTGTTGTTACTGTGCAAAAACAAGAGTCCACAGATGCCCATGGGAACAGGAATCTGACTGCTGAGATGTCACTGATCAGTCATTGCTCTGGCTCAAGCTCTTGCCGGAAGGTTCGTTTCTTCTCCCAACAGTGGTTCTTGTCAGCAGGCCGGTCCTTTTGCTGGCACTGGGAACCACAGTAGCTGGCTACCTGACACCGGCCACAGATGTTGAATTCATGTAACTGCTTTTCAATCAGAGTGCATGGGGGATAATGACATTCATAGTATGTGCAGGAATTCTCTTCTTCTTCTACCACATCTCCAACGAGTAACATTCAAGACAGGGAATTGTTCTTCAATAGGATCAGTGGGAAGCTGCTGAATTGCCAGCCAGTACAAGCTCTGCTCCCTTTGTTTACTAGAGATTTCTTCTGCTTTAGGTCTTCCCGGCCACTTGGCCGAGCCCCACGATGCCCAGCTTGAAGTCGGTAGTGGCCAGGCCTCCCCCTTGTAGCAGCCACCACCCGCGATGCCTCCCTCCCTCCTTCCCTCAGGCTGGGGCCGAGTCCGAGGCTAAGGCCCTGGCGGCCTCCACCACCACCGCTGCCGCCGCCGCCGCCACCATCACAGCCTCTTCCCACCTGCCTGCCGGGCCTGCCACACACCGCCCTTGTCTGCTCATTTTCTTAGCCTATTGCTGGACTTTTTAAAAGTAGGACTCTGTTTCCAGTGTGGAAGGTGCATTGTCCCAAGCTTCAGGGCTTCATGCAGCTGCTTTCAGAAATCCTTCTAGAAGTCTGAATTTTGTTCATCACTCTTTTCTGCCCTCAAACTATTAGATGTATCCCTGCCACACAGTAGTTGTAAAATCTAGTGTGCTTTCTAGAGTGGGGACTCAGCTTGATCAGGACTTCCCTGGGACTTTACTCCAGACCCCCACCCCGTAATCACCGACTATCTCCATTGACCAGGAATCCTCCCTGGTGTACCTGCCGGAGAGCTTCAGAAGCCTGCAGTGCTGCTGCTGATTCAGAGGTCCCACCTTGCTGATGCTGGGATTTGGACTGGAACTGGGACCTGACCTGCACTGGGATTGCACGCTGAGTTCTGGTTCCACAGATCATTTTTGCTGACTTTCTAAGTCCTCCTTGGGCTGTCTGGGCTGAGACGTCTGGAAACAGCTAATACTGCCACTGGTTTAGAGATCAGGCCATCTGGGCTGGAGCTTGATCCAGAGCTGCACGTGTGTCCTGACCTGGTGTGTTCTGTGCCAGGACTCCGACCCTGGTATTACAGACCTTTGCTATTGAGGTTCTAAGCAGTCTTCAGCAGAAAAATGTTCTACTCCCTTTTGGGGGGGGGTGTTCTCATCCTCTAAAATTTGTCTAGAGTCATTGTTTAAAGGAATTTGGAGCAGTCTGGGGGAGAGGTTGGTAAATCCCTGCCTTTGTTCCACTATCTTGGCTCTGTCTTTTGTATATATTTTGTAAATAAAAAGCTATCATTAAAAAAAGAAAAAAAAGTAAAAATGTTTTTGTACAAACACAGCCAATGCAGCCAAGACTAGGAAGCAGCAGAAAGCTGGGAAGCAATATTTCCATCCAGTGTTTCTGAGAAAGGCTTCATTTCTAAAATATATAGAAATTAACTCAAATTTATAAGAACACAGACCATCACCCAATAGACAAATGATCAAAGGATTATGAACAATTTTCAGATGAATAAATAAAAGCCATTCCTAAGCATATTAAAAATTACTATACATCACTATTGATCAGAGAAATGCGAACTAAGACAATGCTGATGTATTACTTTACACTTCTGAGATTGATTAAGATGACAGGAAAAGTTGATACACAATGAAGAGGATGTGGGAAAACTGGGATAATAACGCATTACTCATGATGTTGCAAAATGATCAGACCATTCTTTAGAGCGATTTGGAACTATGCACAAAGAATTATCAAATTCCGAATTCCCTTTTATCCAGCAGTATCTCTGCTGGGATCTATAGCCCAAAAAGGGCATAAAAGAAGAAAAAGCTCACCCTTGTGCAAAATATTTGGTAGAAGCCCTTTTTTGTAGTGGGAAGAAAGTATAAATTGAGGAGATGCCCATCAGTTAGGGAATGGAACTGGTTGATTTTAGAAATGCCTGGCCAAATTTGCATGAACAGATGCTGACTAAAGCAAGCGGAACTAAGACAAAATAGTACACAGTAACAAGATTTTGTAATGATCAATTGTGATGACCTTGGCTCTTTTCATCAGTGAGGTGATTCAAGACAATTCCAATAGAATTGTGATGGAAAGTGACCTATACATCCAGAAAGAAAACTGTGGACACCGAATGTGGATCAAAGCATATTATTTTCACCTTTTTTTGGTTGTTGTTTTTTGTTGTGGTTGTTGTTTCTCATTATTTTCCTATTTTCATTCAACTTTTCTTGTTTAACGTGAAGAATATAGAAATATGTTTGGAAGAATTGCACGTGTTTAACTTACATTGCATTACTTGATATATTGGAGGAGGGGAGGGAGAACAATTTGTGATACAAGGATTTGTAAAGGTGAAAATGATGAAATCTATATTTACATGTATTTAGAAAACTAAAATGCTATTTAAAAAAAATATGGAACTGGACTTCTCTCGACTTAGAACTGTAGACTTTGGGAGCAAAAAGGGAACCTAGTGTTAGGTTTTATATGTGAGGAAATTGAGTACTGAAGACAAAAAGGCATTTGTCAAAAGTCATATTGACTGCAAGGGACTTAGCCAAGACTCAAATTCTTAATACTGTGGTAATAGTATCATAGAATTTTAGAATTAAATTTCAGCCCTTTATGAGTTCACTGTATGAAAAAAAGAACACCAAATATAATTTTCTTCATGACTATGGAAAATAATTTGCCACTTCATAATTAGAAAGGGCTTTTATGTAAGGAAAAGAAGCCTAATAATAGTAGCTTGTGAATTATCAAGAAATGGTTACACTTTCTAGGTCTTCTATGAAAGCTTAAATAGAAAAGATGGGAGAAGACAAACTAATCCCAAAAAGTAAAACCCACCTCTTGCAAATTAATGTTAGGTCACAGACATATCTATATCTATATCTATATCTCTATATCTATATCTATATCTATATCTATCTATCTATATATACTCTAATTTACCCTTACATGTGGCTCTAAAGAGTTGCCATTTTTGAGCACTTAGAATATTTTAATTTGATATATTTTAATTAGTTTAAATATATGCTCAATTAAAAAACAAACCTCATTTATTAATAATTTAGATTTCATTTAGTAAAAAATTCAAATTATTACAAGTTCATGTCAAAACTTCAGCCAAAGGCTTTAGGGTAATAAGAATTGAACTATAACCATGATTAACAGTAGATATTTCCTTTTTTAATTCTTTCCATAACATGCACACTTTTTTGTAACTTCATTATGACTTTTTAATCTGATGTGATATTATTAATTTTATATAGAAAATAGTTCACCTCTTCCTTAACATAATGATTAACACTACCGGCACCCGAAATGAATATGAATTACATTAATAATTGGATTTTTTACAATTAAAATTCTTATCATGTTCTACCATTTAAAGAAAAGTTGTTTTGTTTTTTAATGAAGAAAACTAAATCCTAGAGCTGACTTACTAAAGGAGAACACAAAGTATTTTCCTGAATTTTTTCACTTTAGCCCGTTTGCTGTTTTACAGATTCTTCAAATGTGGCCCGTTTCATTTTAAGCCTGTAAAAATAAATATATTGTCAACACTTCAAAGCTTCTTAGAACTTTTTATAGTTAATTTAATTTAACAATTTCTTATAAGATTCAGCACCTCAATTGCAAACCTGAAAGATAGGTTTAAAGGAGAAAAGTTTTTAAAATGCCTCTAAATCCAGAGATTTCATTTGATTCGAATGAAAACAACATGCACAGCTGGAAATGAATGCAGGATATTGAGAGTCAATATAATGTAATTGAAGAAAGGGAGGAACACAGAAAGTCTTATGTAAAAGGCAATGCTTTTTTTGGGTAAGCTTTGATAGGAGTTAGAGATTACAAGAGGTGGAGGTAAATTCCATATTATAGAATATGCAAAGGCACAGACATCAAAGACATCAAAGAATTTGAAATTGAAGAAACTCATATTTGCATATAAATGTTCCTGTCTTTATATACATTGACATTTTTAGACAAATATATCTATCTATTATAAGACACTCTGATACATAGATGACCATGATCTAAAATCACTGTGATTAGGAGTTGTGATTTCCTTGGTGTAGGAAGATACTGTCCACCTATTGAAACCTGCAAGCTCATGTCTTCCAATGTTTCCTGCCAGCATTGAAAAGGTTCAGACTGTGACTGAGGGTCACAGTCAGTATATGTCATCATTAAGATTTGAATTCTCCCCATTAAACTCAGTTCTCTTATCATTGTTTCTGGACATCAAAAAGCCAGTCAATTTTCTTTTTCTTTAATAAAACCTGTGTTTTGATAATTTTTTCAAAAATACTTTTTAAAACGTATAATTATAAGCTACACTAACACTTGGATAATAAAAAAAAAACATTCTATAATGCTTGGGGGAAAATGTTGAAAAGGTACAGTTAATCAAGATGTTTTTTGAAGGGACAGTTTTTTGGAGAGTAAGTATAATAAGACATGAACTTTTTATTGGAATAGGGAATTCTTCATGAGGAAACTCCTAGCAGCATGTATCTGTGGCAGCTCTTCAATATACATTTTTAGAAAACTTTATGTGGAACAAAATGACTGGTTCAGAATAAACATCAAGTAACAAGTCAGATGTACAAAATGAACACAAATTTCCATGATTTGGAGACAGGCTGTCTATACGATGGATTACACTGCTTCTAGCGTAGTTCTAGAGGGGGTAAAATAATTTTCTAGCAGTACTTTATATGGCTTATCCTTTGAAACTCTGCTGATGAAACTGACAATATGAAAACCAATAATTTTTGGAACATGCCATTCAATCTACTTCCCTATAGCTCCATTTCTCATCCCTGAAACTTTGAGGACCAAAGTATCCCTCCTTTTGTGGGAGATAAATTCTACTTAAAGTTCACTTTTGACATTGACATTCCCAATATTGAATACAATTCATTGATTCATCTAAAAATAAATTATATGTAAACAGATTATTCCTCTTACCCATTGGAAAAAAGTAGTTAAAAAAAACTGCATTGTTATGTCATGAATTCATTTTGATTTACACTAAATCTAATCACAGCATTAAATAAAAAAATGCTTTTAACTCTTACATTTGTGCATAATCTTCAAATTCCTTAAAATACTGCCGTTTCTTCTGATTCCCTTCTTGAGATTCTTGCAGCTATAAAAATTCCAAACAATATATTTCCAATTTTTAACTTTAAAAATCAAATCAGAATGTGATCCTTAACTAATTGATGGATTAATTAGTGATGCCTGTACATTAGACATTTTTAATTTGACATTTTTACTTGTCCATCAAGTAGTATTCCATTGCATTGACAAAAACTATGCATTGTAATCTTTCAAATGGCACTATATTCAATTCACTTTCATTTTACATGGGCTCACACCCCATATTACATATGTAAAATCATGTATGATTTCAGTACAGGACACTTCATCAGTGTTTATCACAACCATCCAGAACTAGAAACTCTAAAAGAGTTACCACAAGTAAATAGTCTTAAGAAAATTTCATAGGGTCTTCTGGCTAGTAAATCGCAGAGAATTCATTGAACTTGATTTTCCTAATTCCAAACCAACACACTACATCAAAGATGTCTTGTGTAAAATAATCAAGATTAAGCTTGTTCATTATAAAGCTACATCATGAAATTCATACTCTAATGGACAAATACATGTTTTCAAGAAAAAGCAGTCTTTGGAAAAGTAACGTTCTGATGTAGGTTACTGACAAATTATATTCATGCAATTATCTAAAATACATGTTATAAAGTTTAGATATTTGGCAATTGCTCTTCTAACAGAGCTGCTAACTCAGAAATTTTGAAGTGGGTATGTTTTCATGTTGAGAAGAAGAGAACTAGATTACGAATCATCTAATCTTTTCTCCAACCATAGTGATCTTTCTCTCTCTCTCCCTCCTTTTCTCCCTCCCCTCCTCTCTTGCTCTGTCTCCTTGGCTCTCTCTTGCTCTCTTAAACAAATGCTTATATTGCTCATGTGGTGCTGGCTTCTACTATAATTTGTATTATAAATGCACTTTCCCTATTATGCATTGGCTTCCCAGTGAGGGTGCAAATTCTCAAGAGACAAGAGAGACAAGAGAGTATGGCTTTCCTATATTCTTGATAACCTAGTCGGAACTTGTCATAGTATAAGTCACAGAACTGACATTCATTACTTAATGGACTAATTGTTGAACAAAGAAGAAACAGAACTTTCACCCAATTCTCAGGTAGCTTAGTTACTCTCCTAATTAGGGAAAGAAGAAAGGGAAGAAATGGTGCCAGTTTGCCTTGAATGCCACTTAACTGAGCTAATTCATATGGACAAAGATTGATTGCTTCTTTGCTATTCCTTACAAAGTTCATTCCACACCACACTTCAATCTACAAAAGCTTTTTTGAAAGGCAGTATTTTAATCAGTGTGGGTTAAAAGGCATGGGAGGAAAATGAGAATGAGTGATAAAGGAAACGAAATGATTTGGGAAATAAAATTTATTCCATTTCCAATATTGATTTCTGAAAACTAGAAATGTTTCCTAAGCTTAGCAATATGGAAGAATAAGTTTTGAAAAGACTAAAACTAGTAATAATATATTACTTCATAAAAGTCATTATTAAAAGTTAAACAGGTAACAGAACAGTTGTTGTTGTTGTTGTTTTTTTTTTTTTTTTCCCACATTAGGAGGTGATTGTCCAAGTATGACAAACAATGATTACTTTTAGAGATAACTAAAACTATTGACTTTTGTGTTTCTGGAGCAGAGAAACAAGCATTCCTTAAGTGCTAAGAACTGTGTTAAGAGCTTTACAAATTAGTTTTTCATTTGTTTCTTAAAGTAGCTCTGGGAGGTAGGTGCTATTATTATCTTTATTTTATAATTGAAGGAGCTGAGTAAAATTACTTGACTTCCCCTGGATAACCCCAATAGTGTCTGAGGCCACATTCGAACCAAGAACTTTCTAACTCCAGATATAAAATTATATTCATATTTCCACCAAGCAGCTTATGCTGAATATATATTTGGTTACACAAAGTATGATATACCTGATTTATTCATTATTATTACTTACCAAAAAAAAAAATCCAATCCTTTTGTAAGGATTGATAAACAATATTATGAGTGAAAATATTTATCCCAATAGACAAATGTTATAAATAGCTACAAATTGTAGATGTTCCAGTACTTGTCCATATAAAGGGCAGGCACAGTTATCAGAAAATACATCATAATATTGGTTTAAAAAAAGTGTTATGATGAAAACACTTTGCATTAATCAATGACAAATTACTGAATTTTTAAACACGTACCTTCCTTTTGCTTTCATCTAATTTCTTCTATAGTTGCTTCTGTCTTAAAATCTCTTCATAAATCATGGATTTTGAAGTCATGAATAGTTCTTTTTGGAAATCCACAAGGTTTTGTTGAAGTTTTCTTATTGCATCCTGATTAAAAATATGAATGTATAATTTCTACCGCTGATTTCAGTATTAGATTACATGAAATAAATATAACTTTATTGATATTATTTTAATTTTTGTTAATTGATTTGATATGTTGATTGATATTAATTGATATGAATATTTTTACATTATGTTAATTGCATGAACATATTCAGGGTTATCATAGATTTAGAACTAGTAAAATTCTTAAAGACTATTTAATGCAAGCACCTCATTTTGCAGTTGAGGAAAATGAGATCCAAAGAGATTAAATCAGTTAAATCATAAAAGTAGTCACTGAGAAAAGGATCAGAACTTAGTTCTTAAGACTACAAAGTTCTTTTGATTGTACCACATACCTTCTATTCAGCATGGAGAAAATGCTTGTTTCTCTTTCTTCATCATGAAACATTGTTTTAAATCAGATTTTCCCAGGCCATCTTCTAGAGAATTATAACACCTCCAAAGCCACATAAGGAATAAAGCTTTTTTATGTGCAATTTTACATGGAAGGTAGCGGGTGGGGGAGGATAGAATAGATACATTTTTAGAACTGATAGAAACATTTGCGGTTTTTATCTTCTATTTTTCAGAAAAAGTCTGTATAAAAATGACGCTTTTTCTTTCCTCTCATAGCTTACCCTGGAGAATGATCATTATGCACTTATGCTTGTCAAGCCTTATAAAATTACTTGAAGGGATTGATCTGATTTGAAGAAAGCAAAAAAGGGGGTGGGGAGCAGACTGGAGGGGTTGCCAGCTACTATTCATATCTTCAACTGTCTTTGCCAAGTTTTTAAAGCAGTTCCTTTTTATGCAAGCAGATGAATTATACTCCTGGTTGTAGTCAAAGGGCAGAAAGTGGAGGAAACTATAGAAAATGTGGTAGCTCTTCCATATATCTATATCTATATCTATATCTATATCTATATCTATATGTCTCTATATATACATATATATATGTATACATAGTATGTATGCATGTATATATATATATATATATATATATATATATATATATATATATATATATATACTTATACAATATGGTGAAAGGTCATTGGTAAAAGGAAATAATTTCATTTCATTCTCTAACCCAGCAGAAAGACCAAAGACACCCATACATACATAAATGTACATATACAAACAAACTACAAACGTATGTGTATTAATATACATACTTTATTAAAAATCCTGTGCATTATCAATATAAAGAAAATTATTGCATATGTGACTAATAGTAAATGAGGCTAAAAATAAAAGAAATTAAAAAATTATATATCATTGTATAAGATTAATTATTTTGTAAAAGAAAAAATTCAACCAATATCTAGCAACCTTTTGAAAGGAAACAGGCTAAAAGAAACCAATGTAAAATTATGTAAAGAAAATTGGGCAAAATTGAATTATTATCCAAAATGCCACAATATACCATTGTGAAATGAATAGACTCAAACATATGATTATGAATACTAAAAATAAAATCTAATTTTTTTTACTGAAATTGTTAACACTCTTTCCACTCAGTGTATAAAAGCATCATAGATAACAAAAACTGGTAGTAGATTGTAAAAAGCTATGTATTTTCAATAAATGAAGGGTGGTAATCTCCAAAACTACAATTCTGGACATTATGCAAGAAGTATTAGTGAAAATATACTGACATAAATGAAAAAAAAGATGTAGTAGGGAAGCAAAAGCACATGTTGAAAGAGGGATTTTATTATCACATACCAAAAGTTATTCTTAATGCATAATCACAATATCTTTGAACAAAATTATTTTAAACAAAAATGGTTAATCTTTATAATTTCATTAAAATATGATCAACTGTTTAATATTTCTAAAATCAATTCACAGTAGTCTGAATTAAAACTAGTCAGAATGAGCAACATGTTTTAATGGTTATGAAAAGGGTATCTATCTAATGCCCTACAGTATGGATGACTACTTGGAATTGTTACATTACTACTAGCATATTTTTTAAGCATTAACTTGTTCCAGTATTTCTAACAATTTATTCCATTGCAACATTAAATGGAATACTGGGCAAATTATTAGAACTACAAATGTATCAGTATTTACTTACTCCATTTATATTCATTAATCAATACTATGCATTTAAAATTTCATGGGCTAGCTAGACAATATTTTTAATCAAAAAATCAAAATCAAAAATCTAAAAAATGGATATTGGGTTGATTTTGATCATGAATGGTTCCTCATTCTTTTTGCATGTCTGAGTTTTTACACAAAAAATGACTAATATTAGAAACCTGCTGAAAATACAAATAACTAATTTATCTTGATCAAAATAACATTGAACTTCATTTTAAAATGTTAAATGCTTGTGAAACCATATTATTTAAAGTCCCACCACTCTTTTTGTCTTCTCCTTTTCAAGTTTTTGTAGTTTATTTCTTAAATGGATATTTTCATCAACTAGTCTTCATTTTGTTCTTCTATCACATCTAGTTTTCCAGTGTCAGTATTGAGGGTCATAAAGCTATTCTTCTGGAGCATCAGGACACAATTTGATGCTCCTACTTTGAAGACCCCTTTGTTTTGGGCATCTTTAAATCGTTTTGGAAGGAACTTATTTTCCCTCTGCATGTGGGTTGATCCTTCTGTTATGGACTCTTCTCTGAGAAATGATCTGTTCAATTTTTCATTTTCTGTATGAATTTGGTCTTCATATTTCTTTATTTTTATCTTTCACCTGGTTTAATTTTCTCTGTGTAATTTCTAACATTAATGTCTTTTCTCTGAGGGAATGACATAGTTGGTATCTCTCATTTTCATCTTTAGATATATGAATTAACAGCTAGTCCTTTAAAGGAAGGAACTCATCTTGTAGTTGCTGAAGATTTAGTTTTGGTGTTGGATGTTCCTGATCACGTATAGCAGAACTTACACAGGAAGGATGATCCATTTTTGTCTGTAGTCTTTCTCTATTTTGTTTTTCACCTTCCAATCTAGAGTTCAATATTGCATATTGAAAAAAATTATAAGTAATTGTCTTATGTGTCTTGAAAGATTATTAAAAATGGATGAAACTTTAAAATAGTTGAAAGGAAATGTTACAGTGAAGTTTGTGAGGGAAATTTGAATTCTAATTTTCAGGATTCTTTTTTAAAATTTAATATTTTTCCTATTGTATTTTAAATAAGTTTTTATTTTCAAAATACATGCAAAGATAGTCTACTTACCCTTACTTACCCTTGCAAAACCTTGTTTCTGAAAATTTTTCTCCCTTCATTCTCCCCACCCTTTCCCCTAGACAGCAAGTTAACCAATATATATTAAACATGTGCAGTTATTCTGTACATATTTCCATTTATATCATGCTCCATAAGAAAAATCAGATCAAAAAGGGAAAAAAATGGGAAGGAAAAAAATCAAGCAAACAACAACAGAAAAGGTAATACTATGTTGACAACTACATTCAGTCCCCACAGTTCTCCTTTTTGCTACAGATGGCTCTCTCCATCACAAGTCTACTAGAATTGATCTGAATCACTTCATATTGTTGAAAAGATCCAAATATATTAAGATCCTTTTGAATCTTTTAAGATATCCATCAGTATTTTAAGTCTTATACTAGTCAAAGGGTCTGCTTACAGTCTGTTTTTACCACTATTTTAATGTTTGAAGATGCAGACTGCATGTTAAATGAAGGCATCTAAACCCCCGAGTCAAGAATTCTGCCTATGCTATTCTTACTGAAGAAAAGAATTTTCTGGAATGGGAAACAGAATTGGAAATGATTTTCAGGAAAAATTAAGGAGATCAACTTGGATTAGAGACATGTTATGTTGTTCCTATTTTTCTTATAATTTTCAGTATTTCCCAACCCTTCATGATTGAGGTATTGAAGACAATGTCTTCATAAAGTTTAACGATAAATGAGAAAATAATTATAATGAACAAACAAGGAATATAACTTGTTGGATTAGAATCATATAGAATGATTGTCTTACTGAAAATATAAAGGACAGGGTCTATTGTGAGGGAGAAATCAATCTCAAATACTCCCATAGGAAAGTCAAAAGAGATTCTGCATGCTGACTTATGCTATTATTGTATATAATAGAACTCCCAGTAAGTCAACCATTATTAGAAAACTAGCATTCATTTAATGTTTCCTATGTACCAAGTACTGTGAGAAGCACTGGGGATATAAACAGAGTCAAAAATACCAATCCCTGCCCTCCAGGTGCTTATGGTCTATATGAGTAAAACAACAATTAAATAAAGGATATGAAAGCAAGTTACATATCAAATATCTTGGAGATAATATCAGAAAAGAAGGCACTTAATTACTAAAGGGACTGAAAATTGACAGTCAAATTTGAGAAAAACCAGGATAGAGTTACATGAAGTGATACATACTTAAGTGAGCAGAATGAGCACATTGTACTTCAATATTGGCTGATGATCCTCTATCAATAACTTAGCTCTTTTCAGCAACACAATGATCTAAAATAATATCAAAAGACCCAGGAGAAGAAATGTTATCTACATCCAGAGAAACAACTGATGGGAGCCTGAATGCAGGTCAAAGTATACTATTTTCATGTTTTTTTGTTTATTGTTTTTTTTTTTTTTGTTTTGTTTTTGTTTTGTTTTGTTTTGTTTTTTGGTTTTGGTTTTGTTTTTTTTCCCATTTAGGTTGTTTCTTTTATGATGCCATGATTAATATAGAAATATGATTTACATGATAACATCTATATAATCTATATTAAATTGTTTATAGTTTTAGGAAGGAGGAAAGAGAAGGAGGAAGAGAGAAAATTTAGAAATCAAAATGTTTTAAAAATCAATGTTAAAACAAGTCTTTACATACCATCGGGGAAAAAAGAAAAAAGAACGAAAAAAGAAAGAAAAAACAAAAGCAGGTAGGCCAGTTTAGTTGGATCTCTGAGTTAGGGAGAGCAGTAAAGTGTGAGAAAACTTAAAAAATAGGAAGGGATCAAGGTATAAAAGCTTTTAAGTGCCAAAAAAAAGAAGTTTATATTTACTCCTGGAGGTGATAAGCAACCAATACTACTAAAGGAGGAGGAGAAAAGACATGGCAAGATTTATGCTTGAAGAAAATCACTTTGGTAGCTTTGAAGAATCGATTAGTGTGTGGAAGGCTTCATTCAGAGAAAGAAAGAGGAAGTATATAATAAAATAAGCAAGAAGCAATGAATGCCTGCATTATACTGATGATTGTAATTCAATAGAAACGGACCATTATGAGAGATGCTAGAAAGGCAGAAAATTTGTCATTATAAAAAGAAGGAGTTAAGGATGTTCTTAAGGTTGCAATCCTGGGTGAATCAGAAGAAGGTGCTCTCACTGATAATAGATATATTTAGAAGAGGGAGGGCTTAGGAAGAAAGATATTTCTATTAAGGGCAACATCCCATTTGAGATTTCCAAAAAGAAAAAAAAATTGCGAAGTATAGAAGGAGCTCAAGAGAGAAACTAGGGCTGAGTGTATATAATTGTGGAAATCATCCCTCCATAAGGGTGCTAAGGGAACTCATGAGGAGCCGATGAGACCATCAAGAGAAACACTACCATTTCCGAGGTTGTAAGCTCCATTACAGCTCAGGCCATGTTATATTCTTCTCTTATCTGCTCTAAAGTTTCACAAATTGTTTTGTATATAACAGGGGACTAGGACATTTACTGAGGAATTTGAATAAGCAGATATTTATGGCATATCAGAAATAGAAACTACCTTTCTAACCTTATTATACATTACTGCCCTCTTTGCAGTCTACAACCCAGTCAGTGTCCTTCTTGTGGTTCTATACAGGACAACACAGAACTCCATTTCCCAAAGCCACACCCTTGTGCAGGGTGTCTTCTCAGCCTGGAGTACACTGCTGCTTTCCTAACCTCCCTCTCCATTAGAATTTCTTTTAAAACTCTTGTTTAGTTACCTTCTTTACTTGAAGTTGCTGCTATTACTTTCCCCTGAAAATCATGCCCTCCTTCCTGCTCCAAATTTTGTGACTTTGTGTTTACATTTATATTTATATGCCATATTCTTGGATTGAATGTGAACTTCCTGATGGCACTTCAGTTTTGCTTTTCACCCTCAGTGCCCACAACAGAGCTTGGTACACACAAGGCACCTGATAAATATATGTTGATTAAAGAAATCTGTGCTTCAGAAAATAAGATGATGAAATAAAAATGGGCACCTACCGGAAATTGTTCCAAACAGGAAGATGGACCACATGCCACTGAATAAAAAAGATTAATTATAGGGTTCATTATACTATTATGTTAAAGATTTTTCATTTTTCATTTCCTAACCTCAATTTTTCTTGATTTTACATTAAATTTTGTAATACAATGCTTCATTGTAAGAGAAATGCTTTCAAGTCTTTACTTAAACTTATGAGTACCATACCTGCCTGCATAGAGTTCTCTATCACATTCTACTTTGTAATGCCTTAATTGGGATTTAGTTTTACTTCTTTCTGAGAATTTTTCCTGGATTGCACTAATGATCTTTTCTATACGCTTAACTTTTTTTTGTTGTGTCCATTGCGATTTTTAAAGTGTTACTGACGATTCGTACATAAAAACTTCTTCCTGATATTCACCAAGGTAAACTGAATCTGCATAAAGAAAAATACAAGTAAATAAACATAGTAGGATTTTAAATTCTGCAGGACAACAGCAATATATTTAGAATTCAGATCCTTTGCTACTGATAAAATAGTCTCCACATATGAATCTTAAGATTATACCAAAATATTATTTTGTCAGTAGATTTAAAGTGAATTTAAAATAACTTATTATGCATTATTGTTGATTGCTAAAGAGAATCTCGAAGTTGCACATTTATTAAGAACATTTTGGAGATTATTAATATTTTGGTCACTTAGAGAAAGATTCTACAATTTTACTTATCATGTCAATTGCTTCTATGCTTTTCTATTATCAACCAAGGAAAATTCATAGATCTTATGCTGGCATTCAAAATGTATAATGCACATATAATATAGCACATATAGAATTGAAATACAACTTCCCCAAACTTATTCTACAAACTTTTATTGATTGAGAAAATGAATCTCCAAAATTAAGTGATTTGTCTATACGCACAAAGCTACTCCTTGTACACTTTTAATAATTTACCTTTTCATATTTATTTCTTTTTGTTATATATTGTCCAGTAAAATTGGACTTTTCACTGTCATTTTTCTGCCTCTTTGCTCACAATTTCCATGTAAGAAATCTTTACTCCAATCCCCTAGACTCCTATGACTTACGGAATTCCTACATATCTTTTAAAATTTTACAAAACAAATGATACTTCCAATTTTTAATTTTTTTATACTTGATAGCTGATGTTCTTTCCCACTTTATACCTCACATAGCAATATGACTATACTCTTTATTTACTTGTTATTTTATCATTTAACTGTTAATTATTTGGGTATTTTAAAATTAGGTTTATCTGTATAAGCTCTATCCCCCTCATAGACTATACATTCACTAAGGACAAAGACTTTGTCTTATCTAAAATTTGCGTATTTGGCACACAGTATGCTTTTTGCACTGGAACACATAGTGAGCCCTCTTTGACTACTTCTATAGCTGAAAAATTATCACCCGGAAGTTGAAATAATAATCATTTTTAGCTTGGCAAAGTCTGCCAGAGATTAGATGCCAATACTAGAGCCTCCAAGAACACAAAGTCATCTCTATTCTACTATGGGTCAATGCAATAGAACCTGTGTTTTCTTCTTGGATATAAACTTTGGTTTTGTTGGTTATTTGGTTACTGTTGGTTACTGTTAAACACTGCTATCCACTGGAAAATTTAAAATGATTCTTACCCTTAATATGATTTGAGGGAGAAAAATTACAATCCACTGTATCTGTCTCAAGTGACTGAGTGAGGTCATCAAGTGTTTTTGCAGCCATCTCTCCTTTATCCTATAAAATACATAAAGGCAAAGTAATAAGTCGATGTAAAATTATTGTAAAATAAACAGAAATGATAACAATGACTAATATTTAGGTAGCAAGTTAAGCTTTTCACAGCAGTTATTTATTATGCATTATCTCACAGCATCCAAACAAAAATTTCATGACAAAATCACTACTCATAATTATTTTACAAAGGAGTAAACAGGCTATAAGAGATGTTAGGTTACTTGTCCAAAATCATACAATCAGCCAAGAGCCCAAGAACAGCTTCAAATTCAGGTCTTCTTGACTATTCACTAGGCCCCATACCTACCCAGAACCTGATTTAGCAACCTTATATAAATTAACGTAAATAGTTACAACATCTCTTATACTTAGCCAATAGTCTTTATCTTACTTATGAAGGAAATGAAGGAAACTCCAGCAATATAATTAATCTTCTGGCATTAACAAAGGACACATTTCATATGAAGACTATTTCTAATGCTATCTTTTTTCAGAATAAATATTCCTGTTTCATAATGCAGAAAAAGATTCTTTTCTGTTGACTGAAAATTGCATTATTTTCTAAATTAATTTATATTTTAGCAGGATTTATAATACCTTATTATTTTTTATTTAATGTATTCTTTACAAGCCTAAAAGACAAATAATTTATTTCCACATAAATATAAACGGGAAATGTATTGTTGTTGTAAATATTTGATTTTAATATAGATTACTTCAAAATCATATGGTTTTCATGTTTCTAGTCAATCACATAAACCACAGACTATGACATTATTTTATCTCAGAGCCATAATTTATAATAAATACTGATCTTTTCCTCTTTTAAAAGTATTTTTCAATGTGATTTGGAAATTTTGTTTTTAAAAATGTTTGTTTTTAAGTTTCCCAAATCTTTTTTTAACCTTCTACAATTGGGCATTAAGAAATCCATTATAATTATGTATAGTAAAATAACAAATTTCTGCCTTCCCTATGTCCAAAAAAAAAAAAAGTCCAGAAAGATGATCTCTTTTAGTGAAAACTATTGTAATAAAAGCAATAAAGCAGAACACTCTGCTGCATGCACAAGGAACTTAATATAGTTATTGGATGAATAACGACAGTTCATGTTCCCATAGCACAAGAACTTTGCTTACAACAATCCTGCTGATAACCCAGGTATTATCATCCCTATTTTACAAATGTGTGTGTGATATGTCCTAGATTCTACTGCTAACATTGGCCTTGTGGTGCAGTGGCAAGTGAAGTGAATCTGGAGTTCAAACCCCAGCTCTTCTTCTTTTTCACTGGTATCACTGAAAATAAACCACTTAGGAGCCCGGACTACATGATCCCGGCACTGCCTTCCAGTTCTCAACCCACTCTAGAACAGTGGGAGACAGGAGACTTGAGTCTTAAATCTTCTCACTCCGAGACTGGGATTATTACTAATGCTTGGGTATGTATGGTGAAAACTACTTTTTACAGACAAATGTCAATCCTGCTGTGTTCTGTTACCCCCAAAGAGTAAATTGGAGTGTATATCACTGGGGCAGGTTCCCCATATCTGAGAAAAGGAGAATTTCAACCATCAAACAGTGGGAAGTAATGTGGCATGTATAAAAAAGGGGAGTTTGGGCCCACTAGCTTTCCTGGAATGCATAAGTCTCACGCACCAGAATACTCAGAAAGAACACAAACAGAAAAAAAAAAAAAAAATCAGGAAAACAGTTTTCTAGAAAGAGAAAAAGCACACATTGCTAATATTTTTCTATGAACTAGTCCAATAGTAGTTTACCTTAATTCATCAGAATCTGTCTCACTTAAGGTGCTGTCATCATGACTACAGAGTAGGATATCAGATGAGGAATTCATGTTTTCACAAGTCATACTAGAATCTTTGGAAATCCACTTCTCCTTTTCAGGCTTTTTTACATTTTTCCTATGCATGTCAGAGTCATTGCAGGAAAAAAAAATCCATCAGGGTATCTTTAAATTATTCTTTATAGAAAAAATTTTCATAAAACAGTGAGGGAAATTTATTTTTGCTCTTTTAACACATACAACATTTTACTTCTAGAATAAACTTCCTTAACTAAGGTACTGATCATATCATTCCCCAGATCATAAACTTTTAATAGTCCCTCTCTGTTTGTAGTGCATTAAACTGCACTGTCTGCCTGTGAAGCTTCTTCATCTAAATCCAACAAAGATTCCCACATTCCTTCCCAGAAAACAAGGTTGTTTCCAATCACAGCTGTCTTCTCTAGTCTAGGAATAGATTCTGCTTATTTCTCATCCAACTTATTTTTTAACAGACAATGTTTTCCATTTGTTGCCTGTACTTGGACTAAAAAAGATCAGTCATGTAAATGCAGGTTGTTGTGATTAAACAATTTGTGTGCAAAATATCAGGAATTTATCAAGACAGGCTTCCTATAGAGACAAGGCCAGGAGAAAGTCTTAATTGATGATTGTAGGTTGAATTCTAAGAATTCATAGAATCCAGGAGGAGGGAAGTGACACTTTCCTTATACTATGCCCTGATCACAACTTGTTTGAAGAATATGTTCATTCCTGGGAGATATATTTTAGAAAAGACAATTAGCACTTAGAATAATTCCAGAGAAGAGAAATCAGGATGGTGAAGGAAAAAGACCTTGTTAAATAAAGGGCAACTGATGATGTTTACCATAAAGAAGAGAAGAGAAAGAACTGGGATGAAAGGAAGTAGTATATGTGCTCAAATATAAAATAAAACAATGTTTAATTGACCCTCCAAAGGCTTTCAATACTAGGCACAGGAAACACATTTGGGATCAATGTATGAAAAACAAAGAACACAAAAGCAACCCACTTCCAAACAACTAAAACTTATTTAAAAAGGAATGGACTGCCTATGGAATTAACACATTCCTTTCTCTCTCTCTCTCTCTCTCTCTCTCTCTCTCTCTCTCTCTCTCTCTCTCTCTCTCTCTCTCTCTCTCTCTCTCTCTCTCTCCCTCTCTCTCTCTCCCTCCCTCCCTCCCTCCCTCTCCCTCCCTCCCTCCCTCCCTCCCTCCCTCCCTCCCTCCCTCTCTCTCTCTCTCTCTCTCTCTCTCTCTCTCGCTCTCTCTCTCTCTCTCGCTCTCTCTCTCTCTCTCTGTGTGTATGTGTGTGTAGGTGTGTGTGACAGAGACAGAGAGACAGGGACAGAGAGACAAAGAGAGGGACAGAGAGATTGTACATGCTAGTTATAACTTTGAGCAAAGGTAGTAAGATTGTTCTTTATTTACCTCAAATGGACTTCACAAACCTACCTGTTGCTCTGTTCATGTAGCTTTTAGATAACTTCATCTTCCTACTCTGATAAAGTTTCAAAGAAGAAATTTAGTGGGAAAAAGCACATTTTGTAATCATTCTTGATATCCATTTTATTCCATCATGTAATTTTATTCTCAGATTTAACAACATTTAAAAAGAATGCTTGCTAGCAACTTACCCTCTTTTGATGCCCTTTTTGTCAAACTTTCCCAAAGAATAGTAATTTCTCTGGTGCTTTAGCAGCATTTCCTCTCTCCAACTGCTAAACACACACCCCAATGAGTTATTTTTACCCAATGGCAAGAAAAATTTTAAAAACAAAAATATTCACAGCAACCACTTTTTGTAGCAGCAAATAACTGGGAATGGCTAAGCAAATTGTGTTTTGTTGATGGATGCATGGTCATTGTGTATGGTTAGAAATCATACTTATATAAAAGCATAAGAATATTTATATGAATTAATGCAAAATGAAATAAGGACAACAGGACAACAATATAAATTTTGACTATAATAATGTTATTATTGAGGACAATAAAATAACTGCAATTTAATACTGTGAAATTATAATGTCAAAGCTTAGTCCAGATGAAAGGGTATCACCTCCTATTTATGCAGGGTGGAAGACTTTCAATATGGAACACTGCATGTAATAGTGATGTATTAATTAGGGATGTTTCACTAGAAGGCTAAGGAAAGAGATCTTGAAAAATGAAGCTGATATAAAAGTAATACAAGATGATTTTTAAGAAAGGAAACTTTCTCTCAATTGTCCATTGCTTTCCTGTGTCTTACTAATAAGTCTAATATGGTTTCACTAATCAAAGGAATAAAGTAGATAACTTTCTGTCTGCATGCAACTATGGTCACAATGTATGAATACTGGCATTGAAGCAGGGAAAGATGCCCTTTTTCAGTGTCTCCCAAATAAGTTATATATTGTTGTTTTCCTAATGTATCTAATTTGTTTTTATCTTAAACTTAATTGTTCAAGGAAAAGTTTTTTAAGGCTATTAAATTACTTTTCAATTTTATTTTCAATAAAAGTAAATCCAGGCTTAATTTTTCAAACACTCTCTACTTTCTAAATGTTAGTCCAGATCACTTCCACATTTCAGCTCTCCTAAATTGGAATTTTAGAGGTCTTCAAGTATGTACAGTCCCAAAATGAATTGTGAACCCTCTTTACTGTATTCCTGTGTCTCATCTTGTGGTGCTAAGACTTTGTTAGATGGGGCAGCAGGTAGTTGTTATTTGTTTTTTTCCTCTTCCTCAACCTGTCCAGTAGCCACATGAGCACTAGAAGGCCTTAAATGCTAGGTGAGCACTGCTCTCTACAACTCTGTCAATTCCCCCTTTTGATTCTTCCATCCTGAAAGGATATTAGCCTTTTTTCTCCTCAGGCCTGTCTTACAGAGTGATGTGTTGGTAAATAGATCTTTTTAATGAGTTGCATGTCTGCAATTAAAAGTGTGAGGTTCTTGAGATTCTAGGTTTTCTGAGTTTTTTGGTGGTATCCGCAGTGCTTGGCTCATGATAAGCACTTAAACGGGTTCATTCTTAGACATTTCTCTATTGATGGGAAACTTTTTAACATCTAAAAGAACCCAACTAATTTTTGGAGTAGCTGTAAGCCTATTCTCATATCTCATTAGCACTTATTATTTATACATTTGCAAACATTTGAAAATTCCCTTGCTTTGCTCCTTGCTATCCATATCTTTTTTTTCATCCTATTCTTTTGGAACCCCTCAAAGGTTATCTAACTCTTTTAATATACACTGATATAACAATTCCAAAATAAAAGAACATACTTACAGTAAGGAACAATATACATTCATGGGACCTTCATTCCTTTCTCAGCAAAAAACAAGTGGATGCAGAGTGAATCAGAATCTAGATTTTTAGAGCAAACTAAACATACCATGAATGTTAATATTTGATAATAAACATATTTTGAATATTTTGACAAACTTACCCCTTAAAAATTGGTGCCCAAGTGCTAAATTTTCCCTGGAGGAAATGCCCATTATGGGAATTTCTTCCCCAGGAAGTGTGTTTTCTTCATCTTTACCAAGCTGATGATTCTCCATTGAAAATATCTCATTAACGTTGCCATCTCTTCTGTTTTTAGTTAATTGATCATCTTTTCTCTCGAATGACTCCATTTCGTTGTGTTGATGCTTTTGCTCCACCTAAAAGGAAAGCTTAGTATCATTGCCACTTTATTCCTTATCTGCCTCTGTGAGAGAGATGTGTGTGTGTGTGTACATATATATGTACATATACACATATCTATTCTTTAATACATAATATTTCATATACGTATTTATATGCTAACTTAGGTACAAATACTAGATTTGTGATTTCTCTAGTACAAGGATCTACTTGAAGAGAAAATTCCCTCTACGAATTCCACCAATAACTAGAACATGGAGATGTTTATTGACTTGCCTATCTATGTCAGAAGTTGGACTTGAAAAAGGTCTTCTTGGCTCACTATCAAATATGCTATGCTAACTTTAATTTTTCTATTTTATTTTGAAATACACATTATCCTCAATAGATATTACCTTCATTTTTATATCATAGTCAAAAATGATGATACTTTTATAAGTTTTGTTAGAAAGCAGAAAAATTGGTTCATTTTTCAAAATGATAGCTTAATTATCACCTCATTTTGTTTTCTCATCCTATTTTCACATGCTTCTCTCATTTCTCTCCTTTAACAAGCAGACAGGGATAAAGAGATAAAATAGCTGACTTATTTTTGGCCTTTTTTACCATGTCCCTATGACGAACAAATAGACCCAGTTCATTTTTAACTATAGGATGATTGTTTCCAATCCCATTTCTCATTTCTTTTTCCTTATTGTCAAGTTCAAAAAAGTACTACAAAAAACAAAAACAAAAAATACCCTAAAATTAGTCATTGAAATATTGGGTTAAAAACACAGGAAATTGAGGAGAGTGAGATTTAGGCAATGTGACTGCTACATTATGGAATATCAGTGCTATTCCCTGTGCAGGTGCACTGAATCACAATCTTTTTAGGAAAGAAAAAAAAATTAGGAAAAAACAAAACAAAACAAAAAAACAACCTTAGTCTAATGCTCTCATTTTGTTGATGAGGAATCTGAAGCACAGATACATTAAGTAATTTGGTCAAAGTCATGATAATAAACTAATAGCAGAATCTAGTATTTCTGGGTATAGGCCCCACATTTGATTCAGAATGAATTTGCATTATTTCGTACTTTGTAGAGAGATAGACAGTTGTAGATTGATAGATTTCAGAGTTAGCATTGAGTTTCTCATCAGAAGTTTTAAGCTTAAATACCAAATTGAGATTCTATTTCCTTGTTTGTAAAGATGTCCCAGCACTTTATAGGAATAGAAATGAAGATCAAATGGGAATACTTTGTAATGAGAGTTATACTCTCATGATGTTTGGACAGGACCTTTAAGATCATCAATGGGAGTGACTCCAAGTGAGGAAACTCCCTCCATAAAGTCAGGTCAGCCTCTGCTTCTAGTAGCAGTTGCCTGGTAAAATCAATAGACTTGCCCAAGATAACATAACACATTAGAAGCAGCACTTGAATCTAAGTCTAACTGAATGAGTTTGGCTCTCTCTCCACTATCCTCTCTTTTATCTTCAGTTATTATTGTGAAAGGATAATGATAATTATAAGATAGACACATAACAGTACATATGAACCAAGAGACTCTGGCCATGTAGTCTAACTTCTCTAAGCCTAACTCTTCCTCAGTGATAAGATAAGGGGATTTGACTCCATGACTGTCAATGTTCCAAAAAATAAAACTCAATGAATGAACTATACTAATTTAATAGTATCTAAAGCCAGTCTCTTGCACAACCATATCACAAGTCAGTGTTTTGCTATTGTTTTGCTATCTTTTCTTCTAGTTTACATTATTTCTAAGTGCTAAAATGACAGGTACCTATAGCAAATTAAAATATATTTTGAAAAAGCAAGTCAATGCAAGAAGAGGAGCACTAAACTTGAAGAGAGAAAATCTAGGTTTAAGTTTCAATTCTGTAATTTATTAGTGGTGGAATAGAGAAATAGTAAATTGATGACTGATATTAAATGATTAATTAGCAAAATTGTGTTTCATTTTGTTTTGAAACACAAAAAGTCATGATTTTAGTTATATGAGTAAAGGTAAATAAGCAGATTGTCATAAATGTATTAATTTAGTCAGATGAATTTTTTAGAAATTTCCAAAGTTTGGCTTATGTTTTCAGTATTTTAAGTCACAACACATTACATTTGGTTAAGAAAATAAAAATGACCATAGAAAGCAAAATTCTTTCAAATGTCATATATTACAAGGATTTGCATAAAAGAAAATCTGAGTTCTTTATATGTCTTTTAGTTTGTGTTCTAATTATCTTTAGGCTTATCCTAGTTCTTTTGGTTACCTAGTCTAATATTTCAATTTGTATGTCTGATTTAGAAAATTCATTGGTTACATGCCAAATATTTTGGAAATTGATGGAGTAATTTAGATGACCAAAATAAAAACTGTAAAAAAGATTTTCTGGATAATTTTCTTAATGCAACTTTCAATGTAAATTGTACAAATAGCAAGCATGTGAACATAGCATTTTCATCATATGAAAAATCAATTGCACGGGAGGATTGATGAAGATGAAAAATAAATAGAATATAGAGTGTCAAAAGGTGAATCTACCTCTTTTTCTGATGGTATTTTTTCTTTATCCAATGTCAGGGACTCTGCTTGCAACATTCCTAAATCATTTGTTAATCTTTGTGAATCTTGCTTTAATTTTTTATCCAGGTGCATTTTTGAGATTTTGTCCCCATCTGGAAGGGAGTATCTCCAATGCCTTAGCTCACTGGTAGAGTTACTGGCATTTTAATCACTATCCTCAAATGATATTTCTATATGTTTGGTTTTCTTCTTACATTTTCTTGCAATATAAAGTTCAGGCTTTTTTTCTTGGCTGATTGCATCTTCCTTCATTTCATTTGAACCCGCTCTTTTTATATTTTCTTCATTATAAGCAAAATCTTCTTCATATATATTAGAAGTACATTCAACTTCTGTGTGAATATCATTCTTAGGCTTTGGGGTGCCAAGAATGTTTTCTTGCAAAGTGCTCTGTAAATTCTGGAAAACAACATTTTCCAAATCATGCTCTCTTCCTTCAGGAAATGACGGATGAAGTCCTGCAGGGAGAGGGCCTTGATATGTCTCCTTTTCCTCAGAGTCACTTAAGGTATTTGCCAAAGTAGATGTAGCTACCTCTCCAAACTCATCTTTTTGGAGTTTCTCTTGAGTGTCATCAGCAATTTGGAACTTTTTCTCAATTTCACCATGCACCTGTGTTAACTTAGTTTTCTTGATTCTAAATTTATTTTTAAATTTCATTTTTTTCTCTTTGTCCCTCATTTTTTCAGGATTTTCTGTGCAATTTGTATCTGCATCTAAATGTATGTCCTTAACATTAGATTTCTTATTGAATTTTGCTTGTGGAGATCTTCTTTTCCAATTCAAAAATGGGAAACAAAGACACTGAAATCGTTTCCTAGATGCTGTTTGTTCTGGTATGCTGGTTGTTTCCAAAGTAACTTTATCCTGGGGTAATGAAATAAGGACAAAGAACAATTAGAACTCAAACAAATAATAGTTAAACTTAATCTTTTAATCTTAGTGTTTTACATAATCCCAAATCATCTATGTTTCAAAAGAATGTTAGAAAAAATTAAATTTTCTCTAAATGAAAGAAAAAAAATGAAATTTTAAAGTAAGTTTTAGCTAGGATATTTTGTATTAGGTTAATATTATACTTGTATTGCATACTATGCATACTATATTCCCAAAAAAACAAATAGAAAAATTTCTCATTTCTTATTTTAATAGTTTTTCCTGCTCTAAAAGGACAATTTTTTAATCAAAAATAGATTGTAAAGAGATTTTGTTTTTAACTGATAAATTTAAATGATAAATTTTGAAATAATAATACAGATCTGCTTAGCCAAAAAAAAAGTAAAATATAAGGTTGAAATGGGATAAAAAATTAGAGAGATATTTTTAACTAGTAAATTTTTTCACCACATTTATGTGTTTCTCTATTATTCATTTTGTAATTTCTTTGAATTAAAGTTCAAATAAAAGTGTAAAAATAGCAAATGTAAATTATGACGTAAGTGTGAGGAAAACTAGAATGTGATTTAAAGGAAACTTATTTTCAAAAATATATACCTATATAGATTGTCCCCTTCTGAGTTCAGTTCGAGTCCATATAATCTCTCTTTTTTAAAAATTAGAGGATAAGACTGGGCAAGAGAAAACAAATGCTTTTTGCATATAATTAAAGAATAAGAGATAAGAAATGATTACAAAATGATAACTTAGGGACATTAATAGAATTATTCAGCCATGGAGTATTAAGTAACTATTTCAAAATAGTCAAAATGTGATTCCCTGACCCAGTATAATCATTCAAATGTTCAAATGAGTTGGGATTATAATTCTATAATTAAATGGGACAAACCACAATATCGATGCCTACCTACAGATATTTTGGAATAAATTGTTTTTAGAATCACATCATTTACAAATAACAGTCAAATTTTTTTTTTCTTGTTCAGTCATGTCTGACTTTTTTCAAGACCTACAAACAGCTTCTTCCGTATCTAAAGACCCACTGAATTCTATTAATTGCTAACCCTGGCCAAAACAATCCAGGAGCCTGGGACTCCACACACCTTCAAGATCATAAAAAGGAAATCCTGGAGTCCACTCTTGGCAGGAGCCCTAAAACATGGTGTCCTTACACTGGCCATGTAAGAGTTCCTGTCTACCCAGGGACCAGCTCTGGCCCTGGCATCTTTCTACCTTTACCCTTACTTCCAAACCCCTACAATACACCTTTTTTTTTTTTTTTTTTTTTTTTTTTTTTTTTTTTTTTTTATCAATCTAGGTTTTCGGGTCTGTAAATTCCTTTACAGGGACTCTGCGCCATCACTAGACTGCTTTGAACTATGTATCCTTGCACCAAACCCAAAGGGGTTCCCCTTCCCTAACTCTCATCAAATCTTCCTGACTCCAGATCTGAATCTCTATCTCCTATGCCACTTAGTTGTTGACAAATATGTAGAATATATTTATACTTTAAATTGCATTGAATGTCATTTCTCCAAAATTAGACATTTATTAACTCCTACTTGAATTGAGATGGCAAAATCTTATTGGGCTGATTTTCATTATATCCCAAACAAACAGATTCAGCAAGAAAACAAAAGCACTACAACTGCATAAGAATATCATCCACAATATCCCTAAAAAGTTGACAGTGAGCTTCCAGCTAGAGACATTAATTGTTGGGGTCCATATTGCCTTCTAAAGCAGTTATGTTTTTTGTTGCTCTATCCATGATGGAGAATCTGTTATTTCCTTTAATGAACACAGATCAAGCAATAGAATCTTTTCATGTAAAACTAAGGGCTGAAGTATAGACCTCAATGATAACTATTTTCTGTTCTATATCATGGCTATTCCTGTAGCTGAAACCTATGGATTTTAAGAAGATATTCAATTCACTGATTTGTTGATGAGTGTGCTAGTATTTGGGCAATACTCAGATTAAAATTCAATAATTAATTCACGAGGATGTTATCCGATCTGAATTGTTGATTTTTAAGAAATCACATTGGAACAGTCATTTCAATTCTTGTTTCTAGGCAGAGAAATAATGATTCAAAAATATGATTGAAATGTATTGTCTAGAAAAGATTGTGAAAAGGTTGTGAACTGGAATCTCGTTGTAGAAAGATGGTGTTGGGAAGGTAAAGCTCTGTGACCTGCTTTGTTTTTCAAGCCTCTCTTGTCTCTTGATTGTGCAGGTTGTTCTAACAAAATGAACATGATAAAAAGACTATTGAGAGCAGATTCTATCTTGCAAAAAGCATCTGAAACCTGGACTTTAGAACTCTTCTGATTTCAGTTAAAGAAGATATTACTAGTTAGTGAGACTAAAGCATGACACATCCTGAGTCTATTCCCCACTGAGCTCAAGTAATGTGGTTAGGGTTAGCACCAAAAAAAACCCTTCAGCTAATTTGCACATTGAACTGAAAAATCTTTGCCTAAAATCTTTGAGTAATTACAGTTTACCAGGGAGTTGTCATGGTATTAGGAAAGGTTAACGTTGTTATGAATTCCTTGGAAGTTCCATCATGAGTAATAAATAGTTCCTGCATATTTCCCATAAGAAAATCCAAAGATGAATCATTAAGAATTCATATGTGTTCAATAGAACAAAATATACTAGATATCTCAGAAGTTTCACTTTAAAAAAAATTCTCATCATTCTAAAGATAGAAGACTAGATCCAAGGAATGTCAAAACCCAGTGTGCCTGGATTTCAACAAGTATTTCAAAAAGTTTCTCACAAGATCTTTGTGGCCTAGGAGAAAAATGTGGACTGTATTAAAGAAAAATTTGGTAGATTAGGAGTAGTTTCACTGGGTGGATTTTAACAACACCAATTTTCCTGGAGGGCAAAGGGTAGCTTTACCTCCAGGGCTTTCTCTATCCAACACTTTACACTGATAATCAGGATGAAGTAATAGATCTAATACTTATTAGCAGAATTGTCAATGGAATGGGATTGATAGAGGATACAGAAGAAATAAATCAAAGAACTGAGATTCCAATGGATCTTTATAGATTAGAACAAGGAGGTAGTGCTAACAAGGAATATCTCAAAGGGGACAAATTAAAATACTGGAATTATATTTTTAAAAAGCAGCTGCATATGTATACAATGGGGCAAAACAGTTTTTCATAAAAATTCTCCAAGACCAAGAAATGTTTGTTAGTGGGACATAAGTTTAATATGATGAGGGTATCAAAAGGGATTATATGATCTTTGCAGCAAAAGTGACGGGCCTTATTCTATCTTCATAATTCCACATGATTATGTTTAGGTAGGACACTGGAAAAGTGCAGTCCAGAGGAACTAAAAGAGTCATTAGAAATCAACCACGATTTATATCATAGGACAGTCTGGTAATTAAGTAGAGGTGTCTAGTTTTCAAAAAAGACAATTTAAAAGATGCCAGGAATCGAGAAAGAGCTATCAATTTGTCAATCCTTTCCGTGTCCTGGGCCAGGTGAGGTTTCCCGTGATGTCGTCAAAAAACTAGGGAATTTCTTCAACTTCATTCTTTAACTCAGAACCATTAGCCCTGGCTGCACATTATAGAAAGCTATAATTTAGCTCACTATAAGAAAACATCCCAAACTATCAGAGCTGTTCAATATACAGTGGGCTGATTTACTTGGGGAGTAACTTTTCAATCACATCAAATTTTCTACTTTTTTGGGGGGATTCTGCAGACAGGATTTGTTAATTCTGACAAAGATAAATTAGATTCACTTTGATCATCAATGCTAAGATATTATTATGATGGCATCTTCAATGCCATACATTGACATTTTTATATATTGATGGAATTTAGTATATTTTTTCGAACGTGACATACATTTCCAGATATTGATATTCCAGGTTATCCTGCCATCAGTGACAAAAATGTTAGCTTGCCTAACAAAAAAATCAGAACATATTTTTAAAAATGTGCTCTTTCACATGCTTCCAGATCTATGGTATTTCTGTTATCATAATTATTTTGCTGAATAAAGGGAAAACAATGAAATAATCAAGTAGTTTAACTAACTTCTTTATCATTTAAGAAATGTTCAAAATTGCAGTATCCTTGGATTACTCTTTTTCTTCTATTATTACCTAGCTAGGGTTGGAGTTTTGCTGTTGGTCCCTATACCCACAAAGAACATTTCAACTCCTAAAAAAAGACAAAAATACATTTTAAAGTACACTAAGTTCTGAAAATCACTTCCAGTAAAATTTGTATGAAAGACACTTTTAAATCTGAATAGAAGTAAGTGCAAGGGATAATGTTGTAAAAAATTACCCATGCATATGTACTGTCAAAAAATGTTATAATTATAAAATAAAATAAAAAATTAAAAAAAAAATGAAAGACACTTTTACTAAAATAAAATATCAGAAATTACAGTATCTATTGTTGTATAACAAATGGTCAGTAGAATGATTTTACAGAGGCCTGAGGAGAATTACATGATGATGCTCAGAGAAATAAACAGAATTAGGAAATCATCATGCATGGCAACAAGAAGAATATACGATGATCAATTCTGATAGATGTGCCTATTTCCAACCATGAGATGATTCAGATCCATTCCAATAATCTTGTGATGAAGAGAGCCATCTACACCCAGAAAGAGGACTGTGTAAACTGAGAATGGACCACAACATATCATTTTCACTCTTTCTGTTGTTTGCTTGTATTTTGTTTCCTTTGTCAATTATGTTTTTCCTTTTTCAATTGATTTTTCTTGTGCAGCAAGATATTTATATAAATATGTATACATATATTGGAATTAACACATATTTTAACATATTTAACATGTATTGGATTACCTGCCATCTATGGAAAATGATGAAGAGAAGAAAGGGAAAATTTGGAACACAAGATTTTGCAAGGATCAATGTTGAAAAATTACTCATGCATATGGTCTATAAATAAGAAGCTTTAATAAAAATCTGTAAAAAAGGAAAATTTAACATCACTTTTCCATACCTGTTCCTGGTCACTTTTATCAAAAATGTCCTGGCTTCCATCTGGTGGTCCTTTACATTTCAATTCTTGTTTCAAGTCTAAGTAATATTTAAGTGAAAATTTATTTTATTTAGAATTATTTTTCTTATATGAATGAAATCCTCTCCTTATTAACAGTAATGGCAGTTGTGACAGATAATGATTTTATCTATTGTAATCTATGTTCAGATAAGTCATAAAATATCAGAAATTTCTACCTTATTAATTAATTAATTTGATTATTTTGCTATTTCAATCTACTGCTAGATTTTAAGCTTTTTGTGAGATGCTCATTTTAAAACCTTTCAGTTTTGTAAGTAATTTTTAAAAAAGCATCACTGGTCTAATTCTGCAATTATTAATTCAATGTTATTACCATGTAAAATTCCCCTCAACTTATATAAATTAACATTCATGAAAAACCAAGCTATTTACAGAGATATTGATAATACATCTCAGAAAATAAAATTTAAAACTTTGAATATCATTTATTTTATGATAAAAATTAGTTTATCATACATCAGTCCAAAACATCTTAACAAATTTTGTACTACCATAAACTATATAAAGTTAGGCTTAGTATATATCGGTCTACTCGGCACTAAGAAACTGAAGGAGGGTTAGAACGTTGACAATGGAAACAAATGCTTCCATAACAGCATGAAACAGATTTAATTAGTAATATAACCATTTTAACTAACTTGCTTATTAATATTTTTGCTCATAAAACTAGGCTAAAAAAGTCATTAATTTTCCTCTTTCTAAATACATAATAGACAAATTGCCTGATACATTTCTACCCTTATTGTTTTGTTTTGTTTCCTTCATTCATGGATGCACCATTTTCTGATTGGGGAAGACAGTGTTTCAGTGACTATGGACAGGTGGACAGGAGAGACTGATAGCATATGTGCTGCTAGAAGTGACCCATATTTCTTCCTATGTGTATACTCTGTGTGGGCGCCATTGCAAGTCTGACAGTTCAGTGATGATGTTATTTTTTTTTTACCTCAGAAATTAATGAAGTAGACAATATATAACTCATACTCATTGGATAGGAGAAGTCACCTTCTGTCCATCAGTTTCTAGAATATCTGGAACAATGAACTCATTTGATCCATAGTTCCCTTTATGAAAAGTTCGGAAAAACAAAAGGGTATTGTATCTAATTTGAATAAGCCTTACAATGGATGACAGTGTCATGTACATAATAGTAGGTACTTTGTAACTTTAGTCTATTGTGTTTTTGTTTTTGTTTTTTGCTGAGGCAATGGAGGTGACTTGCCCAGGGTTGCACAGCTAGGAAGTTGAAGTGTCTGAGACAGATTTGAACTCAGGTCCTCCTGGCTTCAGAGCTAGTGCTCTATCCACTATACCAACAAGCTGCCCCAGTTGATCATGTGTATAATGAATATGCCTTTAAAAGAAACCAACAAATTGAGATATTGGGAAATAATTATCAAGAAGACTAGTAAACTCCAGAAAAACTTTATGGAGTTTGCACATGACAAAGTTTCTGAAAAGGGAGATTTCACCAGATGGCCTGAAAGGACACAGGGCAGGACAATATGTAGGAAAATGATGAAAATAGTTTGGATGAAAAAGAGGGAACACAAACAGGACGAAGTAGGGCTGAAAAGGTGAGAGTCTTCCTGTCCAGGGCTTTAGGGGCCCCCATTTCTGCATCTGCTAAATTATTAGTGGCAAATGATTTCCCTCTCCCCTTCCCCAGTTATGTGAAAACTTTTCTTTTTCAGTTTGTATTTTCCGTTCACCTCATTTTAACATTCTTAAACTATTGTTACTAGACTCTAAGGTTCAGCAAAGTAGGCCAACAAAGAACTCTCAAGGACATCTGGAGCTCCTCCTATTCAGTGTGAAAGGAAAGGAGTCTTTGGTTGCTCTCTCCCCACCCTGGTTCCAAAACAGCATCTTCCCCTATCTATTTCTCACTTCCTATTGCCTGCTCTTTTTTTCACCCTTTCTCACTTACTAACATTTATTGACATTATGCTAGAGTACAAAAGTCTGAACAGAAACAGAATAATCTAGCAACTTCTGAAGGTTTTTAAAAATGAATTTTTATGACAAGTATCTTCAGGTTACACTTTACAGGAAGTAAATAAATTAAAGACTTCAGCATCTGGGGGTGAGAGACATCAATGAAGTTAGAGAGGCAGGCCTGCAATGAGGAAGGTTTCAGCCCAAGTTCCACCTCTGAAACACACTGGTTGTGTGACTATGAACAAACTTTCAGTGCTCTAGGCAATTCTCTGAGGCTTTGTTTCAATGAAGTTTAAGGTCTAGTCTCTATCACCAAAAAACAAATAAAGAAAGAAATAAATGATGTGACATGACCTCATATCATAGAAGTTGTCATCTGTATAACTAACCAATTCAGCTGAAAAGTAACTCATTCAGTTTGCTAAAACTAAGCACATTGCAAAGGCTGGAGGAATATTAGCAGAGACACTTCCTAGAGCCAATTAGTCACTCCACATCATGTATAGCTTATTTCTTTGTCCATTAACCTCTTGCCTTCAACAATATTGATTATAGTACTGTGAGTAGCAGTGGGACAACATGCAATTTCTTATCTTCTATCTATTTGATGATACTTTACTCCAGCCCCAACATTCTATCCCCTATTTTTCCAGCTCTCACATACATTATATTTTTGGTTGCTGAGGCAATTGGGGTTAAGTGATACTCAACTAGGAAGTGTTAAGTGCATGAAAATAGATTTGAACTCAGGTCATCCTGAATTCAGGGCTGGTGCTCTATCCACTGCCTAACCTATCTGCCCCTTCTTTTTCCTTTTTTAATTGAAACCCCACTTTCTACACAATATAAACTTACCTTCATGTTGTCCCAAAGAAATAACGTCTTGTATATTTTGACTTGTAGATGCAAATATATGTTCTGAAGATCTTTCCAAGACACTTTCAAAAGAACACTGATAAAATGAAAACATCAACAAAATTGTTAACAAGTCCACTGATTAAAGTACTCCTAAATGTTTTCTACAATTAAATTGTGAAGAATTTCCACCTAGAGAGAAGGATCTATAGAAAACACAATATTTTTACAACATTTTCTTCAAAAGAACCGTTTCATGCTTACACTTTTCATGATTATTTTCTATCTTTTTTTTTTCTTTAGAGGAGATAACTCTGAGTTTTCATACAGAAATGGTTGAACTTGTAAGGAAGGATAAAATTCTAACTCAGGATATCATTATGATTGTCATTACATAATACATAAAATAATATTTTTCACATGCTAAATATATGTGAGAAGAAAATGTTTTTGTACATAATCCCTCTTAAATAGTGGCCTATTTAATAGAGGCCTAAGCTTGGAATCAGGAAGATTGCTCTTTATGAATTAAATTCTGGCCTCAGACACTAGCTGTATGCCCCTGGACAATTCATTGAATCTCATTTGTCTCAATTCCTTACTAAGAAGGAAATGCCAAACTATTTCTATTCCTTTGACAAGAAAATACTAAATGTGCTCTTGAAGAGCCAGACACAAATAAAATGATTAAATGACAACAAAGCCTTGGCCAGTCCAATTTGATCTATGTTTGACCTATCTATCCATCTATCCATTCATTTATCGATCTATCTATCTATATATGTATGTATGTCTGAAATGTGTATATGTATCTAAAACATATACACACTGATATATATTATACACTTATTCCAATATATATACATGTCTACTATAAATATATATATATAGAATTATATATATATATATATATACATATATATATATATATACATTAATACAAAAATACATACAAAGAAAAACAAACAAAAGACAAAATGTTTTAAAAAGTATATAAAAAAGATGAGAATATGTCTTATATAAATTTGCCAGTGGCATTTCTCTAATCATCACAGAAACAGAAAATTTAACTTAACCACAATGCAGATCTATTATACTATATAATTCATTGTTACTAGTTGGGTATTCAATATCCAACTCTACCCCTCTCTCATACTTAGATTAGGAGTTTTTCTCTTGGTTTAATTTCTTGTTCTCATGCTTGATGTTTTTTTTTTTTTCCTTGTTTTTGCTGATGCAATTGGGGTTAAGTGACTTGCCCAGGGTCACACAGCTAAAATGTGTTAAATGTCTGAGATCACATTTGACTTCAGGGCTGGTGCTCTATCCACTGTTCCACCTAGCTGCCCCTCTGCTTGCTTGCTTTAATTCACTTAAGGACCCTCCAAATCATGAGGTTGTTTTTTATTTTTTTTTAATTTCTCAAGTGGTATCTGATACAAAAAACTGTCTCCTTTCTTCATTTTACATACATTCGTAAGCACAGGCATATTTGTTTTCTTGTTTTCATATTTTATGCTTCTATCTTTGGTTATTTCCAACATAAAGCTGAGAGCTAATCCATTTAACTGTTCTTGTTGCAAAAGAGACTGTGCTGTAATGCAGATTTCTGACACTCATTTGCCAGAAGAAATGGAAACCATCTGACTTTTCTCAAATTCCTAAAATTTAAGCAATCTATGAGATAATTCCATTGAAATGTTTCCCGACAACACATTAAAAAGTTGTCAGCTTGTAATCATATAAGCCCCCCAAAACTTTGCAACTTCTTCATTTCTATTTATGATACTTATATTTTACAGGTACTTAGCCTTTAAAAAACTCAGTTATGGCCTTTTCTCTCTGCAACCCAATAATGGGTACATACTGCTGAATCTTTCTCTAAAATGAACAAGTTATTGTTTAACATTTCATATTTCCACAACCACTCCATTTTGTTTTATTTTATCATCTTGCATCCTACTGAAATGACTTTTTGGCCTATAATGTATATCTGTTCCAGGTAATCTTTCAGTCTGATTTCAATGTTTTTTAAAAATATGTTTCAATATGTTATTATACTCTATATGAAAAGACAGTGACTCCCAAGACTCTCTCTTTTATAGAAAATAATTTATGTTCCCATTACAGGTCCTCTATTATAGCTAAATGTCAAGACTTACATTACTTGGAAACATCCCTATCTTTTGCCTATCCTCTCTCCTAGAAGTTTTCCTCCTTCTTTTCTGCCAATCAAGTTTTGACCTTATTATTAAGGCCTAAGTATTACCTCTTGTCTTTCCTGATTAAGCACAATTAATTATGTCATTTCTTTTGTATTGGACTCAGCAGTAGTATGTACAATTTGAAAAGAAAAAATATAGCTATATATAATATGTACACACTGGGGCAAAATTGTTTTTCTTAGAATGTCTTGTGACAAAGACCTACACGTATTAGTTATTGTGCTATAAGTTTAAAACGATGTGACTTTCAAAAAGGCAAAAGTAGGACAGCATTCTTACTGAGACAAGATAGGCTTATACCCTGTCTTGGTAAAATCACATATTTATTACGGTACTTAGGACAATGGAAATTTGCAAGTTAGAGGACCCTTAAAGACTTTAGAAGTCATCCATGACTTCTACTCGATAGAAAAAATACATATTTAAAACAGAAGTCTTGTACTATGTGGTGTGTGTGTGTGTGTGTGTGTGTGTGTGTGTGTGTGTGTGTGAGGTGTGTGTGTTATAGGTCTCTTTTAGTTTTGTAAACTTATGGAACACTATTCAAAGAAATATTTTTAGGTTTATAAAATAAAAAACACAAGTTTATATAGGAAATGGATTAAAAATTAGAAAATCATTCATCCATTCCAATTGCTACCACCACAAATTTATGATATATAACTGGACCCTTAAGGGAACCCTATGATACCTTCCTTATCAAGTGACTATCCCAATCCCCACAGCAGCTCTTCCACAACTTTTCATCCTCTCTCAAATTTTCCATGGTTTCTTTCTTGCCCACACTTTGAAATGAGAAATTTGCTTCAAATTTTACTAAAAAAAATGAGGCTGTTTGAAATGAGCTCCCTCACCTCTTCTCTTCCACATCTCCTATCTCTCAGATGCCTTCTGCCAATATCTCCTTCATTCCTACCTTGCATGATGAAGTAGGCTTACTCCTTACCAAGCTTGAGCTTTAAAACTTATTCAGGTGACCCTGTGCCATCCCATCTCCTCCAACAGATTTCCCCCCTCACTCATGCCAACTCTATTATTTATTTTTAATTTCTGTAATCTATTCCATATCCCTTACAAACATGTCCATTTTGCCAACATGCTGAAAATCCTCTCTAGACATTTTAATCCCTGTTATCATCCTTTCTTTTTTTTTTTTTTTTTTGTAGTGCCCTAAGCCACAACCGTATTGTACTGCCTTTTTACTGCAAGCAGCCAGAAATGTAAGCAAGTAACAGACAGAATGGAAGTAGACTTTTCAAAATGTCTTAAAACAAGGGACCATGAAATTGGAACCCAATGTTTACAAAATAAAGAAATATGGGTCACAAACCCCAAAATACCTACCAAAAATATGGACATGTGAACAAAAATCGTGGTTAGAGCACTGAAGCTGCATTCACAAAGATCTGAGTTCAATTTCAATTTCTCTCTCAAACATTTACTAGCTGTGTGACCCTGCAGTAATCCTAATTAACAGCTATTTGTTTCAGTTTCCTCATTTGTCAAATGGTAATGATAATAGTATTTACATCTGAGGATTGTTGTGTGAATCAAATGTAATGTGCTGAGTATAATATCTACCATGGGAAAAGTACTATATAAATATTTATTATTTATCAATGATATATAACCCATTACTAATCCAACAAATTTACTAAGGAAAAAAAAACATCATTAAGTCATATTTTTATATGTAAGTTACTCTACTAGATTCAATGGGAGAGTCTAAAAAAAACCCAGATTTTTTTTGCCCAAGGAAAAATGTGGTATCAATAGACCTCAAAAGAGGGGGAGAGCTTGCTTCCATAGAGGAAGAGATAAAATAGTATAAAGGAAGATAAAACTACAGTTTACAAAGGCAACAGGTAAATGGTGGAGAAATACATTTTGAGAAGAAACTCTAAAGTCTTGAAGATTAGAAAATACAAGGCATAGGCAGAGAACAAAATTTCTATAGTACTTAGAATTTCTTTAGGCAAGTAGTGAAAGGTAAGGTCAATAAGTACACTACAATAAACTCTACTAATAATAATGACTTATTTTTTGGTGAGGCAATTGGGTTTAAGTGACTTGCCCAAGGTTACACAGCTATTACATGATAAGTGTCTGATATTACATTTGAATCAGGTCCTCCTTGTTGCAAAACCACTGCCCTTACCACTTATCCAACTAGTTGATCCTATTAACTTAAATATTTAAAATTAAAACCTATAATAAAACAATAAGATTTTTGATCCACCATGCAGGATCCATGTTATCAAACATAATAAGTACTGCAGACAAAAATCAATAAGTCTGATTATATAGAGATCTGTGTAACAAACAAACAAATAAACAAACAAACAAAAACGTGCTTTTGAAACTAAAAGAATAGAAAAAGGTTGGAAAATATTTCAAATCTCTATATAAACTAAGTTAGATAATAACAATATGTAAGATATACATTCAACTCTCAATATGCATATATTTTAACTTTTGCAAATTCAAGTATTTGTGAGATTAAGTCAGTAACCTCATGTTCACTTTCATGATAACAACCTGCATGCAAAGTAGAGATGAAAAATGAAAGCCACAATGCTGCAAATTTGTGGAGCAGCTGATATGTATTATTCCCTTCATTAGTCTTATTCATCTTATTTTTATAGATTAAAGAAGTCTGTGCATTCCATTGCCTATGAAAATTTACATGTCTGGACTTAAAACTCAAAGATCTATTATAATTATGCTCCCAAAATCTAATGCAACACTCAAGGGGTCCTCTAAATAAGAACATTACAGAAATATATCTCATTACAACAAAGAATATTGAAGAAAGTAGATTAGAAAAAAATCCTTTTTAAGCAGTTATTATATAAATATATGCCTATACATGTGTATGTATATATATATATATATATATATATATGTGTGTGTGCGTGTGTTTGTGTGTGTGTCAGACACAGTGTACAATGGTGTGAATATGAATACAAGTAAAAGGAAAGGCAGCCTTCCCCTCAAGGAGCTTAAATTCTAATGAGTAAAAGGAAGCTGGAAAAAGGTCAAAGACAAAGGATTCATCTGGGAACATGTCAGAAAATTACTTCAACAGTATTTCTAGGTTAGAAATAATATGGTCAATCATTCCTAGGTAAAGATGAACTTTGGTTTGGTGGTCATTGGAATTGAATGCCCTCTTTCCCATTTCCCATATATTCTATGTATAGTTTGACTTTAAAATCATTTTCTAACAATGTGACTTCCATGACAGCTGAAGATTGACTGTATCTGACACATATCTTTTAATCTCTAAATCTAGCAAAATAGCTCAAAATGAAGAAATGACAATAAAAATATCATTAACTTCATGAAAAAATGTTCCAGTTTCCCACCACTGAAAGAAACTTAAAAATCAACATGTTTATTTGATCACCTTAAGAAGGTGAAAAATTAAAAAGAATAGAGAATTCTGGGAAGATGGAGGAGCAAGTTGGTAAATTTGAAGCTCTCCAGATTTTCCCCACAAATAGAACAAATTTGTGCCTCAGGGCCAACACTGGTGATAGATCAAGATAACTTGGGGCAGGACAGGGCTTCTGATACAATCCAAAAAGCCCCAAGATTGAGGAGTAACTTGTCTGATGTGCAAACACCTCCAGGCAAACTACACAGAAACATCAAGTGGGGAGCTTCTCAGCTAGCTGGATATGGCTGGAGTCTCGGCAGAAACTTTCACTCCACCCCACTCTTTGTCAAATTCGGGTTTGAGTCTAGGAAGACAGAGTGAATCCTGGATGACTGGGAATTCCAGGCTCCACTGTGCTGCAGAGAGAAGGCCCTGGGTAGGAAGAAATCAGCACTTGGTGAAGGTGGAGCTCTTGATTTGGAATTCCTGATCAGAGTGGAGATCTCAAGGGAAGCTTGAGGCACCATCCTCCAATCCTATGATTAGAGATGTTTATACTTCTTATTAAAAAAAATGAGCCAGCAAAGTAGACTCCCACCATTAAATCATATTATGGGAATAGAGAAAACCAGAATTCATCTTCAGAGGAGGACATTTTAGTAACAAAAAGCTTCTTCTACCTCAAAGAGTAATGTGAAATGGCCCCCTGCCCAGAGAGAATTTATGGAGGAATTAAAAAAAGAATTCAAACATCAAATGAGAGACATAGAGGAAAAAACTTTAAAAAATAAAAATAAAAAGCCAAACAATGAAAACAAGACGATTATGAAAAAAAAGTTAGCCAACTAGCAAAGGAGGGACAGAGTCTCAAAGATGAAATCTGAAAATGAGAATTGGATAAAGGGAAGCCAGTGAAGCTATGAGAAACCAAGAAATAACAAAATAGACTATAAAGAATGAGAAAATAGAAGAAGGTAAAACATCCTATATGAAAACTGAAAGATGTGAAGAGCAGATCAAGAAAAGAAAATATAGGAATAAGCTCACTGTTATAACTTTTTGACAAAAAAATGGACCTTGACACAATAATGCACGAATACAGTCCTGGAGTGATAGGACATGAAGGGAAAAATAGAAATAGAAAAAATCCCCTGATCACCACCACAAAAGATTCTTTTTGGAAAATAAACAGGAATATTCTAGTCAAATAGTGAAATCCCCAGATCAAAAAGAAAATTTTGCAAAAAGCAAAAAAAAAAAATCAAAACATTGGAGCTGTTACAATTAGAATTGTGCAAGACTTATCAGCACCTACAATAGAAGACTACAGGTCTACAGGTCCTGGAATCAATCTATCCACAACAGGAAAAAAATAAAAAGCTATTCCTATGGCCAAAAATATCACATCCAACAAAATTATCTATAATTTTGAATGATAAAAAATGAATATTAAATGAACTTGCAAATTTTCAGGACTTTCTTTCAACCAAACCTGAACTTAACAGAAAATTTAACATATAAGGGACAATATTAAAGAGCAATTTTGAAGAATTCCGCATAGAGAAACTGTTTAAACATCAAAATATTGTTTGGTTTTCCCTGGAAATGTATACTATGCTTTTAAGATTTACATCAACAGTAAGGTAGCTCAAAGGAAAGACTGGTAGAGTTAAGATAAAAATAGTAATTATGTAATAGAAAGAAAGCATAGAAGAAGAATACAAGCAAGCATTAGAGAGAGGGAAGACACAGTTCTGAAAACCTACTCACATCAGGAATGGGTTCAACACTACATATATAATATGAAAAGTATAGCACTCTCCAAAAATCTATAAAGAAGTAAGGGTAGTGGGGTGGGCAGATGGGGAAGCAAAGGGTAAGGAAAGAAGACAAGGGAGGGATCCTGGAGTGGGGAGAGGTTAAGTAATAACAAGACAAGTTATAAAACAGAATTTAATTAGAATCAGTAGGGATAGGAAAGTCGTGTGTGTGTGTGTGTGTGTGTGTGTGTGTGTGTGTGTGTGTGTCTATATATGTCTACATAAATATATATTTTCTTAATGGTAGCTTTCTTGAGGGTGAGAGGGTAGATGAAAGGAAAGAGTATAGTAAATAAGTTATACGGCAGAGAAAACAATTTACAAAGAAGTAAAGAAAAAATGGATATTCATGAACTTAATTTCTTCTAATAAATATATAATTTCTTTATCTGGTAATTTGTTGATGTATATTTTTAATTCTCCTTTAATTTTTGAAGGGCACATGACAATGTTATCTTTTGCTTTGTTTTATTTTGTTTTGTATTCCTTTTCTGTTTTTATTTTTTTTACTGTTTTTTTCAAATAAAATAAATTTTACAAATAAACAAAATGTCATAGAAAAACAAAAAAAAAAATTTACAAATCGTGGGAAATTCTAATATACCACTAGGAGAACTATAATTGGTCCAGGTGTTTTAGAAAACAATATGTAAGAATCAAAATACTATTTTTTTATTCCATTGCTAAGAATTCATCCTAAAAAGAGCAAGGACAGGAAAAATAAGAACTATGTGTGCAGAAATATTCATAGGTGCTCTATTTGTAATAAAAAATCAGGAGCAACCGGTGCAACCAACTTTTAGAGAAAATTAGTATTATTATGGAATGAATCACAGATATGGAGCAAGAAGAGACCTCTAGGAACATCATAATATTATTTATTTTAGAGTGTAAGTCATGGGATTTTAAGCCTGGTTCTCCACTCCAAATCTAAGACTCTTTTCAGTGCATAGTTAAATACAAAGGTAACAAGAAAATATGGAGACTGATAGAGAAATATTAGCAGAATGTAAATTGCATAAAAGTTGGTTTCAGTTAGTTATTCAGAAGAAAAAAAAAACACAACAAAACTTAGAGGTGGGGAAACTTGAAAGTCTGATGCAGAAAAAAAGCTTCTTTGCTTTAAAATAATTTGGGTCCTTTTAACTCCATTTGGATCTTTGGTATTAAATAACTAAAGAGATTGTATAGTATGTTTACAATATCTTTTAACAAAACAAAGCACTGTCTAAACTGAAATATGAGTAGAAAAAAAAATCAATAAAGAAACTTTACCTCCATATCAAAACTGAATTCGTTATCTGTGATTAGCTGGAGAATTTTCCATTCTGGTATGTCAGAGTATCTTTCAAAAAGAAACCAAAAATTAGTTCTTTTATTTCCAGAAGTCAATCATGAACAAGAAAACTTTTTAGTTGTTGCAAGGTTCTTTGTTACCCAATGATATGTTACAAAGGATGATTGAATAGAAGATATAATCAACTATTCCTATTCCAAGATTCATTTTGGTAGAGAAGAAAATATTAGTTTAGAAGCTATCAGGGGCTCTTTCCTCCAGAATAATCTCACTTAATTTTTACACTTTTCTAAAGTTGATAAACAAACACAATGGGACATTATAAATTCCCAAATTATTAAAACCTTGGAAATCTATTTGTAATAGCATGTCACTGTTCTCTGTACCTTCCCTTCTAAATTGTGACAATTACCCTCAACAGGTTTCAGCTCTAGATATGAGTTGTATTTGTTGTTCAATCATTTCAGTAGTGTCTTATTCTTTGATCCCATTTGGCATTTGATTGGCATAGGTACTAAAGTGGTTTGCCATTTCTTTCCTCAATTCTTTCACAGATGGGGAAACTCAGGAAAACAGGATTAAGTGAGACTTGCCTGGAATCATAACCAAATAAGTATCTGATCTAGATTAGAACTCAGATGACCCTTCTTGATTCCAAACCCAGGACACAGTGCCCACTGCTTTGCCTAGTTGTCCTTTAGATATGTGAATATATCATGCGTTCCAGTCTCAGTAAGTCTTTATTGTAAAAGTAAATGTTTATCTTCCTTGCTAGAAAAAGTTTTTACAATCCCTGTGGTAATCTACTTTCAAGGAGTTTCAACTCCAGATTTTTCAATTCACTTGCGCTGGAGGGAGAGAGTGGTTGAGTTCAGAATTCAAGTTGGGGTACATTATTTGTCTTTGATTAATGTAGGGAAATTTCAGAGAGAAAATAATGCAGATGAGCAACTGTTATGGGAAAAATTTCTGGGGCACACTTGCTCAATATAACAAAGGGGGGACTTGAATCCAATTTATCTTTATTCCCTGTTCACTAGCACAAAACCATTCTCTTCTCAGCTCCTTAGGATGTGTTAGCACATCTTTCTTTCTCTTTCCTTCTTCCTTTCCTTCTTCCTTTCCTTTCCTTTCCTTTCCTTTTTCCTTTCCTTTTTCCTTTCCTTTTTCCTTTCCTTTCCTTTCCTTTTTCCTTTCCTTTCCTTTCCTTTCCTTTCCTTTCCTTTCCTTTCCTTTCCTTTCCTTTCCTTTCCTTTCCTTTCCTTTCCCTTTCCTTTCCCTTTCCCTTTCCCTTTCCCTTTCCCTTTCCCTTTCCCTTTCCCTTTCCCTTTCCCTTTCCCTTTCCCTTTCCCTTTCCCTTTCCCTTTCCCTTTCCCTTTCCCTTTCCCTTTCCCTTTCCCTTTCCCTTTCCCTTTCCCTTTCCCTTTCCCTTTCCCTTTCCCTTTCCCTTTCCCTTTCCCTTTCCCTTTCCCTTTCCCTTTCCCTTTCCCTTTCCCTTTCCCTTTCCCTTTCCCTTTCCCTTTCCCTTTCCTTCCCTTTCCCTTTCCCTTTCCCTTTCCCTTTCCCTTTCCCTTCCCTTTCCCTTTCCCTTTCCCTTTCCCTTTCCCTTTCCCTTTCCCTTTCCTTTCCTTTCCTTTCCTTTCCTTTCCTTTCCTTTCCTTTCCTTTCCTTTCCTTTCCTTTCCTTTCCTTTCCTTTCCTTTCCTTTCCTTTCCTTTCCTTTCCTTTCCTTTCCTTTCCTTCCTTCCTTCCTTCCTTCCTTCCTTCCTTCCTTCCTTCCTTCCTTCATTCCTTTTGCTCTGATACTTTGATACACATGAGCAATCTCCCTTCCTTTCTTCTTAAACTTGAGAACTGACTGCTTATTTGGTCCTGTTTTTTAACATTCTTCTTCCCTTTCTCATTTTTCAGTTGTATTTCATCTCCTTTTCCTCCTCTTTATAGCCTTCACCTTGTCTTCTTTCTTATGTCTTTTCCATCTCCTCAAATCCTCTTTGGGCTCACTTTCTTTTCTTCCTTTAGTTGGAATCTATCTTCTTCAACTCAGCTTCTCAATTTTCACTTCAACTAACTCTACTTTTTACTTAAACTTCTCAAGGCCTCCTGAATTTTTTTATTAACTTCCAAATTTTTATTTTTCTTTCCAGATTCTTAGGGCTTCAAAATCATGTTCCTATTTGCTTCCCCTTAAATTCACATCTAAAAGAGGAATAATATAATACCATTAACAGGAATAATGTAAATGCTGCAACATGTCCATCAACCATAATCCCATAGAAAAAGAGATCAATTTCCTGGGACTATCTTGTTAGCATATCTAAAAGACTGACTCAATTATCTCTTTAGGTATCCTGCAACAACTTCCATAGATACAATGTACATGAGAGTTTGTTCTTACCTAGGCTCCCCCCCCTTGTTCCCTTCCTAACTCTGTTCTAATGGGCTCTTTTCTCTACATCAAGGACTTACTTCCCTCTGACTTTAAAAAGCCATGTCACTTGAAACATCTTGCTTAATCATATTTGATTTAGCCCCTAAGCTATTTCACATTAATCAATGCCATCCTATGGGGCTGTGAAAATATCTCAGTTGAATTTGTCATATTAGGAACTGCTCTGGGTGCTTTATAGTTCTAATACTTCATTTTTTAAATAAATATAGGAAGAAAGGTTCCAAATGTTCAGCTTCTTGGGATCAGGGGACTCTTCCCACCAATCTCCCGAGACAATCACTCCCAACTTTGCCTCTTTTCTCTTCACCTTCCTCCTTATTTAAGAGAAAAAAATTATCATTTCTTGGAATACTTCATTCTACTTGATCATCTAGAAAGTGGAAAGGCGTTTTTCCAGAATTTTCACCTTCTTTTATATTAAGAGTAACTCTTAACACTGACAGCAACAAAGAGCACAGAATCTGTAGGACACTGCAAAATAACATTCTGTGCTGTGGGAAAATGAGCTCACTAAAAGTGAGATACTTAGCAATCTCTGTTTTAGTCATTCCTGTTAATGACCTTTACAACTAATCCTTTGCCATATCTGTTTGCCTTTGTAGGAGCTCCAGAGAAGTGCGTTTTCAAAAGGTTTACTACTTCTCAAGATACAATGCCAACTTGCCCACATCTCTCTAATTGGAAAGAAGAATATTCCTGCCAAAGTCTCAAAGTAAAAATTAGCTCTCTACCATAGTTGTCTACAAGAGTTCCAAGCAGAAACTACTCACCAGACGCTTCCCTCTTCTCTACCATTGCTTCTCTCCTTGCTGAGAAATCTCCAATACCATATCTTGTCTTAATTTAGGATCCTGGTCCCAGTGACTAACCCCCAGCCCCTGTTGATAACTCCTTGATCTGAGCACTTAGGTAAAACTTCTGCAAGTAGAAGATGATACATATTTGCATTGCAGATGTGATTTAAAAGCCCCCTTCCAGGTGGCTAACATGTGGTGTGGCCATATGGAACATAGCTGGTTCATTCTTCATTCATCAAATACTATTTATTAATAGTTCTATTAGGGTTTTGTGGATAGGAAGTAGGAAGGGGGTAAAAATACAGTGGATTCAACTTCTTCCTTTGTCACATAATGATTTCATGAACCCAAACTAGTCACTTAATCCTTCAGCTTCCTCAGTCAACTATCTATACACAAAACAGTTAATAATCTGATAAATAAGCTTGAATAAACACATGCACACACATACACATAGTGTACATATATGTGTGTGTATATATACACACACATATGCAATATATGCATAAACATATATACACACATAATAATGTACATATATATATATATATATATATATATATATATGTGCAAATGCACATGTACCTAGTAGGTGTCCAGTAAACCTAATTTGTTGAAAGTTAATTAAGCAAAAACATGAATTAATATGATAGTATAAAAATTCTATAGCATAGTATAGCATAGTATACTATAGTAGTATAAAAATTTTGGATTCATGACAGTCTGCTTTGTCTGAATTGAAAAACCTATTGAAGACTGGACCAAGAAGATTAATCAAAAGCTACAAAGCCTACCTGCTTGTAGAATCTTCTGAAGAACTTTCTTCTGCTATTGTAGAAAAAAGTAAAATACAATTAAAACTTAATATATAAAAATTAATATAAAAGGCATAATTTTAAAGCTATTCTACAATGTATTTTTGAGCAACGCCAATATGATTCAAAGGGAATTGTGATATAGATAAATGTCTTTAAGTTGAATGAGGTGGGTAGAAAGAGGTGGTCTTAAAATATGAGTTATCTGTGAGTGATCTGGTTACATTAATTGCTTCGCACTTTCAGAGCACCATATCTCTAAGCAAATACCATAAATAAAAAGAACAATCTGCTCTAACATGATTAATTTGGGCTTTTTTATGTAAGTAGATTGCAAAGACGATATTGGGAAAGATCGACTTTCTTACCACAGTCCTCACAGATAAAATGTTTGGAAATATAGTACTGCCACATTCAGCATGACATGGCAGAATATTCCCTTTTATAAATCAGAGAAATCCACAGACATTCAGTTTAGCATAACATAACATATTTCTATCTCTTCTCCATGGGCAAGAGATCCAAAACAATGTAACCTGTCTAAAGCTCTATAATCCCTGGAAGAAAGGGATTAATAAGTAGAAAACCAATGTATTTTTTCTATTCAAGTCTTCTTGGGAAGGGAAACTAAAAATAAAAACAAAAGTAATGATTTACAATGCACATCTATTATTTCTTCTGATCTTTGACTGCAAAATATAGTTTAAAAATATTGTACTGGGCAATAAAATAAGAAATTCTTTTTTTTTTACTACGAACCATGACATGAGTCTAAGGGAAAGAACTAAGAGATAACTATTTCTCCATTTCACTAGGTATATTATTTTGTTATTTAATTCATAAATCATTCTCCAAAATTGACTTTCTCCAAAACATTGAAAATGATGCTGCCAGATTGCTTTTGAACTAATTATGTCCAAAGGAATATGAGATTTCATTTGTATGGAAATCACAGTGATAAAAATTACCTTCACTGATAAACAGGGAATTTCTCTGCAAATGATATTCTTTTAATTTAATAGTTTTTATTTACCAGATATATGCATGGGGAATTTCACAACATTGACAATTGCGAAACCGTTTTTTCTAATTTTTCCCCTCGTTCCCCCCCACCCCAAAGATGGCAGGTTGGTCAATACATGTTCGATATCTTAAAGTAGAAATTTATACATACACACACACACACACACACACACACACACACACACACACACACACGACCAAAAGGTTGTTTTGCAGTCCAAAAAGAATCGGACTTTGAAACAGTGTACAATTAGCCTGTGAAGGAAATATAAAATGCAGGCGGACAAAATTAGAGGGATTGGGAATTCTATGTAGTGGTTCTTATGCTGGGTGTAGCTGGTTCAGTTCATTATTGCTCTATTGGAAGTGATTTGGTTCATCTTATTGTTGAAAATGGCCATATCCATCAGAATTGATCATCATATAGTATTGTTGTGCAAGTATACAACGATCTTCTGGTCCTACTCATTTCACTCAGCATCAGGTCATGTAAATCTATCCAGGCTTTTCTGAAATCATCCTGCTAGTCATTTCTTACACAGCAATCATATTCCATAATATTCATATACCACAATTTATTCAGCCCTTCTCTAATCAATGGGCATCCGCATCCCTTTCCCTTCTTTAAGATCTCTTTGGGATATAAGACCAGAAGTAAAACTGCTGGGTGAAAGGGGATGCACAGTTTGATAACTTTTTGAGCAAAGTTGAAAATTGCTCTCCAGAATGGCTGGATGCATTCACAATTCCAGCAACAATGTGTCAGTGTCCCTGTTTTCCCACATCCCCTTCAACATTCTGCATTATCTTTCCCTGTCATTCTAGCCAATTAGAGATGTGTAGTGGTATCTCAGAGTTGTTTTAATTTGCATTTCTCTGATTAATAATGACATGGAGCATCTTTTCATATAGCTAGAAATAGTTTCAATTTCTTCTTCTGAGAATTGTCTGTTCATATCCTTTGACCATTTATCAATAGGAGAATGGCTTGATTTCTTATAAATTAGAGTCAATTCTCTTTATATTTTGGAAATGAAGCCTTTATTGCAAATGATATTCTTAGTGAATTATTAAGTTGAGGCACTGTGAGGTTAAGCAACTTGTGTAGAGTCAACCAGCTAGGATGTATCAGAAGTGAGTTTTAAACCTATGTCTTCTGACAGTAAAGGACAGCTCTTTAGCCAGTTTACCCAACTGGTTAGGACCTGCAAAAATGTTCACTGTGTCTCCTCAGACTGAGAATTTAGAGTTCCCGCTACTCTCTGATATATTTTAAGTGAAATTTCATTATATAACATAATACATATTGAGTTATCTAATAATGATTTATTTCCATTTAAACATAAATAAGCTAAAAATGTCATTTTATACTATGCAGCCAAAAATGGTATTTCTAGATACTTTCCTGAAGAGTGGAGGGCCTGAAGATATCAACTATGTTCATAAATATCAAAGTAGCTAATGCTTCTCCCTAGGCAGATATTTTAGTATGGTAGTTTTTTAAAACATAAAATCAAAGAGACAAAAAATGCACAAATCTTTGAGCTCTTCCTTCCTTTTGTCACATAAAGCCTCTGAATTGGTTTTCGAGTGACAGAATCCACATATATTTTCAGCAGAAGATACTTTGGAAGAACTTCAGGAAAAGTCGGTCTGAAGAACAGGGGTAGGGTGGAGGTGGCCCAGCAAAGGTACAATACAGGGACTGAGGTCAGAGTGGATTCTGTCCCCTGGAGAAATTTACTGGGAATCTTTTAACTATAATACAAGCTATTCTGTCTTGGTTCAGAAACCACTGGATCAGCAAACAGACTTTTCCTGAAGTTCTTCCAAAATATCTTCTGCTGAAAGACTTTCAACTCAACTTCAGAAGACAAATAATGAGACCCCAAACCCCAGGAAAACAAATGGGTTTAGCCATGCTTACACAGCACTAGATGGAAGACAGCAACCCTGGCCCCAGGGAAGCATGAAACTACTGTTGCCTGTAGAGGAAATTTGAGATAGAGGAAATTTGGGACAATTTCCCTATTGTCCTAAGAGCAGACCAGAACATTTAAAAATGAAAAGCAAAAGAACTCTGACCATAGATAGATTCTATGGAGATAGGGAAGTGCAGACCTCAAACCCTGATGACACTTGAGGCAAAAAGCCATCAGGTCAAGCCTCAAAATGTAAGATAACTTGGTCTGCAACTCTGAAGATTCTCTTAGTAAGAATTATAAATAGATCTTAAAAGAGTTAAAAGGAAAGTGGAGAAAGGAAATGAGAGCTTTAGAAAAAGAACCAGAGATCTTGTTTTAAAAAAAATACTACTTCCCGGGGGGGTGGGGGGGGGGCAGAGCCAAGATGGTGGAGAGGATAGATGCTTCATTCTGAACTCCCTTCTACCCTCACTTACTATATACCTAATTCAGCCTCAGAAATCATGCTTGACTGGTAGGATTCCCAAATATTGGGAGTACAACACTTTGCCAGCCAAAGATTACTTGGAACTTCGCCAGATAAAGTCTGTCTTGATCGGGTAGGAGGAGTCCAGAGCAGCCAGGGAGTCAGAACACGGAGGCTTGCCCATGCTGAGTGGACCCGGAGCACAGTGTGATCCCTGTGGGTGGAGAATTTGCAGGGAGGACTCTACCACACGTTGTCTGCTCTGCTTTAATTGAAAAGCAGTAGATCAACAGAGAAGTTACACAAACACCAAAAGTAGCATATACGCCAAAACACCAGAGTTTAACAGGACCTGACCATACCCACCCAGCACCAGGAGTGACCCAGCACAACCCCAGTACAGCTGTTCAGCCATAGTCTACCAGAACAGAGACACTTCTGCTGCTCAACCGCTTGTCCCAAGGCAGCCACTAATGGGGCTCTGCCCAGGGCACACTTCCTGCCCAGTGGGGTACTTCCAAAGAAAATCACACTACTGCATAGCAGGGTTCTGCCCAAGACACTCATAATTTCTGCACAGTGGGGGCTCTGCCCAGGGCAGTAAGACTTTGCAGCAGAATGTCCACTCTTCAAGCCTGTTTTTGCAGGACAGTTACTGTCTATCTGTCCCTGTTTTGCAGAGGAAGCTGAGAACCTCCTTGCCCTGAAGTCAGACACTAAGGGCTTTAAAAAAAATGAATAAAAAAGCCAAGCTAGCTTTAACTATAGATAGCTTCTATACAGAAATAGAGCAGATTTCTAACCCTAAGGAGACTAATAGAAGAAAATTTCCAGAAAAAAAAAAAAACAAAAACAAAAACAAAGGGGGATATAACCTGATCCCCATCAGACAAGTTCAACTGGAAGAAATCAGAAAATATCCTAAAACAGAGCTAGAAGAAAAATGGATAAAAAAAAAGAGAAGCTCTGCAAAAGAGCATGAGAAATGCATATAACTCATTAAAAGAAAGATTTGATAAAGTGGAAAAAGAAAACAACTTCCTGAAATGTGAAATGGAAAAGGTAAGGGACTCCCAGGTAAACAGAATTTGTGAATTTGAAAAGGTAAAGAAGTCCCAGGAAAGTAAGATTTGTTCATTGGAAAAATGAAAATAACTCATTAAAAACAAAACAAAACAAAACAAAACAAAACAAAACAAAACAAACAAACAAAAAAAAAATGAGTGAAATGGAAAAAATTCCATAGAGCAAAACAAGTCATTTAAAAACTCAATTGGACATATAGAAAAAGAAGGGAAAAAAGTTAATGAAGCTAATAACTTATTAAAAATAAGAACTGATTTGATTAAAAATCAGAACTGATCAGAATTGAATGTAAACTGCTTGCATTATTATCTTTCTACCCAGGTTACTTATACCTTTGGAATCCAATTATTACCATGCGACAAGAAAATTGGATTTACACACATATATTATATCTAGGTTATGCTGTAGTACATTTAATATTCATGGAATTGCCTGTCATCTAGGGGAGGGAGTAGAGGCAGGGAGGGAGGGAGGGGAAAATTTGGAAAAATGAATACAGGGATAATGTAAAAAAATATATATATTCATGCATATGTACTATGAAAAAATTATATTTATAAAATTAATTTAAAAACTCAGAATTGAAAAAACAGAAATGAATGATTATTTGAGACATCAAGAATCAGTCAAGAAAAAACAAAAAAATGAAAAAAATAGAAAAAAATGTTAAATATCTACGTGGAAAAATAAGAGACCTGGAAAATAGATCTAGGACACATAATCTAAGGATAATTGGAATCTCTGAAAAGCATGATGAGAAAAAAGAGCCTAGACACTATTTTTCAGAAAATCCTCCAAGAGAACTGCCTCACATGTAAGAGAATCAGAAGGTAAAATAGGCATTGAAACCCCAAATGAAAACGTCAAGTAATAACGTGGCTAAATTTCAGAACTGTCAGACTTAGGAAAAAATGTTACAAGCAGCCAGAAAAAAAAAAAAAAAAAAAAAAAAAAAAAAAAAAAAAAAAAAACAATACCAAGGAGCGACAATATAGGATAACTCAGAATCTAGCAGCTTCCACATTAAAGGATCAAAAGGGGCCTGGAATCTCAGCTTCTGAAAGTCAAAAAAGACTTGGAATGCAGCCAAGAATAAACTACCCAGCTAAGTAAGCTGCACATTTTTCTTCCAGGGAAGAAGATAGACATTCAATGAAACAAGTGAATTCCATTTATTCCTAATGAAAAAATAAATAAATAAATAGAGCTAAACAAAAAATTTAACCTCCCAATAGGAGAACCATAAAAGATAAAAAGAACTCTTGTTTTTTGTTATAGGCATACATAAAGAGCATTTGTATAATTTGGTTTTTACTGTTATAATATTTAAAAAAATTGGAAAATAAAAGTGGGAAAGGGGATTTTATCAGAAAAGGGAAAAGGGGAGATAAAAAGAGGGAAATTACATCACACAAAGAGGCAAAGGAAACCTATTATATCTGAGGGAATTAAGGGAGAGGGAGGTACATCGTACTCTCATCAGATTTGGCTCAAAGAGAAAATATTAGACATATTTGGTTTACAGAGAAACTTCTCTCACCTCATTGAAAAGTGGGAGATGAAAAGGGAGAAGGAAAGGAGTAAACTAAATAGAAGGGAATACAGAAAAAAAAATAAGACAAAGTTAAAGGAAAGGAGGAGGGGACTGAAAGGGGATGGGAGGGATTCTAAAAAGGGAGAGCGGCATGAGGCAAGTGGTGCCCTAAGTTTAATACTGGGGACATGGGTAAAGAGGGAAAGGAAAAGGAAAGTATAATCTGGGGATAATAAGATGGCAGAAAATACAGAATTAGTACTTTTAACTGTAAATGTGAATGTGATGAATTCTCCCATAAAGTGGAGTCTGATGCACACTGCATCAAAAGCCAGAATCCTTCAATATATGGTTTGCAGGAAACACATTTAAAGCAGGGTAATGCATACAGAGTCAAGGTAAAAGGCTGTAGGAGAATCTATTCATTATGCTTCAGGTGAATTCAGAATAGCAGGGCTAGCCATTTTCAGATCAAGAAAAGCAAAATATTATCTAATTAAAAGAAATAAGGAAGGAAAGTACATCTTGCAAAAGAGTAGCATAGACAATGAAGCAGTATCAATACTAAACATATATGCACCAAGTAGTGAATATATATTGTGCATATATGGTGCGCCAAGATCTCCTAAAGGAGAAGTTGAAAGAGTTGGAAGAAAAAATACACAGCAAACTATAATAGTTGGAGAACTCAACCTTGCACTTTCAGAATTAGATAAATCAAACCACAAAACAAATAAGAAAGAAGTTAAAGAGGTAAATATTGGTAATATTGGAAAAGTTAGATATGACAGATCTTTTGAGAAAACTGAATAGAGACAGGAAGGAGTATACTTTCTTCTCAGCAGTTCATGGAACTTCTACAAAAATTGACCATATATTGGGACATAAAGACCTCAAAATTAAATGCAGAAAGTTAGAAATAGTAAATTCATTCTTTTTAGATCACAATGAAAAAACTACATTCAACAAAAAGCTAGGGCTAAACAAAAAAGTAATTGGAAACTAAATAATCTCATCCTAAGGAATGAATGGGTCAAATCATAGACACAATAATTTCACTCAAGAGAATGACGACAATGAGACAACATACCAAAATTTGTGGGATGCAGCCACAGTGGTAATAAGGGAAATTTTTATATCTCTAGAGGCTTACTTGAATAAAATAGAGAAAGAAGATCAATGAATTGGGTTTACTACTTAAAAAGTTAGAAAAAGAGCAAATTAACCCTCCCATCAAATATTAACTTGGAATACTAAAATGAAAATGAAAATAAAATTGAATATAAAAAAACTTTTAAATTAATAAATAAAACTTGAGAGTTTGTTTTATGAAAAAAAACGATAAAATTGATAAACCTTTGGTAAATTTGATTAGAAAAAGGAAAGAAAGTGGGGCAGAGCCAAGATGGCACAGAAGATACACATGCATTTCTAAGCTCCCTTTTACCATCAATACCAACTAGTGAAATCAGCTTCAAAAATAATGCTGGACTGATAAAAACCACAAGGATTAGAAGCACAACTTACCAGAAAAAGAGAATCTGGAATTTTAACAGAAAAGGTCGGTTCTAAGAGGAGGAAAAAAAGCACTGGCACAGACAGGGTTGGACTAAGGGCTAGCACATTGAGTCAAATGGGCTGGGGAGAATTCTGGGATCAGAGAAGCCACTGAGATAGAGGAATCTGGCATAGGCTGATAGCTCCACTCTGCTTGTAAAATGGCACATAAGAAGAGAAATCAAAGCCACTTTAAAGTAAAAATCCAGAAAATATAATCACCCCAAACCAGAAGTTACCTAACACTAATCTCATTATGGTGTGCAGCCCCCTTCTGCTGTCTGGGGCTTTTCCTTAGGGCAGTTAAGAATGTGAACAGCAGGGGACACAGCCTGGGGCAGCCTGTAATCCTCATAGTGTGGGGCTCAGCCTGAGGTAGTGGAATTCTCACAGTAGTGAAACTTCAGCAGCAGTGGAACTCCCACAGCAGCAGAACCCCTGCAACAGCAAGTGTGCTTTCTGAGCAGAGATGTCCAGTTTAAGAGCAGGGGCTTTTTGTGTCAGCTGGTAATATTTACGGCCCTATGGGAGGCTTTGCCTGGGGTTTGTGACGCTTTTACTGTTCAGCCTCTAGTCTCAGGGCAGTTGCTAGGTGACATAGTGTGGGTCCTTCAATGGGCACTCCTTGCTGAAGCCCTGCTAACCACCTCTGAGTCATTTCTGTTGGGAGGAAGAGAACTCTCTCCCAGAGTTCTCTCTTAGCCCAGTCAAAGGATTGCTGCATCCTATCAACTGTCTGGGAGAAAGCTGGTAAATTTCATACAAAAGAGCAGACCCCCACAGAGTTTTAAGAATGAGTAAGAAACTGAAGAGAATGATTGACACATTCTATACTGAGAAAGAGCTGGTATCCAACCCCAAGGAAGCTAACAGCAAACACTCTCCAGATAACAGCCTAAAAGGGAATGATACATGCCCGTCAACACATAATCCTCTCCTAGAAGAGACTGGTCAAAAGTTAAGAGATTTTGAAGAAAAATGGGGAAAGGAAAGAGAAGCTATGATAGAGAATAACAACGTCCTGAAATTTGAGTTGGAAAAAAATACAGAATTCACAGGAGGTGCAGGGAAACAAAATTTTGTGAATTAGAAAAGATTAACAAAAAACAGGAAAGTAAGATTTCTGAATTGGAGAAGATAAAAAAAATCCTTAAAAAGTAGTGTTTGTGATGTGGAAAAAGAAAATAACTCACTAAAAAAATAGTGAAATGGAAAAAAATTCAACTGAGCAAAATAATTCATTTAAAAGCTCAATTGGACCCATACAAAAAGAACTAAAAATTTGAAGAAAATGACTCATTAAAAATCAGAACTGAACAAATAGAAATGAATGATTCATTGAGAAATCAAGAATCAGTCAAACAAAACAAAACAAAACAAAAAAATAAATAAATGAAAAGCTGGAGAATAACATCAAATATTTACTGGGAAAATCTATAGACTTGGAAAATAGATCTAGGAGAGATAATCTGAGGATCATTGGACTTACTGAAAATTATGATGAAAAAAAGAGCCCAGATTCTATTTTACAGGAAATCATCAACGAGAATTGTCCAGAGATAATAGGAACAGAAGGGAAAATAGGCGATGAAAGGATTCCTCGAACATCTTCTGAAAAAGACCCTAAAAAAAGAACATTGTGGCTAAGCTGCCAAACTACCAAACTAAGGAAAAAATATTGCAAGTAGCAAGGAAAAAAAAAATTCATATCAAGATTCCACAATAAGGATCACTCAAGACCTGGGTGCCTCCACATTAAAGGATCGTAGGGCCTAGAACCTGATATTCTGAAAGTCAAAAGAACTAGTATTGCAACCAATAATAAACTATCCAACTAAGTTTAGCATTTTCTTCCATGGAAGAAGATGGACATTTAATGAAACAGAGGAATTCCATTTGTTTCTAAGGAAAAAAAAAAAAAAAAAAAAAACAGATTTAAACAAAAAATTTGATCTACATCCACAAGTCTCAAGAGAAGCAAAAAAAAAAAAAAAGGTAAAAAGCACTCTTGAGAACTGTATCTCTGTTGTGGATACAAAGTCCACATGGATAATTTAATTTTACTGATATAACATGAAAAAGAAGTAGTAAAGGGAAGGAGATAGTATCATAAAATGGGAAAGGAAAGATAAAAAGAAGGAATCTAAATCCCAGGAGGAGGCATAGAAAATTTACCACATCTGAGGGAACTTAGAGAGGGGGAGAAATATTGTATAAATCTTACTCTCATCAGAGTAGGCTCAAAGAGTAAATAATTGACATATTTGTTTTTCACAGAATTCTCTCTCACCTCATTAAAAGTGCAGAGAGGAAAAAGGAAAAGAAAAAGAGGAATAAGGGAAGGGTACAAGAAAGGAGAAGGGACTTAAAAAGAGGGGGGAGGGATACTTAAAAGGGAGGGCTATGCATCACAAGTGGGGTCCATAAATTCAATACTGGGTAAAGGTTTCAGGGGGACAAGGGGGAAAAAAAAGCATAATCAGGGAATAATATGATGGCAGGAAATACAGAATTAGTAATTTTAACTCTAAATGTGAATGGCATGAACTCTCCCATTAAACTGAGGCAGATAGCAGACTGGATCAAATGTCAGAACCCTACAATATGTTGTTTACAGGAAACACATTTAAAGGAGGGAGATACATACAGAGTAAAGGTAAAAGGTTGGAAAAGAATCTATTATGTTTCAGGTGAAGCCAAAAAAGCAGGGCTAGCCATCCTTATCTCAGATCAAGCAAAAGCAGAAATTGATCCAATTAAAAGAGATAAGGAAGGAAACCATATCCTGCTAAAAGGTAGCATAGATAATGAAACCATATCAATACTAAACATATATGCACCAAATGGTATGCCATCTGACTTCCTAAAGGAGAAGTTAAGAGAGTTGCAAAAAAAATTAAACAGCAAATCTATAATAGTGAGAGACCTTAACCTTGCACTCTCAGAATTAGATAAATCAAACCATAAAAAAAATAAGAAAGGAATTAAAGAGGTAAATGGAACATTAGAAAAACTAGGTATGATAGATCTTTGGAGAAAACTGAATGGTGATAGAAAGGAGTATACTTTTTTCTCAGCAGTTCATGGAACCAATACAAAAATTGACCATATATTGGGACGTAAAAATCTCAAAATTTAATGCAGGAAGGCAGAAATAGTAAATGCCTTCATCTCAGATCACAATGCAATAAAAACTACATTCAACAAGAAGTTAGGGGCAAATAGACCAAAAAGTAATTTGAAACTAAATAATCTCATCTTAAAAATGACTAGGTAAAACAGCAAATTATAGAAAAAAATAATAATTTCACACAAGATAATGACAATGATGAGACATCATACCAAAATTTGTGGGATGCAGCAAAAGAGGTGATAAGGGGAAATGCCATGTCTTTAGAGGCTTACTTGAATAAGAGAGAGAAAGAGAAGATCAATAAATTGGGCCTGCAACTTGAAAAGCTAGAAAAGGACCAAAATAAACCCCCCAACCAAACACTAAACTTGAAATTCTAAAATTAAAAGGAGAAATCAATAATATTGAAAGTAGTGGGCAGGTAGGTGGCCCAGTGGATAGAGCACCAGCCTTGAATTCAGGAGGACCTGAGTTTAAATCTGGCCTCAGACATTTAACATTTCCTAGCTGTGTGACCCTGGGCCAGTCACTTAACCCCAGCCTCAGGAAAAAAAAATAAGAAAAAAAACAAAAAAATGAAAAAAAAATCTATTGAATTAATAAATAAAACTAAGAGTTGGTTTTATGTAAAAGCTAATAAAATAGATAGACCTTTGGTAAATCTGATTAGAAAAAGGAAAGGGAAAACTTAAATTGTTAGTCTTACAAATGAAAAGAGGGATCTTTCCACCAATGAAGAGGAAATTAGAGAAATAATAAGGAGTTACTTTCCCCAACTTTAAATGGATGACTACCTCCAAAAATATAGGCTTCCTAGATTAAGAGAAGGAGGAGGTAAACTGCTTAAATAGTCCCAACCAAAAACTAAACTTGAAATTCTAAAATTAAAAGGAGAAATCAATAATATTGAAAATAGTGGGCAGCTAGGTGGCCCAGTGGATAGAGCACCAGCCTTGAGTTCAAATCTGGCCTCAGACATTTGACACTTCCTAGCTGTGTGACCCTGGATAAGTCACTGAACCCCAGCCTCAGTAAAAAAATAAAGAAAGAAAAAAAAAAAAAAGAAAGAAAAAAACCCCTTTTAATTGATAAATAAAACTAAGAGTTGGTTTTATGAAAAAGCTAATAAAATAGATACAACTTTGTTAAATCTGATTAGAAAAAGGAAAGGGAAAACAAATTGTTCGTCTTAAAAATGAAAAGGGGGATTTTTCCACCAACGAAGAGGAAATTAGAGAAATAATAAGGAGTTACTTTGCCCAATTTTAAATGGATGACTACCTCCAATAATATAGGCTTCCTAGATTAACAGAGGAGGAGGTAAACTGCTTAAATAGTCCCATTTAAGAAAAAAGAAATAGAACAAGCTATTACTCAACTCCCCAAGAAAAAATCCCCAGGACCAGATGGGTTTACATGTGAATTCTACCAAACATTTAAAAAACAAGTAGCCCCAATGTTATATAAATTATTTGAAAAAATAGAGGATGAAGGAGTCCTACCAAACTCTTTATATGACACAGACATGTCACTGATGATACTAAACGAGGTAGGTTGAAAACTGAGAAAGAAAACTATAGACCAATCTCCTTAATGAATATTGATGCTAAAATCTTAAATAAGATATTAGCAAAAAGACTTCAGAAAATCATCCCCAGAATAATACACTATGATCAAGTAGGATTTATACAAGGAATGGAATGCAGGGCTGGTTTAATATTAGGAAAACTATTAGGAAAACTATTAGTATAATTGACCATATTAATAATCAAATTTTAAAAAAGCTTATGATCATCTCAATAGATGCAAAAAAAAGCATTTGATAAAATATAACATCCATTCCTACTACAAACACTTGAGAGAATAGGAATAAATGGACTATTCCTTAAAATAGCCATGAGCCTATACTTAAGACCATCAGTAAGCATACTAGGTAATGGAGATAAACTGGAACCTTTCCTAGTAAGATCAGGAGTGAAAAAGGTTGCCCACTATCACCATTACTATTCAATATTGTATTAGAAATGCTAGCCACGGCAATAAGATTCAAGAAAGAGATTAAAGGAATAAGAGTAGGTAATGAAGAAATCAAACTATCACTCTTTGCAGATGGTTTGATGGTATAGTTAGAGAACCCAAGAGATTCTAATAAAAAGTTATTGGAATTCACAACTTTAGCAAATTTGCTGAATACAAAATAAATCCACATAATTTTCCAGCATTTTTATACACCACCAACAAAATGCAACAGCAAGAGATACAAAGAGAAATTCCATTCCAAACAACTGTCAAGACTATAAAATATTTGGGAATCCATCTACCAAAGAAAAGTCAGGAATTATATGAGCAAAATTACGAAACACTTGCCACAAAAATAAAGTCAGATTTAAATAATTGGAAAGACATTAAGTGCTCTTGGATAGACCGAGCGAATGTAATAAAGATGACAATGCTCCCCAAACTAATCTATTTATTTAGTGCTATACCAATCAGACTCCCAAGAAACTATTTTAATGACCTAGAAAAAATAACAACAGAAATTATATGGAACAATAAGAGGTTGAGAATTTCAAGGGATGTAATGAAAAAAAAATTAAATGAAGTTGGTCTAGCTGTACCTGATCTAGAACTATATTATAAAACAACAGTCATTAAAACCATTTGGTATTGGCTAAGAAATAGACTAGTCGATCAGGGGAAAAGATTGGGTACACAGGACAAAATAGGGTACAACTATAGAAATCTAGATTTTGACAAACCCAAAGACACCAACATTTGGGATAAGAATTCATTATTTGAAAAAAAAAAAAACTGTTGGGAATACTGGAAATTAGTATGGCAAAAATTAGATATGGACCCACACTTAACACCATATACCAAGATAAGAACAAAATGGGTCCATGATTTAGGCATAAAGAATGAGATCATAAAGAGATTAGAGGAACTGGGGATAGTCTACCTTTCAGACCTGTGGAGGACAAAGAAATTTATGACCAAAGGAGAACTAGAGATCATTATTGATCACAAAATAGAAGATTTTGATTACATCAAATTAAAAAGCATTTGTACAAACAAAACTAATGCAAACAAGATTAGAAGGGAAGTAACAAATTGGGAAAATATATGGAGGGCTGTGAAAAGCAAGTGGTGTTCACAAGTTTAATACTGGGTAGGGGGGTAAGAGGGAAGGAAAGGTTAAAAACATAAGCAGAGGTTAACAGGATGGCAAGCAATATAGAATTAGTCATTCTAACCATAAATGTGAATGGGGTAAACTCCCTTGTAAAGAGGAATCAGTGAGTAGACTAGATTAAAAGTCAGAATCCTACTATAAGTTGTTTACAGGAAATACACCTGAAACAGGGTAATGCATTCAAACTAAAAGTAAAGGAATCTACGATGCTTCAGGTAAAGCCAAAAAAGCAGGGGTAGCCATCATCATCTCAGATCAAGTAAAAACAAAAATTGATTGAATTAAAAGAGATAAGGAAGGGCATTATATCCTGCTAAAGGGCAGCATCAATAATGAAGCCGTATCAATATTAAACATATACTCACCCAGTGGTGCAGCATCTAAATTCTTAAAAGAGAAAATAAGGGAGCTGAAAGAAGAAATAGACAGCAAAACTATAATAGTGGGAGATCTCAACCTTGCACTCTCAGAATTAGATAAACCAAACCATAAAATAAATAAGAAAGAAGCCAAACAGGTAAATAGAATACTAGAAAAGTTTGATATGATAGATCTTTGGCGAATTTCATTCAATTTATATTAAATCATAAGAAATGGTATCATTTATTTACCCCACATTTAAGCGTAAAAACATTATATTATCAAATGTAATATTTAATGTTTTAAGTGTTAAAGAGTTTTCACTTTTGGTTAAGTTATTTGGTTATTTTGGTTTAACATATGTAGAATAATTTGGTTAAACATTTATAAAATAATTTGGAAGTCAGAAAATTGATAGTGTAGCCTAACATTTATTGGGGAGATAAAGCAGATAAAAGTGACACAAACATTGCTTTGTAGTTTCAGGGTAGTAGACCTACAATTTGGTAATTAATTCATTAACCAAAGATAAAAAAGTTTCTATTATTTTAAAATAGAGAATGTATGAATTTTAAGATAGCGCTTATTTTTTAATTAACTATTTATTTGGGTTTATCAGTAGTTCTACCTTTTTTGTACAGGAATGGTACACTGAAAGCAAATCCAAAACCAGAAGGTTGCTCTGAACAGCTGATTTGGGATGTAGAGGGCTTATTACAGTCTTTCTGATTTTCAATTTGTTGATAATAAGTAAGTCTAAAAAAAAAGTAAACAAAATAAGTCTGCATCACCCAAATAAAATAATATATGCAACAAATCTTTATGTATCTCAAATATTAGACACTTTTAATATTTTTATTGTTTTAATAAAGTCTTTAATAAAGCAATACTAATCATTCAACTGAGATGTAATACATTTGTCTTCAGAGTCACAGTACTATAGAATTGTAGGCTTAAAACTGAAAAGGCTTATTAAGGGCATTAAGGGTAATCTTTTTATCAGTTAAATAACTAAATCCCAGAAAGGATCCAGTTGTCCAGACAAGTTGTCCACACACAGTGAGAGGGATGATCTTTCCCCAGGACTTCTGACACCAAATTGAGCATATTTACCCCTACAAACTGCCTGTGAATACTTAATGTTGGCCATTAACATATAGGATTCTTTTTCATTAGCACTCACATGAAGATATCCAAGATATAATGTGATTTTCCCTAAACCTTAACTTTAGGTCTCTTACAAGTGAGAGATGTCTGCAAGACATTAAAAAAGAAATAAACAACAACAAAACCCACTGCCTCTATCAATGTACACAATTATTATTATATTATAGAATTTGTGAAGATCAAATACGAAAATGTATGTAAAACATTGGAAAATCTTAAAAACACTATTAAAATGGCAGTTATTATCATTATTACTTCTGAAAATTCTGATATCAGACTTGTGTGGTTCTAGCTCATATCTTTTTTGCCCGTGTTGTACTCAACTTCGATAATTTGAGTTGGTCATTTGCTCAATTTCTTCTTAGGATCCTTAAGTATGAAACAGAGGTCTATCCTCAAGAGGTTGCCTGTTTGCCCAGGGCTATTCTGAACATGTGGCAGTTGGAAGAGCTGGAATTTTCCAGGGACTTTGCCAGACAGTTGTTACATTATGCAAGTATAAAAACCATATTCACTTTCGATTTTATGGAGGAAAAATTCTTTTAGATGCAGTTACATAAAGACATTTAGAATTATGTTAGCACTTACAGAGGATAATCATATTGCTGAGCATACTGCTCAGCTGTCCATCCATACACATCTTGGATAGTGGGATCAGCATTATGGTGGAGAAGCAGAGTGACCAAATCTGATGATTCCTGAGTGACAGCAATCATAAGGGCCGTTCTAGAATAACAAAGAAACAATTCATTTTTAAAACTTTAAACTAATCACATTTAATCATGTTTCTAGATATACTTCAATAAGAAGATATCTCATATCATTTAGTCTTAATACACATATGCAACATGAACATATAGTGATGGAGAGGAGTATTTTGATTACTCAAGTGCAGCATTAGAAATGACAATGAAAACCAGACAGAAAGATGGAAAAGAGAACTTTTTTGTCCCCTTCCAATTTTAGTAGGGATTGTGAAATTAATCATAATTTAAAAAAATAGAGATTGTGTCAATGTTCCTTGGGTGACAAAATTAAGGCAATTCAGTTTGTTTACTGGCCTGAAAAGTAAAGTGGAAGCTCTTTGAAAGGGGTAGCTAGATGGCACAATGGATAGAAACCCAGCCCTGAAGTTAGGAGGACCTGAGTTCAAATTTGGGCTCAGACACTTAACATTTCCTAGCTGTGACACCCTGGGCAAGTCAGTAGCACCAGTTGCCTCAGACAAAAAAACAAACAAACAAACAAACAAACAAAAACAATTAGAAACAATCTTATCAATTCCATTAAATTCTTACTCCAGTGCCCTATCATAATGTAGAAGTGACAATTGGTTGTCTAAAGCAAAATCAGATGAAGCTCTTTTATGTCTTAACTTTCTGAAAGTCTTTGAACATGAATACAGCAATGAACTTTCTTGTTTAGGGGAACACTTATGTAAATTTAGAAGAATTAATTGCCAGAAAGAGAGCACCAATTGATTTGGAGAAAGATCATTAACTCACAAAGTCAACTTATTAAAATTCTTAAGGAGCTGAACAAGTGGAAAGAATATCTATGTTGATGAAAACACAAATGTTTTCTGAAATACTTCTGAAGTACTGAGCTTATTGTATGCTGGATGATATATGGGTTTTTGATAAGCTAGTACTGATGAAAGATAGTACTATCCCTTGACTACTTAGTCATAAATGACAAAACAGCTTGATTCTGTTAAAGGTTCAGTTAGTGCAAGAAAAATCCTCACTGATGAAATCATAGATTTAAAAAGAAAAACTATTTATTTTGAAATATTAATAAGCTCTTTCTAGCAGATAGAAATATTAATTCTCTTTTTTCTCTGATCCTAACTCTCTAATATCAGATCTAAGAAAGGAGGAAAAAGTATGTTTGGATGGGAATTAAAAGATAATGAGAGATATTGAAACTGATGGAATCATAAACTTTAGTATTAGTAGTTAATATTATCATATGTCTAAAAAGGTGTGTTTTGTTTTGTTTTTTATTTTTATTAACATTGTGTTCAGCAGTCAAGATCGGGAAGTAAATAATAAATCATTTTGAGTCTTCCACATTAATCTCCAAAAAACATAAAATTGCTCCCCAATGAAACTTCTATAATAGCAGAACCATCAAAAGGATGGAGTGAAACTATCTGTGAGTTTAAGAATCTTGGAAGATTGGCAGGAAAGATCTCCCTAGAATAAATGGGAAATGCAGTCCAGAACAAGAAGCATCTCAGGAAACTTACATCAGGTTCCACCTCAGCAAACCAGCAGTAGATTCTGAGTGTCAGCTCAGAGAATTAGGCAAAAGCTAACACCAGCACCTCCCATGTACCTCCATGTTGGCATGGCCAGGGGAACAGGCAAACTTCAGCTCCGAGTTTTTAGGATAGCTCCCTGGTAAACAAGAAACCCCCAGGGGCCAGAACTCATGTGTTTCAGTGTAGCCCTAGGAAAAGAGGTCAATTTCAAACCTAGAGGTACTTAAGCACACAGGCAGCCACAAGTGGTTAAACTGCTACTTGCTTCAGTGTATCTCTGGAAAAGTGCAGAAAAAGCCTTAGAAGAAGGCAGGCACAAACACTCGGACATTGGCTCAGTATAAGCCTCCAGCAGTGTCAGCTACTCTACCCCACCCCATCCCTAAAGAAAAAGACAAAGTGGTTTCAGGCCCAGAAAGGACTTTTAGGAGAGCTCAAAAAATAGCTTAAAAATCATATAATTCAAGGGCAAAAAAATAAGAACTTTTCATTGGCATTTTGCCCATAGATATTTTCACATAGTTGCCCTCATCTATTCTGTCACCATAATAACTTTCTATGGTCAGATCTCTTTTGCTCATCCTTTAGCACTGCTGGAGGCCCTCAGGGTCTTACAGCCTGCTTGGTACTAAATTGAGCTGTTAGTGATAGTGTTTGGCATGTATTGAGGCCCTTGAGGAGCTTCTGCATTCACCCCCAATACGACAAAGGACAGGGTAATCCAATCACTGGCAGGTACCTGTTTGCTTAGGTGCCTGAAGGTTAGAGTTTACTTCTTTATCTGGGGCTACACTGAAAGGAGGTCTGGCCTCTGGAGCTTGCCTGTTTTCAAGGACCTAGACTGAAGCATGTGACCCTTGTCAGAGGTAGTCTCCCTGTTCCCCTGACTATACTGGGATATTTTGGGGATCCAATGTTGGCATTTGCTTACTCCACCATACTGGTTCTCAGTTTCTACATATGGTTCCTGAGGTGGGGCTTCCTACTGGCTTGCTTCCTGACTTGCATTGTGCTCCCCTTTTGCCTCACACATTTCCTGCTAATTTTTCAAGATTTTTGGGCTCACAATTTATTTCTCCCAGTATTTTTGATGATTCTTCTCTGCCCCGATTTGGTGTGGAAACTATTTTATGTTTGTTTTTTGGTGAATATGAGAGTGCTACACTGATTTCCTGCTTAGTTTTCTAGCTCTACTCCCAGAAGTCATTCAAAAATATTAAATGCATTCTTTTCAGATCTTAATGCAATAAGATAAAATTCATCAAAGGGCAGTGGGAAAAACAGTTAAATCATTAATAAAAAACTAAATAATCTAATCCTAAATTTAAAAACAAAATTTCAGAATCAATGCTAAATCAAGCCTCTTAATAGAATCTGGAGTGACAGAATCCACAAACTTTCATAGTATAATCATTTTCCAACTTAAGATACTTTGCAAGGATTTCAGGAAAGGTCTGGCTCAATTGGATGGGGAGATGTATATGTATACATATACATGTATATATGTATATATGTATATATATATATAGATAGATAGATAGATAGATAGATATAGATATAGATAGATAGATAGATAGATAGATAGATAGATAGATAGATAGATATGTATACACACACATACATGCAAATTAATAGCAATGATCTGCAATGACCAGCTGTAAATGCCTTTCTTATTCTGAGTAGTACAATGATCCATATCTACTCTGAAGGACTTAGGATAAGAAATTGACCTCTCTTTTTCTCTCTCTCTCTTTCCCTCCAATCCTGCTTTTCTTTCTCTCCCTTTAAGTTTTATTTTTCTTTGAAGAAAAAACAAAAAGGATTTCATTATGATCTTATGCAAAAAGGCATGTTCATCAGTAGGAGTACTAACTTTACTTTTCTTAAAGATTGTTCTTGTTATTGTTGCTGTTGTTTGGGTGTTTTTGTTTGTTTTTACAATAAGAGAGTTCTATGTTTTCTTTCTCATCTATGGAAATGTTTTGCATAACTTCACATATAGTTTCTTAATAGGAACTGTGTGTAGGGACAAAGGAGAGAATGTGGAACTCACATTTTTGTTTTGTTTTACTTTTTATTTAATTTTATTTATTTTTAATTTTTTTAAATACATGTATATTTTCAATATTCAACATGCAAAATATTGTGTTCCAAATTTTTTCTCCTTCCATTTCCCTCACCCATCCCCAGTTAGCAAGTAATTCAATATATTAAACATGTGCAATTCTTCAATACACATTTTCACAATTATTATGCTGCATAAGAAAACCAGGTCAAAAGGGGGGAAAAAAGAAAGAAAGAAAACAAAAAGGAAGCAAAGAGAAACAACATCAAAAGTGAAATACTATGTTGTGATTCCCACTGAGATCCCATAGTCCTCTCTCTGGGGTGCAAATGGCTCTCTTCATCATGAGACCACTGGAACTGGCCTGAATCACCTTGCTGTTGAAAAGAGCCATTTCTGTCAGAAATGATCATTGTATAATCTTATTGTTGCTGCATACAATGTTCTTAGTTTTCCTCACTTCACTTAGCATCAGTTTATGTAAGTCTCTCAAGACCACTCTGAAATCATCCTGCTGATTATTCCTGATAGAATAATATTATTCCAAAAATGTAATATGCCATAACTTGTTCAGCCACTCTCCAACTGATGGACATCCACTCAGTATCCACTTCATTGCCACTACAAAAAGGGCTGCTACAAACATTTTTGCCAACATAAGTCCTTTTTCCTTTTTTATGATATCTTGGGGATACAGGCCCAATAGGGACATTGCTTGTTTAAAGGGACATTGTTTCAACATTGTTTCATATTGCTCTTCAGAATGGTTGGATCAGTTTACTTCACCAACATACCCTCCAATATTTATCATTATCTTTTCCTGTCATCCTAGTCAATCTGGGAGGTATGTAGTTGTATCTCAGAGTTGTTTTAATTTGCATTCCTCTGACCAATAATGAATTAAAGTATCTTTTCAAGTGACTAGAAATGGTTTGGATTTCTTCATCTGAAATTGTTCATATCCTTTAACCATTTGTCAATTGGATAATGGTTTGTATTCTTATTAATTTTTATTTGAATTAATTCTCTCTCTATATTTAGAAATTAGGCCTTTATCAGAGCCCTTGGAAGTAATTTTTCTCAGATTACTGCTTTCCTTCTTATCTTTATTGGTTTTGCTTGTACAGATTTTTTTTGTGTGTGCAGAAAATTTTTAAATCACATTAATTTAAAATTAAATTATCCATTTTGTATTCCAGAATGTACTCTAGTTCTTCTTTGGCAACAAATTCTTTCCTTCCTCACTGAACTGAGATTATTCTTCTAATTTGCTTATAGTAACACTCTTTATGTCTAAATCATTATTCCATTCAACTTTTTCTTGGTATAAGGTATTAGGTTAGGATCAATCATTTTTCATTTTTTTTACGATTTCTTTGGAATGCAGGTAAGTAGAGACACTGCTGGTTCAAAGGGTATGCACAGTTTGATAACCCTTTGGGCATAGTTCCATATTGCTCTCCAGAATGGTTGGGTCAGTTCACAACTCCATCAGTAATATAATATTGTCTCAGTTTTCCCACATTCCATCTAACATTCATCATTATCTTTTCTTGTCATTTTAACCAATCTGAGAATTCTGTAATGGTACCTCAGAGTTGTCCTAATTTGCATTTCTCAGACCAATAATGATTTAGAACATTTTTTCACATGACTAGAAATGATTTTAATTTCATCATCTGAAAATTGTCTGTTTATATGCTTTAGCTACTAATCATTTGGCGAATGGCATGTCTTTTCTATAAATTTGGAACTCAAAACTTGTAAAAAGAAATGAAAAGGTTTAAATGTAACTGACAATAAGAATAAATAAATTTTCAAAAAGCAATTATAGGAACTTATTACCAGAATTATACAAAATGGTTACATAGCATTTATACCAGGAATAGAGAGCTGTCTGAATATCAGAAAAAACTAACAGCATAATTGACTATATCAATAACAAAACTAACAGAAATCATATAATTATCTCAATATATTCAGACAAAAGCATTCAACAAAATATAATATTAATTCATATTAAACAACAACAACAAGAGGATGTAGTAATAAATCAAATTTTCCTAAAAATGATAAATACCATCTATCTAAAACCATATTCAAGCATTATATGCAATGGGAATAATATGGTAGAAACATTTCCAGTAAACTCAGGAGTGAAATGAGGTTGTCTCTTATCCCCACTACTATTTAATATTGTATTAGAAATGTTAGCTTTAACAATAAGAGGGGGAAAAAGAAATGACAGGAATAGAGTTGGTAATGAGAAAACAAAACTATCATTATTTGCAGATGATATGGCATGTTTAGTTAATCAACTAAAAATACTAAAAAAGAATTAACTTTAGTAAAGCTGGATACAAAATAAATGCCCGTAAAAGAGAATGATATAAATGGGATGACATACCAAAATTTATGAAATGTAACCAAAACAGCATTAAATAAAGGTAAAATTTACTTCTCTAAATTCTTATATCAGTGAAATAGAAATAGAACAGATCAATGAATTGGGCCAGAAACTTAAAAAAAAAAAAAAAAAAAAAAAAAAAAAAAAAAAGCCTAGTAAGAGAGCAAATTTAAAAATCACTAATTCAGTACCAAATGGAAATCCTCAAAATCAAATCTGAGATTCAAGAGATTTAACTTATTAAAAAAATGTAGTGGAAGTATTAAGCTAATAAATCCAATAGCTGCTTTTATGAAAAATCATTGAGATACATCATTAATTAATTAGATTTTTTTAAAGAGTGTTGAAAACCAAATTCCAGTATCAAAAAATATGAAATTATCACTAATGAAGAAATTAAAGCAATTATTGGCAAATATTTTGCCCAATTATGTGCTAATAAATATGAGGAAATCAATGAATATTTAGGAAATCATAAATTACCCAAGTTAAGTGAACCGGAAATAGAATGCCTAATTAAATAACTGCATCTTAGAAAAAGAAATTGAGCAAGCCATTATTGAACTCCTTAAGGAAAAAAAATCCCCAGTGCCCGATGGGTTCACTTGGGAATTCTAATAAACATTCAAAGAAAACTTCATTCTATGAGCATATACATTGCTAGGGAAAATAGGTGAAGGAGTCCTGCTAAATTCCTTTTATGCAACAAATATGGTGCTATACCTAAATAAGGAAGTGCTAGATAGAGAAATAAAATTATACTCTAATAAAATAAAATGATAAAAGTTGAAGAAAAGATAGGAAAATTGGGACATTTATGCATTGTTGGTGGAGTTGTGAACTGATCCAACCTTTCTGAAGAACAATTTGGAATTATAGCCAAAGGAGGAGAAAACTGTGAATACCAGCAATGCTATGTTTGTACCCCTATGAGATGATAAGAAAGGGGGAAACCCCGGAAAGCCTGCGTCTCTCAGAACCCGGCCACCCCCAACCCCCACCTGGACTGATTCAGCGCGTTCTCAGAGCCTCAGAGTGCAGACTCAGTACAGTCATCGTTGTTCTGTTAGTGGCTCTCTGCTGCCCTACCCCCAGTCTGTAGAGGAAGCCCATTAATACCATCCATCCCCATCCCCCGCAAAACAGATCAATTGTTTCTCTTGTCAATTTTTTTTTCTTCGATTCCTACTCTGACAAAATGAACAAAAATTTCAAAAGGGTTCTAACCATTGACAGCTTTTGTATATAAAGAGAGCAGACTTCAAACACTGAGGAGACTAAAAACAGACTGTCCCTAGAGGAATCCCCTAAGGGGGATATGAGCTGCTCCTCAATACAAAAGAATCTCATAGAGGAAATCAAAAAGGCTCTCACTCTCACAAGAGAGCTGGAAGACAAATGGGAAAAGGAAAGGGAAGCTTGGCAAGAGAGCCTGGAGAAGTCATCCCATGCATTTAAAGACAGGGTGGATAAAGAAATCAAATCATTGAGAAACAAGATTAGTGAGCTGGAAAAGGTAAACAGCTCCAAGGAAAACAGGATTAGTGAGCTGGCAAAAGAAAACAGCTCTCTAAAGAATAAAATGGATAAAATGGAAAAAAAATTCCATAGAAGAAAAAAACTCAATTGGACAATTACAAAGAGATATAAAAAAAGTGAGTGAAGAAAATACATCATTGAAAATTAGACTCGAATAAGTAGAAATGAATGACTCAAGGAGAAACCAAGGGGTAGTCAAGCAAAACCAGAGAAATGAAACAATTGAAAAGAATGTCAAGTACCTTATTAGAAAGACAACAGACCTGGAAAACAGATCCAAGAGAGACGATTTGAGAATAATCGGTCTCCCTGAAAAATGGGAGGAAAAAAAGAGATTGGACACCATTTTCGATGAAATTATCAAAGAGAACTGCCCAGATGTTCTGGAAACAGAGGGTAAAATAGACATTGAAAACATTCATCGATCACCTACTGAAAGGGAACCTAAAATCAAAACGCCAAGAAATATAGTGGCCAAGTTCAAGAACCATCAGACAAAGCAAAAGATATTGGAAGCTGCTAGAACAAAGCAATTCAGATATGGAGGATCTACAATAAGAATAACCCAGGATCTAGCAGCGTCCGCATTAAAAGAACAAAGGGCCTGGAACATGATATTCCAAAAGGCTAAGGGACTTGGTATGCAGCCAAGAATAACTTACACAGCAAGAATGAGCATCGTTTTCCAGGGAAGAAGATGGACATTTAACGAAATAAATGAATTCCATCTATTTTTGATGAAAAAAACAGATTTACATCAAAGGTTTGATCTTCAAATACAGAACTCAAGAGATTTCTAAAAAGGTAAAAAGAAATCTTGAGAACTATACTTCTGCCAAAAAAATATGTAAAGAACATATATACAATTTGTCTTAGAAACTAGAGGTGGAAAGGAAATTATATCATAAAAAAGGGTAAAGTGGTGGGACTACATCTCATGAAGAGGCAAAGGTAACCTATTATATCTGAGAGAAAGAAAGGAGGGAGATGAACATAGTGTGTCTCAATCGACATATTCGATTAATGGTGAAACTTCTTCCACTTCATTGAAAAGTGAAAGGGAAGGAGTAAGCTAAGGGGAAGGGAATACAGAAATTTTGAGGAAAAGGGGTAAAATAAGGGGAGAAACTTTAAGGTGGGGGAGGGATCCTAAAAATGGAGGGCTGTGAAAAGCAAGTGGTGTTCACCACTTTAATACTGGGTAGGGGGGGATGGCGGAGAAGAAACACACGTCTCTGTGAACGTCCTCACTCCCTCACAACCAATTAGATAAATTAAGTCTCAGAATTAGCTCAGGACTGATAGATACCATAAGGACTGGAAGCACGACTTACCAGCTGAAGAGAATCTGGAGTTTCAACAGGAAAGGTCAGTTCCCGGGGGAGGAATAAGAGAGACCAGCACAGACGGTGGGGTAGTGGCACACTGCGCCCATTGCGCTGGGAAGGGCTCTGGGATCAGATAAGCCACTGAGGTAAAGGAATCTGGCACAGGCTGTTAGCTCTTCTCTGCTAATTATTTAGCAGTTCAGAAGAGAAAGCCAAAATATTTTAAAACTCAGATTAGATTTTCCCTGGACCCTGAAGGTGACTCAGCAGATCTCGGCACCAGGGGGTGTGGCGTCAGCTACCTCCTGAGAATAGTTAAGAGATTGACAAGTGGGTGGATACGGCCCAAGGCAACACACACTGCCTAGCTTAGCTGGAGGGAGTGGAACTCAGCTCCAGGAAGTCCCAGAGAAGCGAAAACTTTGAACTAGGGACCAAGGTTTCTGGCAGACACTTCCAGTTTGAGCACAGGGGCTTTTCACATGACCTGCTGCAGACATCCACTCCCCACCCGGACACATAGGCTGGGCTTTGTGCTGTCTTTACTATTCTACGCCCTCGAAGCACAGTAGCGCTAATCACCTCTGAGGCACTTCCAGGGAGGGGGTGGGGAACTCTCTCCCAGAGCTCCATCTTAGCTCAGGCGCAGGAGCCTCTGCATCCATCTGGTCTGGGAGGAAGCTGGTAAAGAAGTAAATAAATAATTTCCTACCCCAGGGACAGACCCCAAAAGATTTTTTTAAATATGAGCAAAAAAGCTAGAAAAACCATAGATTCCTTCTATACAGAGAAAGAGCGGGTATCCAACCCCGAGGAAGGTAACAGCAGAGAGTCAGCAGATAACAACCTAAAGGGGAACGATTCCTGCCCCCCATTACATAACTCTCTCCTAGAAGAAACTCTTAAAAAATTGAGGGAGATTGAAGAAAAATGGGGAAAGGAAAGGGAAGCTATGATAGAGAATAACAACGTCCTGCAATTGGAGTTGGAAAAAATAAAGAATTCACAGGAGATGCAGGGAAACAAAATTTACGAATTAGAAAAGGTTAAAAAAACACAGGAAAGTAGGATTTCTGAATTGGAAAAGATAAAAAAGTCTCAAGAAAATAGAATTTCTGAATTGGAAAAAGAAAATAATTCTCAAAAAAAATTAGGGAAATGGAAAAAAATTCAATAGAGCAAAATAATTCATTTAAAAATGAAATTGGGCATTTACAAAAAGAACTAAAAACTGTGAAAGAAGAAAATAACTCCTTAAAAGTCAGGATGGAACAAATAGAAATGAATGATTCACAGAGAACCCAAGAATCAGTCAAACAAAACAAAAAAAATGAGAAGCTGGAGAACAACGTCAAATACTTACTGGGAAAATCTATAGACCTGGAAAATAGATCTAGGAGAGATAATCTGCGGATTATTGGACTTCCCGAAAACTATGACCAAAAAAAGAGCCTAGATTCTATTTTACAGGAAATTATCAAAGAGAACTGTCCAGAGATAATAGAAACAGAAGGGAAAGTAGATGTGGAAAGAATTCATCGAACTCCTTCTGAAATAGACCCTAAAAAAAGAACACCACGGAATATAGTGGCTAAGCTGCAGAATTACCACACAAAGGAGAAAATCCTGCAAGCAGCTAGAAAAAAAACAATTTAAATACCAAGGTGCCACAATAAGGGTCACCCAAGATCTGGCTGCCTCCACATTAAAAGATAGAAGGGGCTGGAACCTGATATTCCGTAAGGCAAAAGATCAAGGACCGCAACCAAGAATGAACTACCCAGCTAACTTTAGCATCTTTTTCCATGGAAGAAGATGGTCATTCAATGAAACAGAGGAATTCTATATGTTTCTAAGAAAAAAACCAGACTTAAACAAAAAATTTGATCTACATACACAAGACTGAAGAGAAACAGAAAAAGGTACACAGAACCCTTGAGAACTGTAACTCTGTGGTGGGTATATAAAAAATACTCAAGGATAATTTGATTTTACTGATATAAAAGAAAAAAAGGGGGGTGTAATAAAGGGAAGGAGGTCGGTTCAGAAAAAGGGGAAGGAGTGATAAAAAGAGGGAAACTACATCCCAGGAAGAGGCATAGAAAATACACCATATCTGAGGGAACTTAGTGAGGGGGAGAATCATTGTGTGAATCTTACTCTCATCAGGAGAGGCTCAAAAAGTAAATAATTAACATATTTGTTTTTCAGAGAATTTTTCTCTCACCTCATTAAAAGGGGGGAGAGGAAAAGGGAAAAGGGAAAGGAGAATAAGTGAAGGGACTTGGAGGGAGGGGGGAGGGATCCTAAAAAAAAAAAAAAAGAGGGAGGGTTGCGCGTCACAAGGGGGGTCTGTAAATTAAATATCGGGGAGGGGGATCAGGGTGGTCAAGGGAAAAAAGCATAATCTGGGGATAATACGATGGCAGGAAATACAGAATTAGTAATTTTAACTGTAAATGTAAATGGGATGAACGATCCCATCAAACGGAGACGGATAGCAGATTGGATCAAAAAGCAGAACCCTACAATATGTTGCCTACAGGAAACACACTTAAAGCAGGGAGATATATACAGAATAAAGGTAAAAGGTTGGAACAGAGCCTATTATGCTTCAGGTAAAGCCAAAAAAGCAGGGGTAGCTATCCTTATCTCAGATCAAGCAAAAGCAGAAGTAGATCTCGTTAAAAAAGATAAGGAAGGTAACTATATCCTGCTGAAAGGTAGCATAAATAATGAAGCCATATCAATACTAAACATATATGCACCAAGTGGTATAGCATCTAACTTTCTAAAGGAAAAGTTAAGAGAACTACAAGAAGAAATAGACAGTAAAACTATAATAGTGGGAGATCTCAACCTTGCACTCTCAGATTTAGACAAATCAAACCACAAAACAAACAAGAAAGAAATTAAAAAAGTAAATAGAATATTAGAAAAACTAGGTATGATAGACCTTTGGAGAAAACTGAATGGCAATAGGAAGGAATATACTTTCTTCTCAGCAGTTCATGGATCCTATACAAAAATTGACCATATATTAGGACATAAAGATCTCAAAATTAAATGTAGGAAGGCAGAAATAATAAATGCCTTCTTCTCAGATCACAATGCAATAAAAGCTACATTCAGTAAAAAGTTAGGGGTAAATAGACCAAAAAGTAATTGGAAACTGAATAATCTCATCTCAAAGAATGACTGGGTGAAAGAGTAAATTATAGAAACAATTAACAATTTCACCCAAGATAATGACAATGATGAGACATCATATCAAAATCTTTGGGATGCAGCTAAAGCAGTAATAAGGGGAAATTTTATATCTTTAGAGGCTTATTTGAAGAAAATTGAGAAAGAGAAGATTAACGAATTGGGCTTACAACTTAAAAGGCTAGAAAAAGACCAAATTATAAACCCCCAACCAAAAATTAAACTTGAAATACAAAAATTAAAAGGAGAAATCAATAAAATTGAAAGTAAAAAAACTATTGAATTAATAAATAAAACCAAGAGTTGGTTTTATGAAAAAGCCAATAAAATAGATAAAACTTTGGTAAATTTGATCAAAAAAAAAGAAAGAGGAAAATCAAATTGATAGTCTTACAAATGAAAAGGGGGATCTTTCCACCAATGAAGAGGAAATTAGAGAAATAATAAGGAGTTACTTTGCCCAACTTTATGCCAATAAATTTGATAACTTAAGTGAAATGGATGACTTCCTCCAAAAATATAGGCTCCCTAGATTAACAGAGGAGGAGATAAATTGCTTAAATAGTCCCATTTCCGAAAAAGAAATAGAACAAGCTATTAATCAACTCCCCAGGAAAAAATCCCCAGGGCCAGATGGATTCACATGTGAATTCTACCAAACATTTAAAGAACAATTAGCCCCAATGTTATATAAATTATTTGAAAAAATAGGGGATGAAGGAGTCCTACCAAACTCCTTTTATGACACAGACATGGTACTGATACCTAAACCAGGTAGATCGAAAACTGAGAAAGAAAATTATAGACCAATCTCCTTAATGAATATTGATGCTAAAATCTTAAATAAGATATTAGCAAAAAGACTTCAGAAAATCATCTCCAAGATAATACACTATGATCAAGTAGGATTTATTCCAGGAATGCAGGGCTGGTTTAATATTAGGAAAACTATTAATATAATTGACCATATTAATAATCAAATTAATAAGAACCATATGATCATCTCAATAGATGCAGAAAAAGCATTTGACAAAATCCAACATCCATTCCTACTAAAAACTCTGGAGAGTATAGGAATAAATGGACTATTCCTTGAAATAATAAGGAGCATATATTTAAGACCTTCAGTAAGCATAATATGCAATAGAAATAAACTGCAACCTTTCCCAGTAAGATCAGGAGTGAAACAAGGTTGCCCACTATGACCATTACTATTCAATATAGTACTAGAAACGCTAGCCTCGGCAATAAGAGCTGAGAAAGAGATTCAAGGAATTAGAGTAGGAAATGAGGAAATTAAACTATCACTTTTTGCAGATGACATGATGGTATACTTCGAGAACCCCAAAGACTCTGCTAAAAAGCTACTAGAAATAATTCAAAATTTCAGCAAAGTGGCAGGATACAAAATAAATCCACATAAATCCTCGGCATTTTTATATATCACTAACAAAATGCAACAGCAAGAGATACAAAGAGAAATTCCATTCCAAACAAATGTTGAGAGTATAAAATATTTGGGAATCCATCTACCAAAGAAAAGTCAGGAATTATATGAGAAAAATTACAAAACACTTGCCACAAAAATAAAATCAGATTTAAATAATTGGAAAGACATTCAGTGCTCTTGGATAGGCAGAGCGAATATAATAAAGATGACAATACTCCCCAAACTAATCTATTTATTTAGTGCTATACCAATCAGACTCCCAAGAAACTATTTCAATGACCTAGAAAAAATAACAACAAAATTCATATGGAAGAATAAAATGTCGAGAATTTCAAGGGAACTAATGAAAAAAAAACTCAGAGGAAGGTGGTCTAAATGTCCCTGATCTAAAGCTATATTATATAGCAGCAGTCACCAAAACCATTTGGTATTGGCTAAGAAATAGACCGGTAGATCAGTGGAACAGATTAGATACAAAGGACAAAAAAGGGTACATCTATAGCAATCTAATCTTTGACAAACCCAAAGATTCCAACATTAGGGATAAAAATTCATTATTCGGAAAAAACTGTTGGGAAAACTGGAAATTAGTATGGCAGAAATTAGATATGGATCCACACTTAACACCATATACCAAGATAAGATCAAAATGGGTCCATGATTTAGGCATAAAGAGGGAGATAATAAATAGATTAGAGGAACAGAGGATAATCTACCTCTCAGACTTGTGGAGGAGGAAGGAATTTATGACCAGAGGAGAACTAGAGATCATTATTGATCACAAAATAGAAGATTTTGATTACATCAAACTAAAAAGTTTCTGTACAAATAATACTAATACAAACAACATTAGAAGGGAAGTAACAAATTGGGAAAATATTTTTAAAAACAAAGTTCTGACAAAGGTCTCATTTCCAAAATATATAGAGAACTAACCATAATTTATAAGAATCCGAACCATTCTCCAATTGATAAATGGTCAAAGGATATGAACAGACAATTCTCAGAGGAAGAAATTGAAACTATATCCACTCACATGAAAGAGTGTTCCAAATCACTACTGATCAGAGAAATGCAAATTAAGACCACTCTGAGATACTACTACACACCTGTCAGATTGGCTAAGATGACAGGAACAAATAATGATAAATGTTGGAGGGGATGTGGGGAAATTGGGACACTAATACATTGCTGGTGGAGTTGCGAAAGAATCCAGCCATTCTGGAGAGCAATCTGGCATTATGCCCAAAAAGTTATCAAACTGTGCATACCCTTTGACCCAGCAGCGCTACTACTGGGATTATATCCCAAAGAAATACTAAAGAGCGGAAAGAGATATATATGTGCCAAAATGTTTGTGGCAGCTCTTTTTGTTGTAGCTAGAAACTGGAAGATGAATGGATGTCCATCAGTTGGAGAATGGTTGGGTAAATTGTGGTATATGAAGGTTATGGAATATTATTGCTCTGTAAGAAATGACCAGCAGGAGGAATACAGAGAGGCCTGGAGAGACTTAAATCAACTGATGCTGAGTGAAATGAGCAGAACCAGAAGATCACTGTACACTTCAACAACAATACTGTATGAGGATGTATTCTGATGGAGGTGGAAATCTTCAACATAAAGAAGATCCAACTCACTTCCAGTTGATCAATGATGGACAGAGGTAGCTACACCCAGAGAAGAAACACTGGGAAGTGAATGTAAATTGTTAGCACTAATATCTGTCTGCCCAGGTTGCATGTACCTTCGGATTCTAATGTTTATTGTGCAACAAGAAAATGATATTCACACACATGTATTGTACCTAGACTATATTGTAACACATGCAAATTGTATGGGATTGCCTGTCATCGGGGGGAGGGAATAGAGAGAGGGGGGGTAATTTGGAAAAATGAATACAAGGGATAATATTATAAAAAAGTATATATATATATATATATATATAATTAAAAAAATTAAAAAAAAAAAAAGAATTTGGCCCCATATCATTTGGTGCATATATGTTTAGTATTGATATTATTTCAGTGTCTATGACAAAGCTTCTTAAATTGAGTCACGAAAAATTTAGCATCAATAAAACTATAAAATATCCCACTAAGATTTAATTCATTATATAAAAATAAACAAGTGTATCCATGTAATTAGTATGGAAATTTGCTTTTGTCTTTAATGAATGGTAATATACATAATATACATACACATACATATACACCAAAAACTGTTTTAAAATAAATTTGTTCATGATTAGAAATAAAAAAAAAAAATACTTGGTAGGGGGGTAAGAGGCAAGGAAAGGGGAAAAGCATAAGCAGGGGTTAATAGGATGCTAAGCAATATAGAATTAGTCCTTCTAACCATAAATGTGAACAGGGCAAACTGCCTCATTAAGAGGAAGCTGTTAGCAGACTGGATTAAAAGTCAGAATCCTACTATATGTTGTTTACAGGAAACACACCTGAAACAGGGTGATACATTCAAACTAAAAGTAAAAGGGTGGAGCAGAATCTATTATGCTTCAGGCAAAACCAAAAAAGCAGGGGTAGCCATCCACATGTCAGATCAAGCAAAAACAAAAATTGATCAAATTAAAAGAGATAAGGAATGGCATTATATCCTGCTAAAGGGCAGCATCAATAATGAAGCAGTATCAATATTAAACGTATATGCACCAAGTGGTGCAGCATCTAAATTCTTAAAAGAGAAATTAAGAGAGCTGCAAGAGGAAATAGATAGCAAAATTAAAATAGTGGGACATCTCAACTTTGCACTCTCAGAATTAGATAAATCAAACCACAAAATAAATAAGAAAGAAGTCAAAAAGGTAAATAGAATACTAGAAAAGTTTGATATGTTAGGTCTCTGGCGAAAGCTAAATGGAGACAGAAAGGAGTATACTTCCTTCTCAGCAGTTCATGGAACCTATACAAAAATTGATCATATACTAGGGCATAAAAACCTCAAAAGCAAATGCAGTAAGGCAGAAATAGTAAATGCATCCTTTTCAGACCACAATGCAATCAAAATTACATTTAATAAAATGCCAGGGGAAAATAGACCAAAAAATAATTGGAAACTAAATAATCTTAAAGAATGACTGGGTAAAACAGCAAATCATAGACATAATTAATAACTTCACCCAAGAAAATGACAATAATGAGACATCATACCAAAATGTGTAGGATACAGCCAAAGCAGTAATAAGGGGAAGTTTTATATCTCTAGAGGCCTACTTGCATAAAATAGAGAAAGAGAGGGTCAACGAATTGGGCTTACAACTAAAATTGCTAGAAAAGGAACAAATTAAAACCCCCCAGAAAAACACAAAACTTGAAATTCAAAAAATAAAAGGTGAGATTAATAAAATTGAAAGTAAAAAAAAAAACTATTGAATTAATTAATAAAACTAAGAGTTGGTTCTATGAAAAAAGCAACAAAATAGACAAACCCTTAGTAAACCTGATTAAAAAAAGGAAAGAGAAAAAGCAAACTGTTAGTCTTGAAAGTGAAAAGGGTGAACTCACCACTAATGAAGAGTTAATTAGAACAATAGTTAGGAGCTACTTTGCTCAACTTTATGCCAATAAATTCGATAACTTCAATGAAATGGAAGAATACCTTCAAAAATACAGCTTGCCCAGATTAACAGAGGAAGAAGTAAGTAGTCTAAATAGTCCCATCTCAGAAAAATAAATAGACCAAGCTATTAACCAACTTCCTAAGAAAAGTCCCCAGGACCAGATGGATTTACATCTGAATTCTACCAAACACTTAAAGAACAACTAACTCCAATGCTATGTAAACTATTTGAAGAAATAGGGATTGAAGGAGTCCTACCAAATTCCTTCTATGACACAGACATGGTACTGATACCTAAACCAGGTAGATTGAAAACTGAGAAAGAAAACTATACACCAATTTCCTTAGTGAATATTGATGCTAAAATCTTAAATAAGATATTAGCAAATAGACTTCAGAAAATCATCCCCAGGATAATACACTATGACCAAGTGGGATTTATACCAGGAATGCAGGGCTGGTATAATATTAGGAAAACTATTAGTATAATTGACCATATTAATAATCACATTAATAAAAACCATATGATCATCTCAATAGATGCAGAAAAAGCATTTGATAAAATCCAACATCCATTCCTATTAAAAACGCTTGAGAGTCTAGGAATAAATGGACTATTCCTTGAAATAATAAGGAGCATATATTTAAAACCTTCAGTAAACATCATATGTAATGGCGATAAACTAGAACCTTTCCCTATAAGATCAGGAGTGAAACAAGGTTGCCCAGTATCACCATTACTTTTCAATATAGTACTAGAAACTCTAGCCTCGGCAATAAGAGCCGAGAAAGAGATTCAAGGAATTAGAGTAGGAAATGTGGAAATCAAATTATCACTTTTCGCAGATGACGTGATGGTATACTTAGAGAACCCCAAAGACTCTGCTAAAAAGCTATTAGAAATAAGTCAGAATTTTAGCAAAGTGGCAGAATACAAAATAAATCCACATAAATCCTCGGCATTTTTATATATCACTGACAAAATGCAACAGCAAGAGATACAAAGAGAAATTCCATTCAAAATAACGGTCGATAGTATGAAATATTTGGGAATATATCTACCAAAGGAGAGTCAGGAATTATATGAGCAAAATTACAAAACACTTGCCACAAAAATAAAGTCAGATTTAAATAATTGGAAAGACATTCGGTGCTCTTGGATAGGCCGAGCGAATATAATTAAAATGACAATACTCCCTAAACTAATCTATTTATTTAGTGCTATACCAATCAGACTTCCAAGAAACTATTTCAATAACCTAGAAAAAATAACAACAGAATTTATATGGAACAACAAAAGGTCGAGAATTTCAAGGGAAGTAATGAAAAAAAAATTAAGTGAAGGTGGTCTAGCTGTACCTGATCTAGAACTGTATTATATAGCAACAGTCACCAAAACCATTTGGTATTGGCTAAGAAATAGACTAGTTGATCAGTGGCATAGGTTAGGTTCACAGGGCAAGATAGTGAATAAAAATAGCAATCTAGTGTTTGACAAACACTAAGATCCCAAATTTTGGTATAAGAATTCATTATTTGACAAAAACTGCAGGGAAAACTGGAAATTAGTATGGCAGAAACTAGGCATGGACCCACATTTAACACCACATACTACGATTAGATCAAAATGGGTCCAAGATTTAGGCATAACGAACAAAATCATAAATAAATTGGAGGATCATAGGATGGTTTACCTCTCAGACTTGTGGAGGAGGAAGGAGTTTGTGTCCAAGGGAGAACTAGAGACCATTATTGATCACAAAATAGAAAATTTTGATTACACCAAATTAAAAAGTTTCTGCACAAACAAAACTAATGCAAACAAGATTAGAAGGGAAGTAACAAATTGGGAAAACATTTTTATAGTTAAAGGTTCTGAAAAAGGCCTCATCTCCAAAATATACAGAGAATTGACTTTAATTTATAAGAAATCAAGCCATTCTCCAATTGAAAAATGGTCAAAGGATATGAACAGGCAAATTTCAGATGATGAAATTGAAACTATTTCTACTTATATGAAAGAGTGTTCCAAATCACTATTGATCAGAGAAATGCAAATTAAGACAACTATGAGATATCATTACACACCTGTCAGATTGGCTCAGATGACAGCAACAAATAATGATGAATGTTGGAGGGGCTGTGGGAAAACTGGGACACTGATGCATTGTTGGTGGAGTTGTGAAAGAAGCCAACCATTCTGGAGAGCAATCTGCAATTATGCCCAAAAAGTTATCAAAATGTACATACCCTTTGACCCAGCCATACTACTACTGGGCTTATATCCCAAGGAAATACTAACGAAGGGAAAGGGACCTGTATGTGCCAAAATGTTTGTGGCAGCCCTTTTCAGAGTGGCTAGAAGCTGGAAAATGAATGGATGTCCATCAATTGGAGAATGGTTGGGTAAATTTTGGTATATGAATGTTATGGAATATTATTGTTCTGTAAGAAATGACCAAGAGGAGAAATAGAGAGAGGCTTGGAGAGACTTACATCAACTGATGCTAAGTGAAACACGCAGAACCAGGAGATCATTATACACTTCAACAACAATACTGTATGAGGATGTATTCTGATGGAAGTGGATATCTTCAACATAGAGAAGAGCTAATCCAATTCCAATTGATCAATGATGGACAGATTCAGCTACATCCAGAAAAGGAATACTTTGAAATGAGTGTAAACTGTTATTTCTACCTTCTGAATCCATTTCTTCCTGTGTAACAAGAAATTTGGTTCTACACACATATATTGTATCTAGAATATATTGTAATATATTTAACATGTATAAGACTGCCTGCCATCTGGGGGAGGAGGATGGGAAGAAATCTGAACAGTAGTAAGTGCAAGGGATAATGTTGTAAAAAATTACCTAAAAAAAACCTAAAACCTAAAAAAAAAAAACTAATGTGATTAATGTGAAAATGAGTTTTCCAAGATAAAAGCACTTCTCTCCCCTACATCAAATTGAAAGGATGGAAGAGATTTAGAAACTCAAAATCTCAGAAAAGTGAATGCTCAAATTATCTTGACATGTAATTGGTAAAACATCAAATGTTATTAAAAATAAAATTAATACATTCAGAGTAAAAGTTCAGAAAGAAATTATCAACATTTTTTTCAATTTCAGCTCAATGAAAATCCAATCTATTACTATTCAATATTTGTAATATTTCTTTCACTGGGAAGTGATCTTTTTTACTCTTTTAGAATTTTTCTTTCTTTCAAATGCTTTAAAAATTATTCTGAAATATCTCTTGCACTTTTGGGAGGGGGCTTTTTCTCTCATGGACTTTTTTTTTATAGGCATCTAGTTCAGGTCTTGCCACTCTTCCTGCAGAATTTTGAATTTATCTTGCCTCACAGAGAATTTTAGATACTGAACTGAATGGTTTCAAATGTCCCACTATTGGTCATAATGAAAATAGAAATATTGATGATTCTGTTCAATTTCATATTTATTCATTGTCATTCTTCCAGGTTTGTAGACAAATTCTTTCAGAATGATCTGGCTAGTCTTCATGCAAAACAGCCTACAGGCTTATTCTCTCCTTAATGGCTTTTCATTTTTTTGCAAAGCAATACCTGTCTTCATCTTCTAACTTCAATTTTTTTTTTTAAATAAATTGTGTTGTTCTAAGCTTGAGCTAATTTTAGTGCTAACATCTCTCTTTATTGCAGAGATGATATATCCCAACTGATGCAGGTTCTGGGCTATTTTGGCTTCCTCTTTGAGATAATGGTTTAGTATTGACTGAAGTTCCCAATTTGGAGGGTTTGATAGCTTGTTTAAAAACAGCAGGTTATAGCTATTATATCCCTTTCATATTTAGGCTTTCTCCTCATTTGCATTAATTTTTATCTTAACACTGGCCAGTCTATGATCTGAATGTCCATAACCATCTAATTCTGAAATTATTCCAACAATGGTAACCAATCATTTTTGTTTGTTAGGATGATATCAGTTTTGTGTTTGGGAGTGGGTGGTTGTAGTTGGGTTTTGCTTTGTTTTTGGTGATATCAAAAATTTTTCTTTCATGCATATGCTAAGATCAAACAAGATCCCATGACACATTCCACCAAAGAGATACTTTTTTCCAATAAGCTAGATGTAAATAATGAAGTATATGCTCACCTAAGGTGTTTGCCAGTGCTGTTTAGGATGCTCTGGACAGAGTCCAAATAGAATAGGTTGTATATGATGGAAATGATTTCCAAATACTCCTAGTTGGAGATGACATTTTGCTGACTGCATCAAGTCTTGGAACATGAAAAAGTCCCACATTCAGTAAAAAGAGATTGGTTAAAGTAGATAAAAGTAAGTATTTCCAGATTCTGTGTAGTTTAATGGGCAGCCCCATCTAGTTGGTTTGTCTATAGGTTTGTAGATGTGTTTCTATGTACAGATATACATGCACACATCAAAGCCTGCATGGGCACTGAACAACAACAATGCACTGGTCTCAAAATTGTTGGGGAAGGGAGAGACAATTGGATGTCATTTGAGAAACTTCACAGCACTTCTAATAATCACATTGCCACATTTCATAAGCACTACTATTCTTTCAGGAATTATATTTGGCTATAGTAAAGTTTTTAAAATCCCAGACCCAAACACATGATCTCAAAAGAATGAAAATTATAGATAATTCCAAGGATCCATGGACATATATGTGGTGAATATAAATAGATGTAGGCAATAATGACTTTGATGTAGTAAGTGATGTCAAAGACATGAATGAACAGAAAGAGAGGTGGACTAATCTTGCATTGAAAATAAAAATTTGCACTGGTCCTCAAGTATTAAAAAAACCAAGAGAATAATTCACTATGTTTCCTGGATTCTTTATGAAGAACAATAAAAGTTCTGTAGGAGCAGATTGGATAGAAGGATTAAAAGAAGAAAGTGTCATAAGAATTCACATTCTTGATTAAAGATCAAGGGTCCATTCAAAGGATTTCATAGAATTATCATGCTTTTATTTATTTGCATTTGTCAATGTGCATATTCCTAAGGGAAAGTGAAACAAGTAATAACATGAAATATATGTTATGATCCTCATGAGTGACATTAAGATTATTTCATAAAGAAAATCAATTGAATGAGAGTACAAAACTTTTGTGGGACAATCTTAAATAATTACAAATCAATAAAGAAAACTGCAAATAGTAATCACCAATAAACAAATGCTTAGTATGCCTATAGGAAGTGTTTTCTCTCTTGCAGAATCATAAATAAGAGTTTTTTTCTTTTCATAGGCAGTGTTTGTTGACATTTTTCACCTCTTTGCAATGATATTCAATTTCAATCACTATTGTTTACTAAGCATTCCATGATGTAAATTCCATGACTTAATCTTATTCTTTTAGAGATGTTAATTTTTTTCAATTTTAAGTTTTAGTTACTGTACCTTTTAGCATTATCTAAGGCATTTGCATTTGCTCCATTCTCTAAGAGCAAGTCTGCCATGTTGATGTTATTTCTTGAAATTGCCAGCAAAAGTGGTGTGAGGCCTTCCTGCAAAGTCAAAATAAAGATATCTTTATATTAAGCAAGAATTCTATATTTAATTCAATTCAGCTTATAACATTTTGTAAACATCTTGTGAATTTGCTAATGACACGTTAATGGAACACCAGCGTTAGAAGACCAGAGCACAAATCCTTTATTAATTAATTCCTATGTGACCATAAAGCAAATGATTTCACCTCTCTGGGTCCTAAGTTTCTTTACCTGTAAAATGAAACTAGAGATCACTGGGATTCCTTCTAGTTTATAATATGTAACAATATTTTAAAAGACAGAAATTCAGAATTTGTTGAGACCATTTCATATTATGCCATGAGTGTCTCCCATTCTTGTCACTTTCATTTCTTTTTTTTAAAATTAATTTTGTAATTATTATATTTTTGACAGTACATATGCATAGGTAATTTTTTTTACAACATTATCCCTTGTATTCCCTTCTGTTCTGAATTTTGCCTATCTTCCCTCCACCCCTCCCCTAGATTGCAGGCATTCCCATACATATTAAATATGTTACAGTATAACTGAGATACAATATATATGTGCAGAACTGAATTTTTGTTGTTGTTGTTGTTGTTGCAAAGGAAGAATTGGATTCTGAAGGTAAAAATAACCTGGGAAAAACAAAACATGCAAACAGTTTCCCCTCATTTCCCAGTGTTCTTCTCTGGGTGTAGCTGATTCTGTCCATCATTGATCAATTGGAATTGGATTAGATCTTCTCTATGTCACTTTCATTTCATAATCAATTATTGTCCAAATGAAGCCAAACTTATTTCCACAGACCTCTACTAAAAGAAAGCTATATCCTGGTTGGGTTTAAAGTTGACTAGTTATCTTTACCATTCCTCCTGAATTTCTAAATTCAAAACAATCACAACCACAACAACAACAAACAAAACAAATGTTTTAAAATTTTGCCTTAAGAGGGTTAAATCTGGAAGAAAGCCATTTGCCTAGTATTTTCCCTCTCTTACCAACTTTCCTAGAAAGAAAATGACTTTAAATGTGTAGTCCTTAGGATCAAAAGAACAAAACAAAACAAAACAAAAAAACAAAACACAACAAAACAAACAAACAAAACAACATGTACTTAAGAATTTGTTCCTGTGAAAATTTTGTCTCTGTGTAGTGATACCTAGTAGGAACAAATCGTTTAAAATCTGCTTTGTTATACAAGAGGTTAGCTTCTACCTTATTTTTTGCTTCAATATCAGTCGGGTATTGAAGTAGTTTTTTTGCTATGAATTCATTATGACCTAGGACAACATAGTGAAGTGCAGTGTTGTTGTTGCCATCCCCAAGATTAGGGTCTGCACCATGTTCAAGCAAGATTGTTGCACACTCCTTCTGCTGACATTCTATTGCCTGTAGATATAACATACACAAAGAAATAACAAAGCAATATAAAATTTAGTATATTCAAGCATCATTAGGGATATTTAAAGAAGTTAGCAAAAGCTACTAACTTATTTACTAACTTTTAATTTTCTTAATCACAGAAAGAAATCAACATGCATTTCATTGACCATCATGGTTAACTAATACATACCTTTATTAACGGTGTTCGACTGTCATTGTCCAACAAATTTAGTTTGCAATTTTTCTCTACTAGGAGAGATACAACATCTGGATGTCCATTGGCACAAGCCAGGTGAAGAGGTGTTCTACAAAAATGAGGGAGTAATATGATTGTTTGATAATGTACTACAACAATCAAAATTTTACCATTTTAGGATAGTTTTAATGTAATATGTATTATTATTCTTATGCCTAAATTATAAATAATTTCCAAAAATAAATGGGTACTACTGTCCCCTAAAGAAATACAAAATATGCATTAACTCTCATTGCTGGTATGGTAGACAAAATTGCCAGGGATGGATGGGGTGGGGTGGAATATATTCAGGAGGTAGATTTACATTTCATTACAGATTGCATTAGAAATTTGCTCCGTTTCTGACCTGTGCTAAATCACCTTTCCTCAGGCAATTTGCTGACCCCTTGCACCTTGGCACTTACCATATTGGTTACCAAAACCAATGGTAACCAATTGGTTACCATAACCAAAAAATAAGAAAACAGATTTTTAAAAATAAGAAAATAGAACAGATTGTGAAACAACTCATAAAAAAGCAATAGATCTATAGAGAAAATAAAGAAGAGAAAATATAAGAACTGGACTGCCAGAAAATTATGACAAAAAAGCAGCTCTTCCAAATCTTTTCATCCCTTTTCAAACCTCCCATAGTATACTCTGTTCACCTTTTCAGCTAATTAAAAAAAAAAACCTACTCATATTTTACTGGTGAAAAAAATTGAGACCATTTCCTGAGATCTCCCTCTTTCACCCTCTTTCTCACCTAACTCATCTAAATATCTTCTACCATTATTTTTCATTTACCTATCTCATATGAAGAGGTAGTCTTTTTCCTTGCCAATAAAAATGCCTCTTTGTATACAAGCAATACCATTCTATAATACTTACCATTCCTCTTGTCACTTATCTTCAATCTTTCATTGCATCCTGGATATTTCCCTGCTTGCCTACAAAAATCCCCTTGTCTTCTCCCCCCTTCCCCAAAGTAACTACACTTGATCAACTGATGCCTACTATCATCCCCCATTTCTCCTGTCTTTTGTAATTGAATGTCAGAAAATTAAGGGTTTTTTTCTAAATTCTTCACTGAATCTAATGAATCTATCTCTTAATTAACAAATCTTTTTCTTTATTCTCATTTTAGTAACCTCTGGTGTCTTTGAAAGTGCATTCATTTTCTCCTTAATATTCCCTTCTAAATTGTGTAACACTGCTTTCTCCTGGTTCTCTTCCCAAGTATCAGATTCTTAGGCTTCTTTGCTTAAGTCCCTTTCTTGATTAACCTCTTAGCATAAGGTCAATCCCTACTGCACTATTCCTTTGTATCTATATCTATATATATATCTATATCTATCTATCTATCTATCTATCTATCTATCTATATATATATTTATATCTATATCTATAGATCTATATCTATAGATCTATAGATCTATATAAAACACAGGTCTTAATAAAAGCACAATTAATTTTCTGCCTTGAATCTTTCATTCTTCATAGATCGTGTCCTTATTTCACCAGCCCAGGGCAGCTAAGTGGCACAATGAACAAGAGTTCTGGACTTGGTGTCAGGAAAACTCTTCTTGAGGTCAAATGTGATGTTAGATAAGTAAAGTTTTGTGACCCTGAGGTTATTTGACCTTGTTTGCCTCAATTTCCTATCCCTCAAAAGGGGGTTGAAGGAAATGGCAAAACATTCCATTAAGTTTCCCAAGAAAATCCCCCAATATTCTTAAGTATAGCCTGACAAAATCGTTTTAGACCTGTAAACAATTCAGCAGATGGGAATAGTATTTGCTTCCACGTTGCTACTGATCAAGAATATGTTGGCCTGACGAAATGACAAATGGAGTTTCCAATTCATTAAAAGTGGCTAGGTAGGAAGGGGAAGTGAAGCCCGCTTTTGGGACTTGCTATCCTGACCCTGTCCTAGGTGCTGAAGTGGTTTGATTTCCCGATGGTTAATTGGGATGCACTTCATCTACTCCTGTGCAGGGATGTCTTACCTAGGGTTTGGGCTTTCCCTTCTCTCCTTCTAACCCAACCTTTGCTCTTACCGCTTCACTTTATCCAGATCATTCACATCGTTTTTTCCCAGCAGCAGTAGCTGCTGCACCTTCGCCACATCTCCACGCAAGGCAGCTTTGTGGATCTTTCTGAGGTCCTTGCTCCGGATCAGGTATCCTTCGGTGGGGTAGGGTGTTTGGACCCCAAAGGAACTCGAAAGCTTGAAGGGGCGAGATGGAAATTGCCCCTTCTTCTTGCAGAAATTGAAAATCTTCATTGCGGAGACAGGCTTTAGGCTGAGGAGTCCTCGTTCGCGCCCCTCAGCCTACTCAGAAGGGGAATTAAAAGGGGGTATTAAAGGGGGAATTCAATGGGGGTATTTAAGGGAAAATTAAAATGGAAACAAAGGGGAATTAAAAGGGGAAATAAAGGGAAAATGAAAGTGGAAACAAAGGGAGAATTAAAAGGGGAAATGTCAATAACTCGAGACTCGAGATTTGGGGATCTGTGAACTCGCAACAGTTAATAACCGATTCAGCACTAGAGCTGATAGCAATCCTGGCAATGGCCGGAGGGAAAGTGATGCCTTTATCAGGTCCGAGGTTCACGAGGATGCAATAAAGGGTCAAGGCACGCACTGGTGAGCGCACGGATGCCAAATCCGTTAGCTCTCAGCTCGAGGAGTCCAAAGCTCGAGGGCACGAGGATGGGTGAGACCTGGAGCTCTTGCGTTCAAATCTCGAGACCTGTTTTATTTACTTTTGTAATGAGCAAAGCACTTCCTCTCGGAGCCTGGTTTCTTCTGTAAAATGATCTTCTACTCGATAATCTCCCAAGGTTCTTGCAGTCCTTTTAACAATTCTGTGAAACTGAAGGAAGCGACCCTCGGGGCCCAGATGGACAAATACAGTCCAGTGCCTCTTCTGATTCTTCCTACCCCGTAAGTGTGTCGGGGAAGCATTTGTACCGGACAGACAGCCACACATCTGGTGTCAACCATGTAGCCCTCGGTTCAAGACCATCCCTACAGAATTTAATTTTCCTTATTGGTGCTCTTATTAAAGGAGGGAGAAGGGAAGGATTTCAACACTTTCTATGCAATGGAAAGAGATACCCCTTCTAGTTTAAATAAAAACAAAGATTTAAACATACCCTAAGGCTATATAGACGATAAAAGCCCCATTCAGGTGTGGGCTAATGAGATTGCCTCCGAGTATTGTGTTTTTATGGAAGTTTAAGTCACTTGGAGGGATTTTGATGAGGTCTGCTATAATGTGGGTAGAAGGTCCCAGTATTTTGTTTTACTGACTTGGGTTCAACGTCCCAAACGTAAGAAAATTTCTTCAAAAGGAAACAATGCAGGTCATGCTCTTGCTAGTCTTGTTTTTTTGCCCTCTCCTGCTTTTCCCTGTGCCTATGTTCCATTAATGATGTGAAATGCATCCTGTGCACATCGGCTCATACTGATTTCTTTCAGCTCCAGATTAACTGAACCTAAAAATACAGAAATGATACATGCTGCTCCTGCTGCTGCTGCTGATAGTTCTCCTTGTCATCTTGTCTTCTCTTCCTCCCTCTTCATCTCCATTCCCTTGTCTCCCCTTTCCCCCCTCCCTTCTTCGTTTTTCTCTTTCCCTTTTCTTCTTCCCCTTCCCTTCCCCCTCCTCCTTTCTTCTCTTTTCCTTCTCCTAGTCCCTCTTTCCCTCCCTCTAGTCCTGCATTCCCTCCCCTCCCCTCCCTTGCTTTTCCTTCTAGTCGTTCTTTCCAACAAACCAAAATATCAATTCTGCCTGTAGGTCTTTTGGTCTCCGTAGGGATTACTTGTGATCCAGTTTGTAAATCCTGTGGTCAACATCTAGGTTATACTTGTGAGATGACTCCAACAATATCTATTTAAGGCATAGTCTCCATTGTTTGTGCCTTACCTGATATCCTGTAGAACTTCAATACTGTCTCTAAATTGCATGTGATGGATAAAATGCCTAACATTTAGCACTACGATATACTTTCAACAGATTTGGACAATGGTTTGGCTTGTTTAAAGGCCCCTGAACAAGTAACACACTCCATTATCATATACATATTATACTATCTATACATTGTGGACAGAAAAGTGGTCATGAATTATATAATTATTTGAAAATACAGATACTACTTATTGGGGAGAAGATCAATGTATATGATCTGATAAACAGGTAAATCTAGTATATGGATATTCAAATATAGAGGCAAATCATTAATTAAAATGTCATGACTTACAGGTCATGTTCTTTGTGGCACAGTTCTTTTTTGATGTCCTGACCCAGTTTCCCTACTTGTCTTATTTAGTTACTCTGCTCAGGTTATAAGCATTCCAACTTAATGTTTGATGGGATGAATGTACCCATCCAGGGACCTCCCCCATTATGTCACAGGTCTTGTAACCCTATAAAACCATCTTATATCCCACATTCAGGGACAGATTCTTTGAGAAGAGAGTCTCAGTCAGCCCTGGGACCAACCATGATCCATTTGGTCCCAGGAAATCTCTCTATTAAATAAATTGTTAAATTGTTCTCTAATCTCTATCTTGCTCAGTTTTTCAAGCATTACAATGACATACTAGGCTGAAACCTAGTATGAAATTTGTGGAATTTGAAAAACATTTTCATAAACTTTTAATGAATGCAGATGTAAATGGACAAATAATTTCTCTTGGTGACACTAATAGCTCTCACATACTTCATACCTTAAGGTTTACACAGTACTTTATATGCTTTATCAGCTGAGTACAAACCATCATTTTATCACTAGGAAACCATTACTTGTTGCAGGATTAAATCAATGTTAAATTAGATTTGACCATTGTCTCCTTAATTCCACTTAGTACCTTGTTTCAAGTTCTGGCCCATGACATCTCCCATTTTCTTTTGTTTTTAGAACATAGGTGGTCATGAGCTCCCTGACTTCTCAAGGTGGTGTTCAAGGAGAACCAAAAAAGGAGGTGATCACACCTTCCCTGACTGCTTTTAGTTCTTCTCCGTTGTTTTGAGATTTTTTTCCCCTTTTTCTGTCTCTGTCTGATGGACAAGGAGGATATGGCTCATTGGCACCCATCTGATTCTTTCTCCATCTGTAGAAATACAAGCAAACTTTCTTCCCCAAGCAGTTAACCTATCTAGTCCCTTCTATTTACCACTTGCTAAATTTCTCCTCAACACCTGGCAATGACATTGGAGCTGATCGCACTGGACACTGCCCTTCTTTTGGGTTAAAAAAAAGCCTGTATTCTCTCCAATTATAATCCCTTTCTCCCATCTGATTTTTTTTCTGATTCATCACATCAGAATCCTGAACTTCTAAAGGTGTAACCTTGGCTGCCATCATGTCCCATCTGTTTTTTATTTGATGTCTTGGAGCTGGGCCCTGCCTCTCATTTCCCTGTGTCAATCTACATTCTGAGTCCCAGTGGAAACCTCATTTGCATTTTGGACATAGTATTTTAGGTTTTGTGTCACTCTATCTTCTCACTCTATCTCTATACCTACATTGAGCTCTCAGATGTCCAACTTTCCCACATTGAAAACATCAGAGAGTATCTCTGGAAGTCCCTTGTCAAGAGGGATCCCGTCTTCCCATGTTCATCATAGTCTGAGTACAATAAGCATTTTGTGCCTACTGTGGCACAGTGTCTTATGATATCCTCTAAAGGAGCATCTTTGTGTAGTTCCCATATAAACCTTCTGCAATCCTCATTAGCATTTTACTTAGCCAGCTGTCTTCTCATCATTCCTGTAGCTGCATTTTCTCCAATGGTTCTTGTGACAGCTGTTTGCAAACGTCCCACAAAATCAGCAAAAAAATCATTGGAACCTTGCTCTATTTTTATGAAGGCTTCCCCTCGATCTTTTCTTGGGAGGGTGCCCCAAGCTTTTATTACAGCAGTAGCAATTTGTTCATAAGCTGCTATGAGATAGTTAGTCTGTGTTGAATTGTCTGCATAATGACCTTCACCTGCTAGTTGGTCAAAGGTGATCTGTACATTAACTTCAGTTTTCTGTTTGTGGTGGGTTTGTGTCCTGCATAATTCATTATATTCAGAAAGCCACAAGTTTTGTCCAGCTTCTAAAGATGTCCTTGTTATGGATTTCCAATCACTAGGGGTTAAGATTTCATAAGCCAGATTGTCTAGTAACATCTTAATATAAGATGATATAGCCCCATGAAGTGTGCAATCCTTTTTCAAATCTTTTTTTTTTTTCCAGGTCAAAAGCAGTGTATCTTACTGTTGACCTAAGAGTCAAGCACTTCAATCACAGGTATCCATTTATTAAATCAGATAGATATATCCTGTCCTTTGTTTGCCTTAACCAGTCCCTTTTGTAATCTTGTCATAGGCTGCTTCATAGGTGATGCTGAATGTGTTACTGCCCCTTTCCCTTCTTCTTCTCCCTCTACCCATAAAATGTTGAGGGAAGTAGGTCAGGGGTTGGGAAATACCCTAATTTCTCTTGTTGTGAACTACCACACTAAGAATTGAACTTAACTCCATTCTTATCTAATTCTTCATGCTTTTCACCTAGTTTTTCTTGATCCTCCCTCCCTTGCTCTTTACTCTTTTTTCTTACCCTAATACTTATTTCTTAAAGCCAATTGTATTAAATGCTATGTATCAAGTGTTTCTTTGGATATTGAGTCAATTCCATTATCATTGTAGTATTCAGATAATTGCTCTCCTGCTAATTTCAACTCATTTGGATTCAATTTTTTTTTCCATCGAGAACCAAGGATATGTGTACTGTACTGTTTCTAAAAATTCATTGATCTGCTCCCAAGTTACTCTCAAACATTGGCTTTTCATAAATCTGACAATGCTCACTACACATTTTACCTTTATTGCAAAAGAAGGCTGTTTTCTAAGCATCTGTCCCATTTCAGCTGAAGTACTAGTTTAGCCCTTAATAAAGTTTCCTTCTTGTACTCACTCTAATTTTGGGTTCAAAGATGAAGGTCCTTGGTCCCACGTTTAGGTGCCAAAATGTAATATGCTCTCTAAAATGTAATGTTTTCTGTTGAGGTTTCCTTGGGGTCTCTGGGAGCAGCCTTGGTTTCAGTTCAGTAATCACCACATGAGTAGCAGGGCTTAAAATCCAAATCCTTTATTGTCTCTTTCAAAATTTTGTCTCCTTCACTTGGGGCTCAGCTAGATTTCTGGAGGCCTAGCTCTCTCTTTGGTTCCTAGAACTTGAGCTCCCGCTTGCCTTCTCTGGCTTCTGAATCTCCCCAAATCCAAAGATTTGTGCTTCAGCCATGATAAAGGTGGACAATGGAATGAATCTGTCTCAGCCTCCTACCTCTTCTAGTGTGCTTGTCTCTTCTGGCCCTGAGAGCTTCTGCATATACATTCCACACTGAGTAAAAACCAATCATGATATCACTAGGAGAACATTATTTGTTGTAGGATTAAATCAATGCTAAACTAGATTGAACCATTGTCTTCTCCATTCTACCTTGTAATTCCACTTAGTACCTTGTTTCAAGCTCTGGCCCATAACAGGGGACTGAGTCAAAACCACAAGATGAATGAGCCCAGGTGATCTTGTAAATTTCAAAAGATAATGAGGCTATAAAAGGCCACTGAAATTGTGACTATAGGGTTTACTGAAGTGGTCAGTTGTAGTGGTAGCAGCAGGTTGCAGCAAAAGAAAGAGTTGGCATATGAGAAAGAGAAGCCACTGGAAAAGATCTGCCTTGGAAACCTCCCCCCCACACACACAAACACAGTTTGATTGAACCTTCTTCATGAAAATGTGAAATTGTTAATTTAAACAATTGTCAAACAGAATTATGTGTGCAGACTTACTTTAAGCTTCCTACAGCTTGGCTTCCAGTTGAATTTTCAAGTCCTATTTAAATTGTTCATTTAATGTACACTCTAATTCACCTCTGCTCATCATTGTTTTCTATGGGAAAGGAAAAAAAAAGTCCTATTATCTGAATTATGGGATGATATTTTACATTTCTTTCCATTGGAGAAAACCTAGCTACTCAAAAGCAACACTCAGGTAGACTCTAGCCATTTTCCCTTTGAAGTAGGGTGGAAGTAAGGAAAAGGGAGAGGAGGAGGCAATGGATGCTCTAACAGATTCCAATTTAATTGCTTTTTTTCTGCTATTTGAATGTCAGACTTCTCTCAAAATTGAATATTGGGGAAAGGGGAAAGGCAGGTGAAGGGCAAAAATTAGTGGAGGTTGCGGTTCTTTGTGGCTTTTCCCAAGGAACATGTAGCTAGTCATTGCATTTGATATGGGGATGTTAGCATAATTTTGGAGCCCTTTCCATTTGTAGAGCTCAGTGGATTGAATGCAATACAGGGAGTGACAAAGACCTTAACTCAAGTCCAGCCTCACATGCTTTCTATTTAGGTGATCCTGGACAAGACACTTACCTTCTGTTTGCCTCAGTTTCCTCATCTGTAAAATGGGGAGAATAATAGAACCCAATTCTCAGCACTGTAATAAGGATCAAGTGAGATAACATTCACAAAATGCTTAGCACAGGACTTGCATGTAGTAAGCACTATATAAATGTTACTCATGATGACAATGATGATGTTAATTATTGGAGAGATTCTCCACAGAGAACTCTTGTAAAGTGAGTGGGTGCCTTCCCATATAGAATCTAGCATAAGCACATTTAGCTAGATTTCTCCAAGGCCCACAAGCTTTCCTTTGATTTTCTTTCCCCTAGCCCTGACTTTGCAAATATTCTATGGTGCTAGAGGTAATGGTTGTTTTCCTCCATTTTCAAAGAGGACCAAAATGACATTACTATGTTAGTGTCAAATTAATGCATCTGACTGGCGGATCAGATCAATGTGACCTTGGAATCTTGTCCCACAGGTCAGACACTGTTAGGATTCTTACAAGGTGCTAAGACATGGAATGGATAAAGATAACAATTATCTAATTTAGCATGGTTCAGTATGACTGATCTGATCCTACAAGGAGATGTTATGGGCCAGAACTTGAAACAAGGTACTGAGTAGAATTGAGGAGACGATGATTAAATGTAATTTAGCATTGATTTAATCATACAATAAATAATGGTTTCCTAGTGATGAAATGATTGGTGTGTGCTCAATGTGCAGCATATAAGAAAGAAGCTCTCAGGGCCAAGGAGGACTTTGGGAGATTCAGAGTCAGGATTTGGTCAAGGAGATTCACAAGTCGGGCAGAACGAAGGAAGACAGAGAAGTGGTGGTAGGCTGTCCTCGGGAGAACACTGAAACCAAGATCTGGAAGGCCTTCAGACAACTAGCCAAGCCCCAAATGAAGGAGATAAGATTTGGAAAGAGACAGTAAAGGCTTTGGACTCCTGGCTGCATTTGGGATTATTGAAATGAACTAAAACTAAGGCTGCCTCCAAAAGCTCCCCAAGAAACATACTCCAAGAATGATTACAATTTAGAGAAAAAAAAAAAAAAACAACATTACAAGACACAAATAGTTCTTATGAATATTTGAGGTGATTTCTCTAACCTTGTGCATCTCCCACTTCTTTTGCACTAATTCAGTCCTATTTTGCTCATACAGCACATTTGTCTAAGGAGAGCATGCCATGAAGAGCAGTTCTAAGTCTCTCAAGTCATGTAATCAGTTCTCAAGTTGAAACCTTGAGAGTGTCTCTGTACTGCTTTTTCTGAGCACCTTGTGAGTTCTTGTCTGTGTGATTTCTCCATAAAGGGCTTTTTGGCAAGTGTCCATAAGGCACTTAGAACAGTGTGATCAGCCCACAGATTTGCACTCTGTGCAGTTTGGACACTTGACAGATTAGTTTAAGAAAGGACTTGGGAACTTTACAGAAAAATTGGGGAGAATCAGAGTGCTGCAACTGCCTCTGCCCATGCTGGACAAACAAAGTGCCCCCAACTCCTAATCTTCTCTTTCTCCCACTTGATCCCCCAACATCCCCACCAGTTCCTAGAGGTCCTCTTTTAACCCACCCCAGACGTAGACATTTTGAACCTGGCATACTGTGAGTGTTACTCCCTGGCTCTCAAAAAACAAACAAACAAACAAACAAAAAAAAAAAAACTAGCCTTGAAACCTCACCCAGGTAAGAATCCAAATGAAGGAGAAAAGTTCAAACAGATTTCTCAAGTTTATGACATGATTTCTGATGCAAAGAAAAGAGACTTTATGACAAAAGTACAAAACAAGCTATCAAAGAGGATGGTTCTGGTGTTGGCTTTGGTTCTCTAGTGGATATCTTTGACATGATTTTGGAGGAGGTGGAAGAATACAAAGGGAACAGAAAGGTAAAAATGTTGTTAATCAGTTGTTTGTGAAACTGAAAGATTTATATAATGGTGCAACAAGAAAATTGGCTTTGCAAAAGAATGTAATTTTTTTCTTTTTTTCTTTCTTTCTTTCTTTCTTTATTTGTTTGTTTATTTATTTATTTCAAGGAAAGGAACTATTTTCCTTTTTATTATTTCAAATTACATTTAGATTACAAGTTAGAGACATAGCAAATAAATAGGTGACTTCACTTTACATCCTGCTCCTAATATATATAGCTAGGTGACCCTGGTTTCCCTAGTCAAGTCACTTAACCTTTTTTTTTTATTATTAATTTTATAATTATAACATTTTTGACAGCAAATATGCATATGTATTTCTTTTTTTACAACATTATCCCTTGTAGTCCCTTTTGTTCTGAGTTTTTTTTTTTTGCTTTCCTTCCCTCCATCCCCTCCCCTAGATGGCAGGTATTCACATACATATTGAATATCTTATTGTATATCTTAGGTAGAATATATATGTGCAGTACCGAATTTTGCTGTTGTTGTTGTTGCAAATGAAGAATTGTATTCAGAAGGTAAAAATAATCTGGGAAGAAAAACAAACAACAACAACAACAACAACAACAAAAATGCTCACAGTTTACACTCATATCCCAGTGTTCCTTTTCTAGTTGTAGCTGATTCTGTCCATCATTGATCAATTGGAATTGGATTAGCTCTTCTCTATGTTGAAGATATCCACTTCCATCAGAATACATCCTCATACAATATCACTGTTGAAGTATATAATGATCTCCTATTTCTGCTCGTTTCACTCAACATCTCTCCAAGCCTCTCTGTATTCCTCCTGTTGGTCATTTCTTACAGAACAATAATATTCCATAACATTCATGTACCATAATTTATCCAACCATTCTCCAATTGATGGTCATCCATTCATTTTCCAGTTTCTAGCCAATACAAAAAGGGCTGGCACAAACATTTTGGCACATACAGGTCCCTTTCCCTTCGTTAGTATTTCCTTGGGATATAAGCCCAGTAGTAGCACTGCTGGGTCAAAGGGTATGCACATTTTGATAACTTTTGGGGCATAATTGCAGATTGCTTTCTAGAATGGTTGGATTCTTTCACAACTCCACCAACAATGCATCAGTGTCCCAGTTTTTCCGCATCCCCTCCAACATTCATCATTATTTATTCCTGTCATCTTAACAAATCTGACAGGTGTGTAGTGATAACTCAGAGTTGCCTTAATTTGCATTTCTCTGATCAATAGTGATTTGGAACACTTTCATATAAATGGAAATAGTTTAAATTTCATCATCTGAAAATTGTCTGTTCATATCTTTTGAGCATTTATCAATTGGAGAATGGCTTGATTTCGTATAAATTAAAGTCAATTCTCTGTATATTTTGGAGATGAGGCCTTTATCAGAATCTTAACTATTACTTCCCTTCTAATCTTGTTTGCATTAGTTTTGTTTGTGCAAAAACTTTTTATTTTGATGTAATCAAAATTTTCTGTTTTGTGATCAATATGGTCTCTAGTTCTCCTTTGGACACCAATTCCTCCCTCCTCCACAAGTCTGAGAGGTAAACTATCCTATATTCCTCTAATTTATTTAGATCTCGTTCTTTATGCCTAAATCTTGGAAGCATTTTGATTTTATCTTAGTATGTGGTGTTAAATGTGGGTCCATAACTAGTTTCTGCCATACTAATTTCCAGTTTTCTCAGTAGTTTTTGTCAAATAATGAATTCTTATCCCAAAAGTTGCAATCTTTCGGTTTGTCAAACACTAGATGCCTATTTTTATTCACTATCTTGCCCTGTGAATCTAACCTATTCTACTGATCAATTAGTCGATTTCTTAGCCAATACCAAATGGTTTTGGTGACTGTTGCTTTATAATACAGTTCTAGATCAGGTACAGCTAGACCACCTTCACTTAATTTTTTTTTTCATTACTTCCCTTGAAATTCTCGACCTTTTCTTGTTCATATAAATTCTGTTGTTAGTTTTTCTAGGTTATTGAAATAGTTTTATGGAAGTCTGATTGGTATAGCACTAAATAAATAGATTAGTTTAGGGAGTATTGTCATTTTAATTATATTCGCTCGGCCTATCCAAGAGCACCGAATGTCTTTCCAATTATTTAAATCTGACTTTATTTTTGTGTCAAGTGTTTTGTAATTTTGCTCATATAATTCCTGACTCTCCTTTGGTAGATATATTCCCAAATATTTTATACTATCAACAGTTATTTTGAAGGGAATTTCTCTTTGTATCTCATGTTGTTGGATTGTCTTGGTAATGTATAAAAATGCTGAGGATTTATGTGGATTTATTTTGTATTCTGCCACTTTGCTAAAGTTCTGACTTATTTCTAATAGCTTTTTAGCAGAGTCTCTGGGGTTCTCTTAAGTATACCATCGTGTCATTTGCAAAGAGTGATAGTTTTTTTTCCTCATTTCCTACTCTAATTCCTTGAATCTCTTTCTTGGCTCTTATTGTTAAGGCTAGCTTTTCTAGTACTATATCAAATAGTAATGGTGATGGTGGGCAACCTTGTTTCACTCCTGATCTTATGGGGAAAGATTCCAGTTTATCGCCATTACATATGATGTTTACTGACAGTTTTTAATATATGCTCAAGTGTTTTTAGTAGGAATGGATGTTAGATATCATCAAATTATTTTTCTGCATCTATTGAGATGATCATATGTTTTTTTTATTAATTTGATTATTAATATGGTCAATTATACTAATAGTTTTCCTAATATTAAACCAGCCCTGCATTCCTGGTATAAATCCGACTTGATCATAGTGTATTATCCAGGGGATGATTTTCTGAAGTCGTTTTGCTAATATCTTATTTAAGATTTTAGCATCAATATTCATTAAGGAGATTGGTCTATAGTTTTCTTTCTCAGTTTTCAATCTACCTGGTTTAGGTATCAGTACCATGGCTGTGTCATAAAAAAAAAAAAAAAAAAAAAAAAAAAATTGGTAGAACTCCTTCAATCCCTATTTTTTCAAATAGTTTATATAGCATTGGAGTTAGTGGTTCTTTAAATGTTTGGTAGAATTCACATGTAAATCCATCAGGTCCTGGGGATATTTTCTCAGGGAGTTGGTTAATAGCTTGTTCTATTTCTTTTTCTGAGATGGGACTATTTAGACTACTTCCTTCTTCCTCTGTTAATCTGGGCAAACTATATTCCATTTCATTAAAGTTATCAAATTTATTGTCATAAAGTTGAGCAAAGTACCTCCTTGCTATTGTTCTAATTTCCTCTTCAATAGTGGTGAGTTCTCCCTTTTCATTTTCAAGACTAACAGTTTGCTTTTTCTCTTTCCTTTTTTTAATCAGGTTTACTAAGGGTTTGTCTATTTTGTTGCTTTTTTCATAGGACCCACTCAGTTTTATTAATTAATTCAATAGGTTTTTAATTTCAATTTTATTAATATCACCTTTTAGTTTTAGAATTTCAAATTTCGTGTTTGTCTGGGGGTTTTAATTTGTTTCTTTTCTAGCAATTTTGGTTGTAAGCCCAATTCGTTGACCCTCTTTCTCTATTTTATGCTAGTAGGCCTCTAGAGATATAAAACTTCCCCTTATTACTGCTTTGGCTGTATCCCACACATTTTGGTATAATATCTCATTATTGTCATTTTCTTGGGTGAAGTTATTAATGATGTCTATGATTTGCTGTTTTACGCAATCATTCTTTAGTTTATGATTATTAAGTTTCCAATTATTTTTTGGTCTATTTTACCCTGGCTTTTTATTAAATGTAATTTTAATTGCACTGTGGTCTGAAAAGGATGCATTCATTATTTCTGCCTTACTGCACTTGATTTTGAGGTTTTTATGTTCTAGTATATGATCAATTTTTGTATAGGTTCCATGAACTGCTGAGAAGGAAGTATACTCCTTTCTGTCTCCATTTAGCTTTCACCAAAGATCTATCATATCACACTTTTCTAGTATTCTATTTACCTTTTTGACTTCTTTCTTATTTATTTTGTGGTTTGATTTATCTAATTCTGAGAGTGCAAGGTTGAGATCTCCCACTATTATAGTTTTGCTGTATATTTCTTTTTGCAGCTCTCTTAATTTCTCTTTTAAGAATTTAGAGGCTCTACCACTTGGTGCATATATGTTTAATATTGATACTGCTTCATTATTTATGCTACCCTTTAGCAGGATATAATGCCATTCCTTATCTCTTTTAATTAGATCAATTTTTTTGTTTTATTTGAGATGAGGCTGGCTACTCCTGCTTTTTTGGCTTCACCTGAAGCATAGTAGATTGTGCTTCACCCTTTTACTTTTAGTTTGAATGTATCACCCTGTTTCAGGTGTTTTTCCTATAAACAACATATAGTAGGATTCTGACTTTTAATCCAGTCTGCTAACTGCTTCCTCTTTATGAGAGAGTTTACCCCATTCACCTTTATGGTTAGAATGACTAATTCCATATTGCTTGCCATCCTGTTAACCCCTCCTTATGCTTTTCTCCTTTCCTTCCATCTTACCCCTCTACCCAGTATTAAATTGGTGAACACCACTTGCTTTTCACAGCCCTCCCCTTTTTAGTATCTCTCCCCCACTTTAAAGTTCCTTTTCCTATTTTACCCCTTTTTTCTTACAATATCTGTATTGCCTTCCCCTTAGCTTACTGCTTCCCTCTCACTTTTCCATGCAGTGGAAGAAGTTTCACCATAAATTGAATAGGTCTATTGACACACACTATCATCTCCCTCCTTTCTTTCTCTCAGATAGAATAGGTTACCTTTGCCTCTTCATGAGTTATAGTACCACCACTCTACCCTTTTTTATGATATTATTCCCTTTCCACCTCTAGTTTCTAGGACAAATTATACATGTGTTCTTTACATATCTTTATGGCAGAAATATAGTTCTCAAGATTTCTTTTTATGTTTTTAGAAATCTCTTGAGTTCTGTAACATTTGGTGTAGGTCTGGTTTTTTCATCAAGAATAGATGGAATTCATTTATTTCGTTAAATATCCATCTTCTTCCCTGGAAAACGATGCTCATTTTTGCTGGGTAAATTATTCTTGGCTTCATAGCACTTTCTGAATATCATGTTCAAGGCCCTTTGTCTTTTAATGTGGACGCTGCTAGATCCTGCGTTATCCTTATTGTGGCTCCTCCATATCTGAATTGCTTGTTTCTAGCAGCTTCCAATAGTTTTTTTCCTTCATTTGATGGTTCTTAAACTTGGCCAATATATTTCTTGGTGTTTTGATTTCAGAGTCCCTTCTCTAGGTGAAGGATGAATTTTTTCAATGTCTATTTTACCCTCTGTTTCCAAAATGTCTGGGCAGTTCTCTTTGATAATTTCCTGAAAATAGTGTACAGGCTCTTTTTTTCCTCACATATTTCAGGGAGTCTGATTATTCTCAAATTGTCTGTCCTGGATCTGTTTTCCAGGACTGTTGTCTTTCCAATAAGGTACTTGACATTCTTTTCAATTGTTTCATTTTTCTTGTTTTGCTTGAATACTTCTCGGTTTCTTTCTGAGTCATTCATTTCTACTAGCTCAAGTCTAATTTTCAATGATGTATTTTCTTCACTCACTTTTTTATATATTTTTGTAATTGTCCAAATGAGTTTTTAAGTGAGTTTTTTTCTTCTATGGATTTTTTTTCCCATTTCATCCATTTTAGTTTTAGAGAGAGCTGTAATCTTTTCCCAGCTCACTAATCCCGTTTTCCTTGGAGTTGTTCCACTCTGGATAACTTCTCCAGACATTCTTTCCAAGCTTCCCTTTCCTTTTCCCATTTCTCTTCTAGGTCTCTTGTGAGAGCCTTTTTGATTTCCTCTATGAGATTCTTTTGTATTGAGGAGCAGCTCATATCCCCCTTAGGGGATTCCTCTGGAGACAATCGGCTTTTAGTGTCCTCAGAAAGAAAAAAAAGAAAGAAAGAAAGAAAGAAAGAAAGAAAGAAAGAAAGAAAGAAAGAGAGAGAGAAAGGACCTCACTGTCTAATATTTTATCCTACTTGATGGAAGCTTCAGAATCTTCCTAAGACAATTCAAATGGAAGTGATTCCATTTCCTGGCATGGTGTTGGTATACTGTCCAAGTTTCACAGACATACAATAATGAAGCATGCACAACAGCTCTATAGCCCTTCAGTTTGGTAATTAGTCTAATAAGTCTCATCTCCCAAGCTTGTCCTCAGAGCCTCCCCAACACTGAGCTACCTCTGGCAAAGGGTGTATTAACCTCAGAATTAATGGCAAGATACGAGAATTTATCCACAGCATTCAAAGTTTCTCCATGTGCTGGAATGGTGTTTCCATATATGAGTGGTGTGCTGCTGACTGATGGACAAATTATGTTTTCTTCTTGGTGAAAGGCCAAAAATTATCAGAAGCAGCAGAGAATCGAGCCATAGTTAGTTGCATGTCAGCTTCACAAGCTACATTGAGTGCACAATCATATGCAAACAAAATAAAAACAAATATTTATGCTGGGGCAAGCAGGTGGCCCAGTAGATAGAGCATCAGCCCTGAAACCAGGAGGACCTGAGTTCAAATTTGATCTCAGAAACTTAATGCTTCTTAGCTGTGTCGTCCTAGACAAGTCACTTTACCCCAATTGCCTCAGAAAAAAAGAAAACAAAAAAACAAAAAACAAAAAGAACCCAATACTTATGCCAATATAATTGTAATTGCAGCAACAGCTATAAGTGAGCACAAAGGAAATCACTTTCATAGGAAGAGGAGGAGAGATGGAAACTGTGGAAGAGCACTGACACTTTCCCAAATGAAAATCAGAGACTCTCAAGGTTAAAAGCAAAATGGATTTATTATGATCTCACAAGAAAGGGCAACTCCCAATAGAGAAGGTATTGTCAGTAAAGTAGTGCAAAGCACAAGCTGAAAATACAATATTGTATAGAGCCTAATGTAGAAGCTTCCACAACTTTTTTTCCCTTTTCTCCCATTGGCTGCTGGAGTCCAGGCTTACATCCTAATGAGATAATCTATTCAGAGCCTAAAAATCTATCCCAGAAACAAAGAATACTAGCTGATGACACATTCTTAATGATAATGAAAAGGAGGAGGAAAGACAGGAAGGAAATATAATCACTAATCAAACCCCTGCAACTTTTGCCTCAATCTGTTACTGAAAAGTCTCAAGTCACAATTAGGGCATAAGTCAATGCCCAATTCTTGTGAGAGGTCTTCACTCAGTTCATCCCCTTCAGAAACTGAAAAAGAAAAATAGGCAGAGAAAAAAAGACAGACATTAAAAAATCACAAAGAAAATTCTGCTGAATGATGAATTTTGTCTTGGACTGGTGAAGACCAGCACAGCAAAAACTGAATATTACTTTCCTAAAATATCTAATAGCGATTCCTTACTGGATTCCAGCCTAATCCTTCTATAATTCTTTATGGTTTAACACTTTCTTTCTGCTTGGTGACAAAGCTCCTTGGTCCATCTTTGAGTTGTTTTTATAAGATATTTTTCTTCTTTGCCTAGGAAACCAAAGGCTACAGTAAAATATAGACTAGTCCCTGGAATTGGAGAGAGAGGGCTATTATATAGATTAACCAAGAACCTCTTTTGAAAGATAATCTTCCAAACACAGGGTGGATACTTGTACAAATAACTATAGCAAGTGAAAGCTTGTCATTGGCTCAAGTTCTTATGCCTCAGTAGTTGCTAGGATAATATCTATCTTGAGTGGATGGAAAGAATGACTGACTGGGCATCAGCTGATCCAGGAGAAGTTAAAAAAGTTCATTTTCTCCTAGGCAAAATTGTACCAAACTTGGGGAAATCAGCTTTTAAATTCAACATCACTCTCAGAGAAGATCTTGCTGAGAATATTCTTCTAATAATTAGCATTTACATAGGTTCAAAAGTACTTTTTATATGTAAACCCCATTTAATCCTCACAACATTCTGGTGGTGAGGGAGCTACTATTATTATTCCCATTTTACAGATCAAATAACTGATACTAAAAAGGATTGATGATTTGTCTTGGGTCACACATTTGGAGAATATTTGAGGTTGGATTTAAACTCAGATCTTTTTTATTGTCCAATCCTATATACCTTGTGCCACTTCTACAATTATCAACAACAACTACTAAGTATTCCTTAAAATGATGATTATTGCTGCTTATATCATATTAGTTAAAATCATAATAATGAGTGTACAGTCCTTTTGTTAACAAACTTAATTGCAGGTGCATTATTAGGAAAGAGTATTATGCTTCCCACATTATACAAAGTCCAATTTACATAACTGAATGATGAATGCCTAGGCAGAAGACCTATAAACACAACCAGGTTTAGAATATTTTCATAAATTCTGCTTTGTAGATTTTCAATTTTGGTTTTAAGTATGTCCATAAAAATCTGTCACTGACTTCATTGGCTTTTAATGGGACAAGAAACAAATTAATTTCATTTGTTAAAACCTAAAATTTAATGATTTCTGCAAGCAATAGCTGATGTGAGCTGAGTTCTTTAGTTTGCAAATTTTAGTTATCACTCTGAACCCTCATCTACAAACCTTGTCCCAACTCTTGTGACTGTATGGTAGCATCTAGGATAGTAACCTGAAACACAGTAGGTACCTGAGAAATGCTTGTCAATTGACTCAATTGTTATAATTTTCGACCAACACCTTCATTCTGTTTCAAGTAAGCTATGCCTCACTAGCTGTTGTGCTAAATATTATCCTGAATAGATAGAATTACCGATTGGGCTTCTGTGGAGCCGGGAGAAATGGGGAAAGTTCATTTTCTCCTAGGCAAAATATTACCAAATTTGGGGATATTTCTTATGGACTTGAATTCTTGCTCCTGTTTCCTTCTCTCCACACAGTGCGAGGTTTGTCTTCTGGGGATATTTAACATAATAAGGCTCTTGCCTTTTTAAAGCTATTATCCATGCTTTTTCTATTAGGAACAAAAAGTACACTGAATGAATGGGCTTCAAGACAAGTTATATTCTTCTGAGTTTTGCCTTTTACAAGTTAATTTTCAGGGAGAAGAAAGTCTTAGAAATAAAATCTGTTATAAAAATTTTAAACAGCAGGGGCTGAACCAAGATGGCAGAAAAGATACATATCTTTTTTTCTGACTTCTCCCCGTGTCACTCAAATTAACAACAAATTCACCCTCTGAACTAATTTTGGAGTGACAGAACTCACAAATATTTGGAGTGTAACAAATTTCCAGCAGAAGATAATTTGGAATATCTCCAGAAAAGATCTGTTTCAATCAAGCAAAGAGGGAGCGAGGCCAAGTGCGAGCTGGTGCAATGAGGACAGGCCAAGTAAAAAGGCAGTGCAAGACCCAGGGTGGTGGCACCTCCACAGCACCACACAATCAACTAGAGGAATCTATAGCAGTGCTGGCAACTCTGACCTGATGGTAAGCCAATAGATCAGCAGATTAGCTGTAAGCCATCTAATGCAAACACAAAAGACAAATAGTGAGTCCCTATACCTTAGAATAGTCACGGGACATGGCCAGGCCCACTCAGCACCGGAAGTTAGTCACTACTGATCCAGTGAGGCCATTGTTGCCTATAGATGAAGCTTGGATAATCTCCCCTTTACCCTAAAGGCAGATCTCAAACTTTTTTTTAAAACATGAGCAAAAAGGTAAAAAAGAATTCTGACCATAGATACTTTTTTATGGAGAAAGAGAAGAGTCAAAGCCTGAAGAAACTAAAAGCACATCATCTTGAGATGAAGCCCCAAAAAGTGATATGAATTGGTTCACATTTTACAGGGTTCTCTTGGAAGAATTCAAAAAGTATGTTAAAAGAGAGAAGAAAAATGGGGAAATGAAATGAGAACATTGCAAGAGGGTTTGGAAAACAAACAAAAAAACAAACAACAACAACAACAACAACAACAAAACCATAACATTTTCTAAAGAAAAAACCCTTATAAAACAGATTTGAAAACATGGATAAAGGACTCCTTGAATAACAAAATGTGTAAAATGGAAAAAGAATACAACTCCTTAAAAAACAGAATTAGTGAAATGAAAATGAAATCATAGAAGAAAGCAACTCATTTAAAATTTCAATTGTCCAAATACAAAAGAAAATTTAAAAAGTAACTGAAGAAAATAATTCACTAAAAATTTCCATTTGGAAATCACTCAATGAGACATCAAAAATCAGTCAAGCAAAAACAAAAATAAGTGAAAAAACATATGAGAATATCATTGGAAAAAAAAAACTGACTTGGAAAACAGATCTAGAAGAGACAATCTAAGAAAATGAAAACCATGATTAAAAAAGAGCCTCGACATTATCTTTCAGGAAATCATCAAGGAAAACTGCTGTGATGTCCTTGAACTAGAGAATAAAATAGCCACTGAAACAATTCATCCACCACCTCCTGAAAGAGTACCCAAATTGAAAACTCCAAGGGATAAAAGAGCTAAATTTCAGAACTATCAGACCAAGGAAAAAATATTGCGAGCAGCCTCAAATACCAAGAAGCCACAAGTAGGATTACCCCTGACCTTGCAGCTTTTAGCTTAAAAGCTCAAAGGACCCAGAATCTGATACTCTCAAAGACAAAGGAAATTGGAATGCAACCAAGAATCAATTATCAGGCAAAATTGATCATCATCTCTCCGGGGTGAGCTTTCAGTGAAACAGGTAAAGTTCAGTTATTTATGAGGAAAAGACCAGAGTTTACCCCAAAATTTGAACTGCAAATACAGAACTCAAAAGAAGCATAAAAAGGTAAAAATAAATGCACTCTTGAGAACTATATCTCCATTATGGGTATACTTAATTGAATGCACGTATAATTTGGTTTTACTGTGATAATATAAAAAAGAAACTACAGATAGGAAGGGGGTTATACCAGAAAAAAGGAAAATGGAAGTTAAATGAGGGGAACATCACATGAAGAGGCAAAGATGACCTATTATAATTGAGGGAGAAGAGGCAAAGATGACCTATTATAATTGAGGGAAAGAAAGGAAGGGGATGAACATTGTATGAATATTATTCTCATTGGATGTGGCTCAAAGAGAGAATATCAGACTATTTGGTTTCACAGAGAAACTTCCCTCACCTTGTAGAGAAGTGAGAAGTGAGAAGGGAAACATGACATGAAAAGGGAAAACATAAGTAGTGGGGGGAAAGTATAAGAAAGGGAAAGGGACTATAAAAGGGGAGGGCCATTTAAGGGAAGTGGTGGTCAGAAGCAAAATTCTAGGGAAGAGGGAATGAGGGAAAGGAAAGAGAAAAATACAATTTGGGGTAATAAGATGGCAGGAAATATAGAATTAGGCATTTTAACTGTGAATGGGAATGGGATGAACTCTTCCATAAAATGGAATCGAATAGCAAACTGTTTTAAAATCCAGAATCCTACAATATGTTGTTTACAAGATTTAAAGTACATTTAAAGCAGTGTGACACATTTCGGGTAAAGGCAAAAGGCTAGAGAAAGAATCTATTATGCTTAAAAAAGATAGCTATCCTGACCTCAGATCAAGGAAAAACAAAAAGTGATCTAATTAAAAGAGATAAGAAAATTATATCTTGTTAAAAAAAGATACCATTGATACCATTGATAATGAAGTAATATCAATACTAAACATGTATAAACCAACAGTTGTAGCATCTAAATTCCTAAAGGAGAAGTTAAGAGAGCTGCAAAAAGAAATCGATAGCAAAAGTATAATATTGAGGGATCTCAAACCACATAAATCAAACCACAAAAGAAATAAGAAAGAAGTTAAGGAGATAAATAGAATTTTAGAAAAGTGAAGTATGACAGACTTTTGAAGAAAATTGAATGGATATTTTTTTTTCTTGGCAGTTTATGGAAACTATATAAAACTTGACCATGTATTAGGGCATAAAAACCACAAAATCAAATGAATAAAGGCAGAAACAGTAAATGGATTTTTTTTTTTGAATCATGATGTAATAAAAATCACATGCAATAAAATGCCAGAGGAAAATAGAACAAAAAATAATTGGAAACTAAATAATCTAATCATAAAGAATGAATGGGTGAAACAACAAATTACAGATATAATCAATAATTACATCCAAATGAATGACAATTATGTGGCAACATATCAAAATTTGTGTGATGCAACCAAAATGATAATTAAGGGAAATTTTACAGCTCTAGATGTTTACTTGGATAAAATAGAGAAGATCAATGAATTGATTGCTAAATCTAAAAAAGAAAAAGTGAAAATCCCCTAATTAAATCCCAAATTTTAAGTTCTAAAAATAAAATGGGAGATTAATAAAACTGAAAGTAAACAAGCTATTGAATCAATAAGTAAAACTAAGAATTGGTTTTATGAAATAAACCAACAAAATAGATAACCTTTAGTTAATGTGATTAGAAAAATTAAAGAGAAAACTCAAATTATTAGTCTCAAAAATGAAAAGGGAGAAATTTCCACCAACAAAGAGGAAATTAGAGCAATAATTATGAGTTATTTTACCCAACGATATGTCAATAAATCGGATAATCTAAATGAAATGGAGGAGTACCTACAAAAATATGGGCAATCTATATTGCCCAAGTTAACAGAAGAGGAAATAAATTATTTAAATAGTCCCATCTTAGAAAAAGAAATAGGGGGCATCTAGGTGGCCCAGTGGATAGAGCACCAGCCCTGAATTCAGGAAGACCTGAGTTCAAATTTGGTCTCAGACACTTAACACTTCCTAGCTGTGTGACCCTGGGAAAGTCACTTAACCCCAGCCTCAGGAAAAAAAGAAAGACAGAAAGAAAGAAAGAAAGAAAGAAAGAAAGAAAGAAAGAAAGAAAGAAAGAAAGAAAGAAAGAAAGAAAGAAAGAAAGAAAGAAAGAAAGAAAGAAAGAAAGAAAGAAAGAAAGAAAGAAAGGAAAGAAAGGAAAGAAAGAAAGAAAGGAAAGAAAGAAAGGAAAGAAAGGAAAGAAAGAAAGGAAAGAAAGGAAAGAAAGAAAGAATGAAGGAAAGAAAGAAAGAAAGAAAGAAAGAAAGAAAGAAAGAAAGAAAGAAAGAAAGAAAGAAAGAAAGAAAGAAAGAAAGAAAGAAAGAAAGAAAGAAAGAAAGAAAGAAAGAAAGAAAATGAAATAGAACAGGCTACTAATTAACTCCCAAAGAAAACATCTCTAGGGCCACATGGATTTACATATGAATTCTACCAAACATTTAAAGAACAGTTAATCCCAATACTATGCAAACTACTTGAAAAATAGGGAAAGAAGGACTCCTATCAAACTCCTTTTGTGACACAGATATGGTATTGATATCTAAACTAGGTAGTGTGAAAATGTTGTTATTGTGTAAAATGTTTTCTTGATCCTGTTTTCTTCACTCTACATAAATTGGTATCACTCTTCTCAAGTTTCTCTGAAATTATCTTTTATCACTTCTTAGAGCAGATTAATATTATGCTTTATTTTTATACCATTGTTTGTTCAGCTGTTTTCCAAATAATAAAAATGTCAATTTCTTTGACACTTTATCCCCCAAAAAGTTTTTCTGGGGTTTTTTTATATTCATAGGTCCTCTAACTCATTATTTGATCTCTTTCACCTATAGCCTTTAAAAAAGTATTTTGTTAGATTTGTTTTTTATTCTAGATTTTGGTCAGTTACAACTGAATTGACTAGCTTCAAGGAACTAAATCAATCATTGCACACTTCAATGAATTCCAGCTTATCACCCCCTTCATAAAAATATGGGACTTTGTCGATGATTTAGCTCTATGTCCATTCTCAGCAGGAAGTAGTTTTAGAAGATAGGATCATCACTCCTACTTCCAGGGGACTTTGGGCTCCATTGGTTTGTGGAGGAACTGGAATTGATTGATGAATGGACCCCAAATTATCCAGTATCTGGATGAGTCTCCTGTTACAATGTATTTAAGATGACCCAAATTTTTACATCTCAGATATGGGATTCCATGATATGTTCAGGCTGCTCAGTAATATACTCTACAGAATGGTTAAATAATACAAAGATGTTTCTAACTACATATGCTGTTTTAAGGAATGGCATTGGAATCTAAATCATGAATGTGCTAGGAAGATATATTATATTGTAAAATGCTACAATTGTGTTTTATCCCAGTTAGCTATTAGAAATGTCTTCTAATTTATTACCTATGGTTGTTATTATTGAACACACATCCTGTGTGATGGTGCCTACTAAGGTTAATCACCACTGCTACAGGTCATGGAGATAACATCAAAGGAAAATTAGGAAACAAAAGCAGGAAAAGGAGAATTGTTGGATTACTCATTGCTGGAGTTCTGGCAACTATAGCAGTTATTACAACACTTACTATTTCAGCTTCAGCTCCTAACAATCTATTCAGATTGTCCAATTTGCAAATCAATTAGCAAAAAAAGTATCATTAGCTCTTAATAAAAAGAACAAATTAATATAGATACTGAATTAAAAGAAGGACCAAAGTTAATGGAACAATCATTAATATAGTTAGGGGATCATGTAAACAATTTGGAAACTCAATCCCAACTAACTTGTGATTATAAATTCACTCATATATATTTAATTCTTCAGATGGGATAATGATACCACCAAAGTGACATGGTTTCTAATAAGGAAGAAAATAAAGGGAGCTATATTTAATTCCAACCTCACTTGAGATATATCTGAATTAACTGTCTTGGCAGAAAACATAGCAAAAAGCAGTGTCCCTGGAATTGATGTCGATAGCATAGCAAACTATGGCTAAAAAGTTTTGTGTTATTCTTATATTCATTGGCTTAGTGCCTTGTGCTTTCACATATGTCTTAAAAAGGGGGGAGATGTAGAAGTCCATGAACAGAAGGAGTCTATTCCAGGTGTTGCTTAAGACCTACTCTCTGTTAAGGCGAGCCCATGTAGGCTCATCATCTCTTCAATCTTTGAACAATCTTTGAAAGAAATTCTTGGGGTAAATTTAGGAGAATGTATACAACAGCAACAAGGCATTTCAACTACACTATTTATCCCTTAACAATGATTTAAGGAAATACTTGAGGTAGATACATTAGTCTGATCATTTCTACTACTTACTACACTGTTTTGAAAAGTACTTTGGTACTGATAAAGCATCACAACTATTTACAATTCTGTTGATGTTTATGAACATGACAACTAGGTTATTTACAATTCTGTGTTGATAATTATCTTGGTATTGATAGGTAAGATACATACTGAAATCTCAAAGTATTCATTGAGCATTAACTCTGGAATGTATAAGATGTCACCTGAAGATGTATTGTAACTCTAGCCAAAAGGGTATATTAAGCCTGGCACTCATGATTAATAAACGAAGACTGCAAAGCATATATTCCACCTGACTTCAGAGATTCATTCACACTCTCAGTTATTCACTGAAGTTGGACGCCAACAATCTGTCTTTCAAAAACACTATTAACACAGCAAGAAGCAAGATTATCTTCCCAGGATTGGAGGCTCAGACTCCAGGAATGTGGAACACCCCAGGGTTGAGGATTGGGGTTCAGAGAAATGATTTATTTTCCCCATCCAACCTCTTACTACAAAGATGCTCATGTTTGGAATAAACACTAGAGGGTCTAGAGAGAGTATTTAGATAAAGATTTTTGGCTCTTCTTTGGAAGTAACAGGACTGGAAGAAACAAAACTTGAGCTGAATCCATTCATTGGTAGTGATGGTGGTGCTTATTCTGCTGTACAGAAATATTCCTTATAGCCTCGAAAGGGGCCTAGCCATCTTCTCTCCTTCCCCTCAAGCACCACACCTCATCAACTACTGGTCCTTTATTTTTATAATGGTGGCTTTTTGTTTTTCAGGATCTGTGCAGGGATCGATTTTGGCAGAATTCATATGTTTCTCCCTCCTTACCTTCCTTCTCATTACCCTGGATGACATCAGGTGGTCCAATGTAGACTGAACATAGGCAGTTCTTCTGGACATATTTCTGCATTTGTCATGCTGCACAGGAGAGGTTGGATCAAAAGAAGAAGAAAATCAGAGGGCAGAAAACAGGCAAGCAGGCAACAACAGTGAAAGGTGAGAACACCGTGTCCACATTCAGCACCCTTAGTCCTTTCTCTTAAGTTAGACTCCTCTATCACAGGTTCGTTGGGGTTGCTCTGAATCACCTCAATCAATAAGAAGAAAAATTGTCCTGACCAGAAACATGGATAAACAAAGATAACCTGCATTGGTCCTTTCTGTCCTATGAAAAGAGCACTAGATTTGGAGTTAGGCAAAGAGCACTGGATTTGGAGAGGGGGAAGGGAAACTTAAGACACATGAGTTTCACTTTCTTTTCCTAGTAAAATGGGAATAATGATATTTGCATCTCCTTCACAAGGTTTTTTAGAATTAAATGAAATAATGTAAATAACGTACTCTGTAAACTCAAGTTTAATATTAAATAAATGTGAATTGTAATTTTTTTAAAAAGTTAATTGTGTCAACAATAACTTGAAGATGCCACAAAGGTGTTTTTTTAAAGTGATTGTATCAAATGGTACCCTAGTACATTCCCAAGTAAGTTTTGCTATTCTTGATCCTGAACAAAGTCAGACATTCAAAACGACATCTTGCACATACCTTTCAGCAAGAACAAGGTGAAGAACAAGGTAAGTGGGCAAACCAGAATATAAGATTGGCATCCTTTCTGAAAAGCTTTTTAAAGCTGAAAATAAGTTATGTTTACCTGAGGGAAAAGACACTAATTTTAAAAGACACATAGAATTAAATCAGATTTGTTATAAAGGAACTTGAATGCACATATCAAATGGAAAAGGAAAAACGTAAGAGATCTATTCTCAAAAAGAGTCCATGTGATGAGATTTAGGTTTTGGGGTTCCCTTTAGTAGGCCTAGATTTGGGAATGATAAGGTCTAGATTTAGGGAACTAAAATAAGCTTAGGGTTTCTGGTGGTCAGAGAGTTAAATGATAAGGTCCAGTGGCAGGTTTGGGATTCAGGGAACTAAATGGAGAGGTTTGGATCCCCTCTTGGGATTTGGTGCAAAGATAGGGAATTTGGGGGAACTCCCTTCTGGCAACACAGGGATTCTCTATAAAGGAATTTACAGGCCTGAAAACTGAGATTTGTAAAAGATTTATTATAGGGATTGGGAAGTAATGTTAGAAATCCTGACAGAGAGGCCTAAGGTCTCATTAGGGAGATAGGTGAGGATAAAGAGAGGATAATACTGGAAGAGAATAGTATTCCAATAGGCAGAGGTTTCCTAGATATGGCATGGCATGGCATGGCATAGCATGGCATGTTTAGAACCTCTGCAAAGAGAGGATTCTAGTTTGGCTCTTTTATAATAGGAGCTTTGGCTACAAGCTGAAGGGGGCTAGTGGGTGGAATCTCAAGTTAGCTCATCTCCTAGCTGGGTTTCAGCTTGAGCTGGAATTTGAATAGAATGAGTTTCTTTAATTCAATAGGATCGGAATTCTTTTGCTATATAACATATTAAAACTGCCTGTTTCCCTTGGGCAGGGTCCCTCACTGAGGCAGAGTTAAAGATTTTCTCTTTCAAGGAGTTTTAGAGTTTCTGGGTTCCTTCTTCACATGCCAGAGATTTTAACCCAAAGGCAGAGTGAAATTAGTTTACTCTGACAACAGCTTGAAGATGCCCAAAGCAGAGGTGTCTTTAAATTAATGGTATGTCCTGGTATAGTTTAGGGATCTCTCAATGAATCTTTATGCTAAAACTGAAAAACAAGGTTTTGTGGTAGAAGAACAAGATTGACTTTTTAATTCTCTCTTCTATCACAAAATCTTGCTTTTCAAATCAATGAACATACCATTTTAAGAGAGCAAATACATAATTATGAAAGTGAGAAGATAGAAAGAGCTTTAGATTTTTAAATGATGTCATCTCAAAACATTTTACATTTTGAAATGAAATGGTAAATTTATTTTCAACAAAATAAATTAGGAATTTGAATTTTCAGCAGCCTGAAGATAAAACTTTTCAATGTAAAATTGTGACATGCAAGAACGGGGAATGATAAAAATCAAACTGATATTCATTTTTAGATAAGATCATTTATTTTGATTAAAACTGTTGTGCAACTTATGACATTTTAAAGGCAGAGTACTACTTAACCACTTGTAAGTAAACTTGATAAATTTGTATTTCTAATATTTTGTCTCATATTCCATTTAAATGGTTCAATGGAATATATTATGAGAAATGCTAAAACAAAATTCTGAAAAAAATATTCTAGGTGTAGGTAATGTAACAAATAAAATTAGACATCTGAATTGAGATTGGAACATTATAGTCCAACAATTGATATGAGACATTATAGTTACCCTTTCAATAATCTTTGAAATAGGTTTATCAATATTACTAGATTTAATTCAAACTATTTTGAATTACTTTTAGAAATATGAATCATATTTTTTTTAGTGACATGACTAAGATAAGACATTACTTTAACCAGAAGAAAGGGAATAAACTATTGACTGCCAGGCTACAGCCATAGAGGAGAAGACCAACACAAGTAGAGGTTGGCAAGGAAAGAGGATAACACAATTGATTGGCAGTGTGTGTTCCTGCAATTGCTCTCAATAAAAGAAGCAAAATGCTCCAAGAGAATCAAGGTTCCCAGATGGGAGCATAAGTTTCTCAGGTCATTTCCCTGGAGGAGACAGCTCTTCTCTGAAGTAAGAGAACTTCTTATAATGCAAATTAACAGTGGCATTTATATTAGTTAGGTTATCTCAATGTATGTGCAGATTTATTACATATTACATACATACATTACCTAACTACTTTTTCAGGCGTGTGCTCTAAATGCTTTGTGTATTGGCAATTCACCACTTTTGTGTGATATTAATAAAAAAGTGCCAACAGCCTAAGGTGGGAAGGAAGAAGGCAATGAGAAGAAGGCAGAATTGAAAGTCAGTAGAGATGTCACAAGACAAAAAAGACAAATAGATTACAAGTTAAGGACAGAGAATTGTCATTGAATACAATCAGTGTCCCACAGTACAGGCAATGAGATATAGGACAATAAATCAGATAGCTCCTATATAGAAGCACTTAGCTGAAAGCTGAGAGTAAGCAGCAGCTAAGGCACAAGACTTGGGATTCCAGTTATTTTTAAGGAAGTTTAGTTAGGAGACCTGTCTTCTGGGACCTTACTGCTATTTGGTGATGAAAAGACTAAACTTGTCTCTTTGTAAATTCTTAGGTTGATGTGAAACGAAACTATTCTTAGGTTGATATGACATGAACCTGAGGGAGGGAAAGATAATATTTCCTAGGACACACACAGACCTAAAAAGGTCTAACCTGTAAACTTAACCTAACCTGAAAGGAATATAGAATCTTAAGAAAGTGAGCTATTGCAAGGGAAAGGAGGGAGTGAGAAGCCAGCATGAGACTGAGCATGGTGAGCTAATAAGTAACTTAAGGGAACATCTACACTTTGAGGACATTGTTTATAAGGGAAGAAAGGGGGCATGGTATTACAATTTGGATTTCTGATTGGATACAGGGTTTTGAAAGACCTCCATCAAGGGTGGGACTGGAAGGCTGACATTCCCTGATTGCCTCAGGGAGTATTACAATTTTATCTCCAGGCTTTCACTGTTACCTCACCTACCCACCCCAGGACCTCATCACTAGAGGATTTTATATTGGGTTTCAGTGATTTTTCGTCTCTTCCCATTGTAGAGTTTATATCAACTAGAATGTATATACATATACATTGTATTAATAGAGAGCATTGTCAAATGGGAGAAATATTAGACTTGTTTTATTCATGAATGGAAGGTATAGATCTGCAAATTGAGTTTTGATGTAGAGAAAAAAAACTTTCTAACAGTAAGAAGGATCCCAAAGGGAAATAGGCTATTTTAAGAAAGACTGCTTTTAAGGTGAAACCAGTCTTTTAAGGGGAATATTTGTAGGGCCTCTTAGGAAATAATACCTTTTTAAAAAGATTTTAAAGCACAAATAAAGCACCAATTTGATTGCACAAATTTGTAAGAAACCTCACACTTAAAAGTTAAGGACTTAAAAAGAAGACTTAAAAGTTAAGGACTTAAAAACAAGTTAAATTGATTTAAGACAGTGAAGGACTCACATTAGAATTTCTATTTTCATTTCAGCAATTTTCTGTTTCTCTAAATTGTAATCATTCTTTAGGAGCAGGTTTCTTGGGGAGCTTGTAGAGGCAGCCTTCCTTTCAGTTCAGTTCAGTAAAAACAAAATGCAGCCAGGAGTTGAAGTTCAGATCCTTTATTGTGTCCTTCAAAATCCTGAATCTTTTCCTGGGCCCAGTTAGCTTTCTTAGAGGCCTATCCCTCTCTTTGTTTCCCGCAAGCTCATGTGCAAATGGCTCCAGCCAGCACGAAGGTTGAAGTGGGATTGAGTCTGACTCTGAATACCCCAACAAGTTTTCCCAAAGTCCTCCTTGGCCCTGAGAGCCTCTTGCTTATATGCTGCCCCCTGAGCACACACCAATCATTTCATCATAAGGAAACCATTATTTGCTGTAGGATTAATTCAATGCTAAATTAGATTTAATCATTGTCTCCTCAATTCCACTCAGTACTTCAAGTTCTGGCCCATAACATCTCCTTGTAGGGTTAGATCAATCATACTGACTTAGGTAATTATATCCATTCCAGTGACTTAGCACCTTATAAGAATCCTAACACATTTCTATTGTCACTACCTTCCACCAATTAGTGATGAAAACCATCTCATTCCACTATGCTTTATACAATGCTTTTTTTTTTATTTTAGAGAAGCAAAGATTTTCCCCTCCTGCAGCAAGAATAATAAATGATTACTCCACCTAAAACTACATTTTAATTTAATACTCTAGTATTTGATATTAAGACATTTCTTCAACTCTGAAACTATATACCACTAAAAGGGAAAAATCCTAAAGATGTTTTTAAAAAGTAGTAAAGTAGTAAAACTAAAAATTATTTTGGAGACAAGTAAAAAAGTACCACTTGAGAAATCATAAAAGTTTTAACTATTTGTGACGACTAGAGAGAACCTAACAGCAGTTACTAAAATGAAAAACCAAATAAAATACCATTTCAAAATAAACTTCAAATAAAATTCAAAGTCAAAACGAAAAGATAAGTAGATTTCCTGGGAAGAAGAAAGAAATGACAGATGATTGACTAAATCTAAGAGGCAAAAATAATAATAATAATAATAATAATAATCTGCTTACAAGACTATCTGAGGCATATAGCAGCTTAGAAATTTTCGTCCCAAGTGAGGATGATTATGATTTGACATAGTCATAATCCAATAATCTTGCCTAGGACTGCAAAGATTGGGGCTAAACCTAGAGTCAAGTTCTCTTTCTAGAATCTCAACTTTTATGATCATTAGATAAAAACAATACATAAGGCCTAGAAATACTGATAATAATCCTGTACTAGGGATTGGGAGTAAATAGGGAAGTAAAATACATCTGAAATTGACCTACCAGAAGTGTAAAATGGTAGGTGAATTTCAAGTGCATTGTACTTCCATGTTTGGCTGCAAAGCTGCAAGAGGATGCCTCTTTAAAAAACAATACTCAAAAAGGATGGAGATCATACACACTTGATCCACCTGTGGGCACTAAAAGGTGAAGGGAAAACCCCTTTTTCTTTCCTTTTACCTTGTGGCTCAGAGAAATGGGCTGTGGTATTTGTTTCTCTTCTGTTTTTATTTGGCCTTATCGGTTTCTAGGCAGAAGTGATAGAATCCCCATCAGAGCTAGGAGTTTAAGCCATGACAATATAGGATTCAGCAGCCAGCCAATTCAGTAGAAAAGCGTAAAGAATTCACATGCCTGGCTGTAACGTTCAGCCTACCTTTCTGGAGATCCTCTGGAAGGGCCATATATGAAAAGACTCAACTTGTCTCTTTGTAAATTCTTATATATGCTCTTTAAAAGAATGCAATTTGGAAATTAACTTCCCTGTGTATAATTTCTATGATTCATTGTATCTATCTGTATTGGACAACTAAGTGAGGTATTCTGAGAGAGCAACGAAGCTGATACTATAAAGTATACATGCAAAACCAGTTGCCTTCAGTTATAATCATTAATTACAAGCCTGCTTTTTGCCTGTCTTTATATGAAAATCATATTGTAAATCTTTATTTTAAACTGAAAATATGGATAAATAAAGTTTTCCAAGCACTTAGGATTTGCTTGGGACAGGAAAGTTCTTATTGAAATCATCTAAAGAAAAAAAAATAGCATATATGTACATAAGGCTGTAGATATGCAACTGAACAAAATGTATATTGAGTTGCATTTTCTATGATTACTAGAAGCTTCTTTTGCTCTATATTGTGTACAATAGGTTGACCTGTTGTTTCTAGTAGTTTGGTTGGAGGCATGAAGCATGGAGTAGACACTATTTGCCCATCCTGGTACAAGGTAGTATCCCTATCTTCTGACATTTTCATTTGATTTCTCTCAACTCATTGAGTTCTCTCATCTCTCCTCTCCATCTCTCTCTTGCCTTGCCTTGCTTACTCAAATCCCAGCTAAAATCTTCCTTTCTACAAGACGATTTCCCCAATCCTCCTTAATACTGATGTCTTCCTCTGGTGATTTTCTAGTTTGTCTTGTATGTAATATCATGTTTGTACTTAGCTATTTTCACATTGTTGCTTCCGTAGGAATATGAGTGTGCTGACAGTGAGGACTTTCTTGTATCATTCTTTGTATACTCAGCTTTTAGTGCAATGTAAGTTACATAGTAGACAATAGATTTATTGAATGACTGTTACTCACACATAGCGCTCCATCACCTGTCATAAAGTATCTTCACTGGCTGTTCCCATACCTGGAATGCTCCTCACTTCCATCTCCTGGCTTCCTTCAAGTCTCAGCTAAAGTCTTGCCTTCTATACATGCTTTATCACCCTTAAAACTAGAGCGTTCCATCTGAGACTACTCCCACTTCAGTTTATAAGTATCTGATTTACACTTAGTTGTTTTGACCCATGTAATCTGACAATCTCTCTCTCTCCTTTCCAATGCATCATACTTCTTCAACATACATTTTGTGCTCCCAGAAATACCCTCATTTTCTATTTCCTCAACTTTCTCATTTCATACAGTATACTTCATCATACCTTGACCTGATTCAAAAATAGTTAGACCTCTGATCACCAACTAATACAGCACTGCTGCCCTTATAAATTCTCAATTTCTTATTTGATCACACTCTATTCTCATCCCACCTCTTTGCAAATTTAAACCCTGTTCTTCATCCAGACCTGACCTCTAATCCCAGATTAGACCATCCCTTCTGGACTAGCTTTTCTTCTTTCCCCATTTTGATTCCCTGGCGAAGCATTCAATTTGTCTGTTCAACTCTACATACCCACTTATCAAATTGCCAACTGTATCTTTCTCAGACTCAGTCTTGAATCATTCCTGCCCTTGAATCACTCCTGCCCTGCACTGCCTTTGCCCTTATATACATGCTACAGAAAAGAATGCAACTGTGGGCTACTACTACATAACCTCAGCCGGGTTCTGAAAGACTATTTATCTCATTTAATCAATCAAATACTTTCAGCCACTGTCTTCTCCTTCACCTCTCTCACATGAAGAGGTGGCGCTTCTCCTTGCCAATGAAAATGCCTCTACACATACAAGCAATACCATTCTATCTCACCTATCATTTCTCTTTAAACATTCCTCTTCTCACTTAACTTCAATCATTCCCTGCATCCTGGCTATTCCCCTGCTTGCCTACAAACATCCCCAAAGAACCTTTACTTATTCAATCCATACCCTCTATCATCCCAAATCCCTACTGTCTTTTGTAGCTAAATGCCTTAAGAAGCCCGTTGACAACTGGTATCTCCACTTCCTCTCCTGTCATTTTCTTCTAATACTCTGTGTTCTATCTTCCAAATTCTTCAAAATTATTAGTGATCTCTTAATTGCCAAATCCAATGGTCTTTTTTCAGTTCTCATCTCTACCTCTCTGCAGTCTCCCTTGGTGATGAACTCCTCTGACTGACCTCGTCCAATGCAGGGGTAATCCCTGCTCCTTCATTTCTCTGTACCTATTGCTGACACAAATAGTAATGGTTTAATAGAAGCAACAACTTTTGGCCTTGGCACCTTTATTCTTCACATTTTCACCAGATGGGGTAGTTAGGTGGCATAATGAATAAGAGATCTGGGTCTAGAGTCAGGAAGAGTCATCTTGAGGGGCACCTAGATGGCAAAAAGGAAAAAGCACTTGCGCTGGAATTAGGAGGATTTGAATTCAAATCTGTCTTTAGACACTTAACACTTCCTTGTTGTGTGACTAGGCAGACGAGTCACTTAACAAGGTTTGCTTCATTTGTCAAAATGAACTTAAGGAAACAGCAAACCATTCCAGCAACTTTGCCAAGAAAATTCCCTTCATTTTAGACATGACAGAATTTCAGCATAAGAGAATAGTATTTCCTCCCACATCATCACTAATGAAGAATAAGTTAGTTTTTGTTTTAAAATAAAAAGCAATTTTTCATTCATTAAAATTGAACAGGCACTTTCCAACAATGAGATGATTGATGCCAGTTCCAATGATCTTGTGGTGAAGAAAGCCATCTGCATCCAAAGAGAGAACTGTGGGAACTGAATATGGATCACCACTTAAACATTCTCACTCTTTTATTTTTTATTCACTTGCATTTTGTTTTCTTGCTCATTTACTTTCCTTTTTTTAATCTGATTTTTCTTGTGCAGCAAGAAAAGTATATGTTTATACATATTAGATTTAACATATATTTTAATATGTGTAACATATACTAGATTGCTTGCCATCTAGGGGAAAGAGTGGGGGCAAGGAGGAGCAATCTGAAACATAAGGCTATGCAAGGGTCAGTGTCAGATTATCGATGCATATGTTTTGAAAATGAAAAGTTTTATTAAAATAGTTTTAAAAAATTAATAGGCAGCAAAACCATTTTGCTGACAAATAGAGTAGCTGATCACTGGAATAGGTTAATTTCATGGTCAAAACAGTCAATAACTATAGCAATTTGTAACCCTGGCCCTCAGTTTCCCTTCTCATCCATGGGGTAAATATAGTACAACAAACTATTATTCACCCTTGTTATACAACTGTGGGATAGCCCTGGGAACAAATATCGCTTTCAGAACATCATCCTGGGTGGATTTTGGCCAAATCCAACAGAGCAGAGTTATCTATATACTAGAGCAAGTTACTCCAGTAACAATTTTCTCACCCTTGACAAGCTCCAGAAGGTCTGGCTCCCCTTCTATATTTGCTGGAGAAAGTGAAGTTAGCGTCGTTGGCATGTAACCTTCTTTGCTCCTTGGGTTATTTAAGTCACATTTATGCTTATGCATAAATTGTCATCTCACACCAATCTGATCAATTGAATCAAATGATCTTGGGCGACATCTAGTGGTTCTGTCCAAGATTGCCCTTAAATTCTCAGTTAAAGCTCTTCACCCCTATTCTCTCACTCCAGCAGCCAAAGCTGCTCTGGCACAAGTTATAGACTCTCTTCACTCAGGGTCTCATCATTATGACCCAGAACTTCCAGTTACCCTGTCTCTTTCTCCTGCTCCCGAATACCTTACAGCCTTACTCCACCAAGGTGATTCTATTTTAGAATGTTTTTTCCCTTCTATTCAGCCTTACCATGTGATTTTACCTTATGCTGCTTTGGCAGGACACCTCCTGCAAAGAGCAATTAAAAGAACTCTAAAGCTTCCTTGTTTCTCTGTTTGTCTCAATCCTTTGGTCTACCACATCCTTTATGTCTATCCAAGCTAATGAACACTTTGCAGTTTTTCAGGTGGCAATCTTCCACAGAGGCTGTAATTTGTTTCAGTTGTTTACAGCATATCATTATTGCTTTGCAAAAAACAAGAAGCTATTAACCAACATTTATTACAACTTATAATTGAAGTAAGAGATACATTATTAGTTTTAGGAGATCATGTAGATTACTCAGAACCACAATTTATGTTGACATGTGATTATAGGGGGAGCTAGGTGGGGCTGCTAATAGGGCACCAGCCCTGAACTCAAGAGGACCTGAGAGCCAATCTGATCTCCAACACCTAACACTTTCTAGCTGTGTGACCCTGGGCAAGGCACTTAACCCCAATTGTCTCAGAAAAGAAAGAAAAAAAAAAGGAATGTTATTTTAGATTTCACCCTCTGTATGTCACTGCTGTAACATCCTTCTAAGAATGGTGTTAATATGGCAATCTTTGAAAAAATCATATGAACTGGGTTTCTACAAATCAATCTGACCCCAAAGGCATTGATGAATTCAGGAATTTGTTCCAGCAAGCCTTGATTTCTTGGCACTTTGCCTTCTCCTGCCATGGTTCTATTATCACTGCTCCTTTGTTGATATTTACATTCTGTTGCCAGATATCTTGGCTTTGTCAAGTTGCAGGGGGTGTGTACAAAACAGTTGGTGGTTATTGATCACCTGGTACTTCTGCAACAAATTGCCTGCTTCCCAAACAATCAGACTTGCTTAGTCTGTGATTAGTTTGCAGAATTCCAGGTCATTCTGATCTGGCACTGAAACCCTCCTTCGAGCCAGCCAGCAGACAGTCAAAGGCTGAAAAGGACTGGGAACAGATATGCTGGAATGGAATGGTAAATAGGCTGGATAGAAGGTGATACTTTATCTGAAAACATTAAAGTTTCTCTTTGAACCCTAAATTGACAGTCGCTTCATACTGTGATTGATTTATCTACTTTTTGTTTTTCTTTTGTTTCCTTAGCAACTTTGTGGTTTTAGAGCTTAAGAGAATGCTCAAAAACTACAAAACACTTTGCACACAAATAAAGTCAGATCTAACCAATTAGAAAAATATTAAATGCTCTTGGATAGGTAGAGCAAATATAATCAAGATGACAGTGTTACCTAAAATAATTTATTAGTTAAAAAGTTAAAATTCATTTAAAAATAAATTATTTAGTAGTTAAAACTATTTAATGACCTAGAAAAAATAACAAAATTCATCTGGAAAAACAAAAGGTCAAGATTTTCAGGGGAAGTAATGAAAAAAAATCAAATGAAGGTGGCCTAGCTGTACCAGATATAAAACTGTATTATAAAGCAGGGGTCACCAAAATCATTTGGTATTGGCTAAAAAACAGACTAGTTGATCAGTGGAATAGGTTAGGTTCACAGGACAAAATAGTCAATAACTTTAATAATCTAGTGTTTGACAAACTCAAAGACCCCAGCTTCTGGGATAAGAATTCACAGTTTGACAAAAACTGCTGGGAAAATTGGAAACTAGTATGGCAGAAAGTAGGCATTGACCCACACATAACACAGTACACCAAGATCAGATCAAAATGGGTTCATGATTTAGGCATAAAGAATGAAATGAGAAGAACAGAGGATAGTTTACCTCTCAGACCTGTGGAGGAGGACCAAAATTTGTGACCAAAGAAGAACTAGAATCAGTATTGATCACAAAATACAAAAATTTTGATATCAAATTAAAAAGCCTTTGTACAAACAAAACTAATGCAGACAAGATTAGAAGGAAAAAAACTGGGAAAATATTTTTACAATCAAAAGTTTTAATAAAGGACTCATTTCCAAAAAGGCCTCATTTCTAAAATATATAGAGAATTGACTCTAATTTATAAGAAATCAAGCCAATCTCCAATTGATAAATGGTCAAAGGTTATGAACAGACAATTCTCAGATGAAGAAATTGAAACTATTTCTAGTCATATGAAAAGATGCTCCTACTCATTATTAATCAGAGAAATGCAAATTAAGACAACTCTGAAATAGAATGACAGGGAAAGGAAATGCTGAATTGTTGGAGGGGATGTGGGAAAACAGGGACACTGGTACCTTGTTGGTGGAATTGTGAATACATCCAGCCATAATGGAGAGCAATTGGGAACTATACTCAAAAAGTTATCAAACTGTGCATCCCCTTAGACCCCACAGTGTTACTACTCCCAAAGAGATATTAAAGAATGGAAAGGGACCTGTATGTGCAAAAATGTTTGTGGCAGCCCTCTTTTGGGGGCCAGAAATTGGATGCCCCTCGATTGGAGAATGGCTGAATAAATTGTGGGATATGAATATTATGGAATATTATTGTTCTGTCAGAAGTGACCCACAGGATGATTTCAGAAAGACCTGGAGAGATTTACATGAACTGATGCTGAATGAATGAGCAGGACCAGGAGATACTTGTATACTTCAACAACAATACTACAGGATGATCAATTCTGATGGATGTGGCCATTTTCAACAATGAGATGAACCAAGTCAATTCCAATAGAGAAGTAATGACCTGAACCAGCTACATCCAGCAAAAGAACTCTAGGAGATGATTATGAACCACTACATAGAATTCTCAATCCCTCTAATTTTGTCCGTTTGCATTTTTGATTGCCTTCAGAGGCTAAATGTACACTATTTCAAAATCCGTACAAATCTTTTTGTACAGCCAAACAACTGTTTGGACATGTATACATATATTGTATTTAATTTATACTCTAAAATATTTAACATGTATTGCCATCTGGGGGGAGGGAAGGAAGGGAAAAATTAGAACAAATGGTTTGGCAATTGTCAAGGTTGTAAAATTACCCATGCATATATCTGGTAAATAAAAACTATTAAAATAGTAAAAAAAAAAAATTGGACTGCTGGTATGAGGAGACAGAAAGTAAACTGGTCCTGGGAATTCAGCATGTAGAGACTGAGTTCTAAGCTTCCAGAATCCTTACAATGAAAGTCCTGGGGAAATTGACAGAATTGGAGACTGCATAAGTGAAGGGATATCCCTTACTGGAGTAAGCTCTCCACCAGAAATTCACTCTAAGGTCTCTGACTTCCTGATTTTAGTTCCTACTGATAGTGAAGCCATAACAGGAGAAAGAAAGAGACATAGGCAGAAACAGAGACAGGGGGAGAGAAAGGAAGGAGACAGAAAGAAAAGACATGAATAAAAATTTGGTAACTACCACTAGTCATAGGAAAACTCTAGATGTGTTTTATCACTGCTCTCAGAAAACAAGTGACTACTCCCTGTAAACTGATCCAAACATTTTGGAGAGCAATTTGGAATTATGCCCAAAGGGCTATCAACCTGGGTATACCCTTTGATCCAGCAGTGTTTCTACTGGTTCTGTAGACCAAAAAAGATCATAAAATTGGAAAAGGATCTACATGTGCAAAAATATTTGTAGCAGTCTTTTTTATCGAGGCGAGCAATTGGAAATTGAGTGAATGTTCATTAATTGAGGAATGACTGAATAAGTTATGGTATATGAATGTTATAGAATATTATTTTTCTATAAGAAATGATCAGCAGGATGATTTTAGAAAGACCTGGAGAGAATTACACAAACTAATGCTGAGTGAAGTGAGCAGAACTAAGAGAACATTGTACACAGCAAGATGGTGATTCAGACCAATTCTCATAAATTTGTGATGGAGAAAGACATCTATATCTAAAAAGAGGAATGGGGAGACTTAATGTGAATCACAATCTGGTATTTTCACATTCTTTGTTATTTGCTTTTTGTTTTCTTTCTTTTTCTCCCCTTGTTGATGTGATTTTTCTTGTGCCTCAAGATAAATGTAGAAATATGCATAGAAGGAAAAAAAAAGAGAGAAAGCTCAGTAAAAAATAAAATGTCTTGACCATAAACACCGGTGTTTCTCCTTTTCTTGCTTTCATGGTCTCTATGAGTGCTAGCAGGTCTGTCATTGGTATTCCACAATAAAGAGTGATATTAGAAGCAAACTAGCAGAACATAGAATAGTTTGTCATTCAGATCTGTTGAGAAGGACGAAATTTGTGACCAAAGAAGAACTGGAACTCATAACTGAACACCAAATACATAATTCTGATTATATTAAGTTTAAAAGTTTTTGTACAAACAAAACTAATGCAGACAAGATTAGAAGGGAAGCAATCAATTGGGAAAACATTTTTACGTTAAAGAATTATGATGATAAAGGGCTCATTTCTACAATATAGAGATTATTGACTCAAATTTATAAGAATTCAAGACATTCTCCAATTGATAAATGATCAAAGGATATTAATAATTTTCAGGTGAAGCAATTAAAACCATTTCTAGTCATATGAAAGGGTGCTCTAAATCACTATTGATCAGAGAAATGCAAATTAAGACAACTATGAGATATCACTACACATCTCTCAGATTGGCCAAGATGATAGGAAAAGATAATGATGAATGTTGGAGTGGATGTGGGAAAACTGGGACACACACAATGTTAGTGGAATTGTGAACCGAATTAGCCATTCTGGAGAGCAATTTGGAACTGTGATCAAAAACTTATCAAACTGTGCATGCCCTTTGATCCAACAATCTTTTTGCTGGGCTTGTACCCCAAAGAGATCTTAAAAGAGAGAAAGGGACCCACATGTGCAAAAATATTTGTGGCAGCCATTTTCAAGAAATTGGAATCTGAGTCGATGTCCCTCAGTTGGAGAATGGCTGAATAAGTTCTGGTATATGAATGTTATGGGATATTATTGTTTTATAAGAAACAATTAGCAGGATGGTTTTCGAGAGGTCTGGAGAGACTTACATGAACTGATGCTAAGTAAAATGAGCAGAACCAGGAGATCACTGTACACAGCAACATGCTGATCAGTTCTGGACATGACACTTTCCAACAATGGGAATGCTGAGGCCGGTTCCAAGGATCTTGTGATGAAGCGAGCCATCTACATCGAGAAGGGATTGTGGGAACTGAGTATGGATCATAACCTAACATTCTCTTTTTGTTGTTGCTTGCTTGCATGTGGTTTTCTTACTCATTTTCTTTATCTGATTTTTCTTGTGCTGCAAGATAATCGTATAAATATGTTTACATATATTGGATTTAACATGTAATTTAGCATATATAACATATATTGGATTGATTGCCATCTAAGAGAGGGAGTGGGGGAAAGAAGGAGAAAATTTGGAACACAAGGCAATGCAAGGGTCAATGTGGAAAATTATCAATGCATATGTTTTGAAAATAAAAAGTTTTAATTTAAGAAATAAACAAACAAACAAACAAACAGAACACTTTTCGACCTCTCCCAGCCCTATTTTATATAAGGAGAAAACCACATCCAGAGAGGCTGAAAGACTTCCCGGGTCATGCAAGCAAGAAGTGGCTTTGATTTCATGTTCTGTTCTTTTCACTATTCTCTTAGTATGGGTATACTCTACCCATACTCTAACTATAGTAGATGTCCAAATAAAGCAGTACTGTCACTACCAAAAAAAATTAATAAAAAAAAAATAAGCAGGAAAGACAGGTGGCTCCAATTTTCAGTACTTGTTATCTAATCCCTAGGAGGAAAAGTCTGACCTTGATCCTGTCCCAGGTGCTGAGAGGGATTTCTTTTCGGAGGGTTAATGGTGGTGGGGGGGGCAAGGACTCACATGGAAGGATGGGGAGTGTCTTTGGCTACTCTGTTGTGGGTCTTCCCTTCTCCACCCCTCTCCAAACATTTGCTCTTACCCCTTCACCTTATTCAGATCATTCACGTTGTGCTTTCTGAGCAGGGGACTGCTGCACCTTCGCCACATCCCCGAGCAATGCAACTTTGTGGATGTTCCCGAGGTCCTTGCTCCAGACCAGGTATCCTTCTGTGATACATACCTAGTATCTTGTGGTTCGTTCATACAGCACTTTTCATACTTTATCTTTATTTTTTATTGCACTTTTAGTTTGGACTCCAAGTAACAAGGCAGTTTGATGAAGAGGCGAAACTGCCCCTTCTTGCTGAGGTGGAAAATCTTCTTCATCCTGGACACAAGTTGAATGAAGCCAGGGGAGAGGGCTGGTTGAGAGAACTGGCGGGTAAGTCCCCTCTTGGGTCCCTCAGCCTGCTCGGAAGGAGAATTAAAGGGGGAATAAACAGGTAAATCACAAGTAACTGGAGGCCGGAGGTTTAGAGACTTATGAGCCCACAGCAGTTTTAACCGATTTAGCCCTAGAGAGCCGCCTGCAATCCTAGCAATGGCAGGAGGGAAACTGAACTGCGGCTGTGTTTGTCAGGTCCGTGGTTCATATGGATGCGAAAAAGGGGGAAATCACTGACAGGTGGGTGCGTCCGTTAGCTCTCAGCTCGAGGAGTCCAAAGTTCTAGGTCTTGCGTTCGAATCTTGGAACTGCTCTGTTGCTTACTTTGATGGATTCACCATTTCCTTTGCCCGTCTCGGTTTCTTCTACTGTAAAATGAAGACATTCTACTAGATAATTTCTCAAATATCTTGCAACCCCTAACAGTTCTGTGAAGTTGAAGAAGGCGCCCAGATTGAAAAGGAGTCCTGGAATAGACAAATGTAGTGTAGATTCCTTTTTTGATACTTCCTTCCTTGTTATTGACTTCATGAGTGTCTGGGAAAGATTTGTACGGGACAGAGAGCCTGTCCCATGGAGAGGAGAGCTGTTCTCAATCAGGCAGTCCTGAGTTCAAGCCCATCCTATACAGCATTTAAATTGTCTTATTCATGCTGTAATTTATGGAGGAGCAGAAGGGAGAAGAGGTTTACAGTAGTTCAGTGGAGAAAAGATATGTCACTTTTAGTGGAAAGGTTTAAACGTACCCTAAGATTGTAGAATATATAGAGGATATCCTATGTATATAGAGTGCTCTATATACATTAAGAGTAGTGACTGAGTCAAAACTTCAAGAAAGATGAGCCCAGAAGACTTTGCAAATTTCAGAAAGTCATGAGGCTTTGGAAAGGCACTAAAACTATGGCTGTAGTTCTTTACCGAAGTGGTCAATTGTGGTGGTGGTAGTAGCAGTCTAAACAAGATGAAGAGTTGGCATTTGAGAAAGAGGAGCCATTGGAAATATCTGCCTTGTAAACACACACACACACACACACACACACACACACACACACACACAGTGTTTGAATGAAACTTGGTCATGAAAAATGTAAAATCATGAATTTGAACACTGTCAAACTGAATCATTGTTTTAGCCTCTTGGAAGATAATTACAAATTACAACTTGGCTACAAGTTGCATTTACAAGTCCTATTTAAGTTTTTTTTTTTTTTTTTTTTTTTTTTTTTTAATGCACACTCTAATTCTTTTTATGCTAATCATTGTTTTATTTGGGGGAAGAACGTAAACTGTCCTTTCATCTAAGATATGTGATAATATTTTGAATTTCTCTCCTTTGGGAAAAACCTAGATTCCCCAAAACAACACTAGCATAAATAGGCATTTTTCCTTGGAAGAAGGGTGGGAGTGAGTAGAAAGGAAGGGAAGGAGGTAATGGAAGTTCTAATTTCATTGCAATTTCATTGATTTCTTCTGCTATTTGAATGTCAGACTTCTCCCAAATGTGAACCTTGGGAAAAGGGTGAAGGTAGAGGAAGGGAAAAAGGTAGTGAAGGTTAAGATTCTTTTTGGCTTGTGCCAAGGGGTTAACCATTGCCCCTGTTGTGGGGACTGGTGTAATTTTGGATCCCTTTACTTTGGAGGGCAACTAGGGGGCTCAGTGCATTTAGAATAAGACATCGAGTGAGAAAGACTTTAATTCAAGCCCAGGCTCAGATGTTTCCTATGTATATGATCCTGGACAAGATGTTTACCTTCTAAATGCTTCACTTTTCTCAGCTATGAGATGGAGAGAATAATAGCACCCACATTCCAGAACTGTTATGAGGATCAAGTGAGATAACATTCACAAAGGGCTTAGCACAGGTCTTGCATGTAGTAAGCACTATATAAATGTTACCCATGATGATGATAATTATTAGAGAGATTCTCTACAGAGGACTCCTGTAAAGTGAGTGGGTGTCTTCCCATATAAAATCTAACATAAGCACAACTAGCTAGATTTCATCAAGGTCCACAAAATTTCCTTTGATTTTCTTGTATATTTCTTTCCTCTAGCTCTGACTTTGAGGATATTGTATGGTGCTAGAGATAATGGAGGTTGCCCTTCATTTTCAAAGAGGACTAAAATGACATTACTATGTTAGTATCAAGTCATAATATCTGATTGTGACTGATCAGATCAATAAGACCTTGGAATCCTGTGCCACAGGTCAGACACAAATTGTCCTAATGCATATTTGAGATGGTTTCTCTAACTTTGTTTATGTCTTGCTTCCTCTAAGTGAATTCAATTCTGCTTTGCTTATAGAGCACAGCACACACTCTGATGATGGCGTGCTGTACTTGCTGTTCTATGCCAGTGTCTTCCATATAGCCATATAGAAAACTTGAAAGTTTTTAAGAGAAACATTAAGAGTGTCTCTGTATTGCTTTTTTTGGACCATCTTGTGAGTACTTGCTCTGCGTGAGTTCCCCATAAAAGAATCTTTTTGGCAAATATATGTAAGGCATTCAGAACAGTGTGTTCAATGCAATAGATTTATATGCTCTACATTAAAGTTTGAATGCTTGGCAGTTTAGTTCAAGAAAGGACCACAGTGTCTTGTATTTTATCCCACCAGGTAAGAGTTTCAGAATCTTCCTAAGACAATGCAAATGGCAGTGATTCAGTTTCCTGAATTCTTGGAATGTTGGCCAAGTTACACAGACATAACAACAATGAGGCCACTGCAATACCTCTGTAGTCCTTCAGTTTGTCAGTCGGTCAAATAGTTCTCAAATCCCAAGCTTTCCCACAGAGCCTCTCAAGCATTGAGCTAGCTCTCATAAAGACTATGTCAACCTCATAATCAATGTGTACATCCCTGGAGAATGTAGTGCCAAGATAAGTGAATTTATCCACACTATTAAAAACTTCTCTTTTTATTGTCAGTGTTTCCACATATAGATGGTCTGGTGCTGCCTAATGAAGAAACTGTGATTTCTTGCTATTAATTGTTAGGCCAAAATTTAGTAGAAGGAACAGAGAATTGATCCATACTTTGTTGCATCTTGGCTTCAAACTCTACATTGAGTGCACAATCATCTGCAAATAAAATGAAAGCAAATGCTTGTGCCAGTGTGATTGTAATTATAGCAGTAGTTGTGAGCTAGTGCCAAAGGAATAGTTTTTATGGGAAGAGGAGGAGAGATGGAAACTCTATGGGACAGCAACCTTTACTCAAATTAAAATCAGAGACTCTCAAAGCAAAAGCCAAAAAAGGATTTATTGCTATCTCACAAGAAAAGGCAAGGGCCAACAGATGAGGTATCAGTAGAAGAATTCAAAGCACAAACATCAAACAAAGGATTATATAGACTCTAATGCAAAAGTTCCCACTCCCTTCTAACCTTTTCTCCCATTGACTAGGGGCAGTCCAGACTTATACCCTAATGCAAAAATCTACACAGAGATTAAAAATCTATCCCAGGAACAAAGAATACTAGCAGATGACATACTCTTCCTGTTTATGAAAACGTTAGGATATGGGTAGACTGGAGGGGAATGTAAGTTTATCTAAGAAAATCAAACAGCTGCAGCTTTTTGCTATAGTTCAACTTGTTATTGCATACTGAAGACAGAAGTAGGGCATACATTGAAGCCACATTCTTATGCGAGGTCTTCACTCATTTTATCACACTCAATCCCTTTTTTTTTTTTTTTAATTTTATATAGTATTCGCAGTATACATGCATGAGTAATTTTTTATAACATTATCCCTTGTATTCATTTTTCCAGATTTTCCCCTCTACTCCCTCCCCTAGATGACAGGCAATCTCATATATTTTACATATGTTACAGTATAACCTAGATATAATATATGTGTGTAAATCCAATTTTCTTCTTGCACATTAAGTATTGGATTCTGAGGTATAAGTAACCTGGGTAGATAGACAGTAGTGCTAATATTTACATTCAATTCCCAGTGTTCCTTCTCTGCGTGTAGTTCTTTCTGTGCATCATTGATCAGCTGGAAGTGAGTTGGATCTTCTTTATGTTGAAGATATCCACTTCCATCAGAATACATCTTCATACAGTATGGTTGTTGAAGTGTATAGTGATCTTCTGGTTCTGCTCATTTCACTCAGAATCAGTTCATGCTAGTCTCTCCAAGCCTTTCTGAATTCATCCTGCTGGTCATTTCTTACAGAACAATAATATTCCATAGCCTTCCTATACCATAATTTACCCAACCATTCTCCAATTAATGGACATCCATTCATCTTCCAGTTTCTAGCCACTATGAAAAGAGCTGCTACAAACATTTTGGCACATACAGGTCCCTTTCCCCTCTTTATTATTTCTTTGGGATATAAGCCCAGTAGGAGCACTGCTGGATTAAAGGGTATGCACATTTTGATAACTTTTGGGGCATAGTTCCAGATTGCTCTCCAAAATGGTCGGATCTTTCACAACTCCACCAACAATGTATTAGTGTCCCAGTTTTCCCACATCACCTCCAACATTCATCATTATTTGTTGCTGTCATCTTAGCCAATCTGAGAGGTGTGCAGTGATATCTCAGAGTTGTCTTAATTTGCATTTCTCTGATCAGTAGTGATTTGGAACACTCTTTCATATGACTGGATATACTTTCAATTTCATTATCTGAGAATTGTCTGTTCATATGCTTTGACCATGTATCAATTGGAGAATGGTTTGATTCCTTATACATTAGGATCAATTCTCTATATATTTTGGAAATGAGACCTTTATCAGAACCTTTAACTATAAAAATATTTTCCCTATTTGTTACTTCCCTTCTAATCTTATTTGAATTAGTATTGTTTGTACAAAAAAATTTTTACTTTGATGTAATCAAAATCTTCTATTTTGTGATCAAGAATGATCTCTAGTTCTTCTCTAGTCATAAATTCCTTCCTTCTCCACAGGTCTGAGAGGTAGACTATCCTCTGTTCCTCTAATCTATTTATGATCTCATTCTTTATGCCTAAATCATGGACCCATTTTGATCTTATCTTGGAATATGGTGTTAATTGTGGATCCATATCTATTTACTGGTATACTAATTTCTGGTTTTCCCAGCATGCATTTTTATCCCTAATGTTGGTATCTTTGGGTTTATCAAACACTAGATTGCTATAGTTGTACCCTTTTTGGTACTTTGTACCTAATCTGTTCCACTGATCAAGCGGTCTATTTCTTAGCCAATGCCAAATGGTTTTTGTGACTGCTGGTATATAATATAGTTTTACAACAGGTATACCTAGACTACCTTCATCTGACTTTTTTTTTCATTAATTCCCTTGAAATTCTCGACCATTTATTTTTCCATATGTACTTTGTTATTTTTTTCTAGGTCATTAAAATAGTGTCTTGGGAATCTGATTGGTATAGCACTAAATAAATACATTTGTTTGGGGAATATTGTTATCATTATTATATTTGTTCGGCCTATCCATGAGCACTGGATGTCTTTCCAATCATTTAAATCTGACTTTATTTTTGTGCCAAGTGTTTTGTAATTTTGCTCATATAATTCCTGACTGTTCTTTGGTAAATGGATTCCCAAATATTTTATACCTTCGACTATTGTTTTGAATGAAATTTCTCATTGTATCTCTTGCTGCTGCATTTCGTTGGTGATGTACAAAAATGCTGAGGATTTATGTGGATTTATTTGGTATCCAGCAACTTTGCTAAAGTTCTGAATTATTTCTTACAACTTTTTCTTAGAATCTCTAGCATCTGCAAAGAGTGACAGTTTGATTTCTTCATTACCTACTCTTGTTCATTTATTCTCTTTCTCCACTCTTATTGCCGAGACTAGCATTTCTAATACAATAATGAATAGTAATGATGATAGTGGGTAACCTTGTTTTCACTCCTGATCTTACTGGGAAAGATTCCAGTTTATCTCCCATTACATATTATGCTTACTGACAGTCTTAAATATATGCTCCTGACTATTTTAAGGAATAGTCCATTTATTCCTATACTCTCAAGAGTTTTTAGTAGGAATGGATGTTGTATTTTACCAAATGCTTTTTCTGCATCTATTGAGATGTTCATATGGTTTTTAATAAATTGATGATTAATATGGTCAATTATTACTAATAGTTTTCCTAATATTAAACCAGCCCTGAATTCCTGGTATAAATAACAGCAGCTGATGTGAAAAGCCCCTGCACTCAAACTGGAAGTGTCTGCCCAGAAACCACAGTCCCTACTTCAAAGGTTCCACTTCTCTGGGAATTCCGAGGCTGCTTGCCTGGCCCTATGTGGATTAGATGTTTCCTCGGGCTGTGTCCCCGCTGTTCAGGCTCTAAGTACCCCATGGTGAAGCCCCGGACAGCAGAAGGGGGCTTCACAGCCGTGCTGAGATCTGTTAGATCACTTCTGGATTGGGGTGGTTCTAGATCTAGCTTTATATTTTAAAGTGGCTTGATTTCTCTTGTGAACTGCTGTTTTATAAGCAGAGAAGAGCTACCAACCTGTGCCAGCTTCCTCTATCTCAGTGGCTTCTCTGATCCCAGTGTTCTCCCCAGCCTGATCGGCACAGTACGCTAACACCTAACCCTCTGTGCTGGCCTTTTTTCTTCCTCCCCTTGGAACTGACCTTTTCTGTAGAGACTCCAGATTCTCTTCAGCTGGTATGTTGTGCTTCTAATCCTTGTGGTTTCTATCAGTGCAGCATTATTTTTGAGGCTGATTTAACTATTTGGTAATGAGGGAAGAAGGGAGCTTACAGATTTGTGTCTATCTTCCCCTGCCATCTTGGCTCCACCCCTGGCTGTAGCTTCTTCTGTTCATTATTGAACAAATGGAATTTATTTGATTCATCTCATTCTTGAAGAGAGCCATGTTCATCCGAATTGATCATCTTATACTATTGTTGTTGAAGTATATAATGATCTTCTGGTTTGCTCTTTTCACTCAGCATCAGTTCATCTAAGTTTCTCCAGGGCTTTCTAAAATCATCATGTTGGTCATTTCTTATAGAACAAATTTTTCCGTAAATTCATATACCACAATTTATTGAGCCATTCTTCAATTGATGGGCATCCACTCAGTTTCCAGTTTCTAGCCATTACAAAGATGGCTGCCACAAACATTTTTGCACATAAAGGTCCCTTTCCCTTCTTTACCATTTCCTTGGTATATAAGCCCAATAGTAACATGCTGGATCAAAGGATATGCAGAGTTTGATAACTTTTTGAGCATAGTTCCAAATCACTCTCCAGAATGGCTGGATGTATTCAGAATTACAGCAACAAAGTATCATTGTCCCAGTTTTCCCACATCCCCTCCAACATTCACCATTATCTGTTTCTGTCATCCTAGCCAATCTGAGAGGTGTTCTACCAAACATTTAAAGGACAATTAGTTTCAATTCTGTGCAAAATATTTGAAAAAATACGGAAAGAAGGAACCCTACCAAGTTTCTTTTACACCAGATATAGTGCTGATATGTAAATAAGGTAGGGTCAAAACAGAGAAAGAAAATTTTACATCCATTTCCCTAATGAATATTGATGCAAACTTCTTAAATAAAACATTAGCAAAGAGATTATAGAAAATTATCACCAGGATAATACACTACGACCAAGTAGGATTTATACTAAGAATGCAAGGCTGGTTCAATATTAGGGAAATATTAGTATAATTTACTATATCAATAACTAAGCTAACAGAAATCATATAATTCTCTTATATAACAGATGCAGAAAAAGTATTTGACAATATCCAGCACCCATTCCTTTTAAAAACACTAGACCACAAAGGAATACATGGAGGTTTCCTTAGCATGATCAGTAGCATCTGTCTAAAACCAACACAAACATCATATGTAATGGGGATAAACTGGAAGTATTCCCAATAAGATTGAGGTGAAGCAAGGTTGTACACACTATTACCATTGCCATTCAATATTGTATTAGAATTGGTAGCTTTAGCAATAAGAGAAGAAAAAGAAATTAAAGGAATTAGACTAAGTAATGAGAAAATAAAATTATCCCTTTTAGCAAACGATGATTCTATCCTTAAAAGAATCCTAGAGAATTCATTTTCAAAGTACTAGAAACAATTAACTTCAGCAATGTTTCAGGATATATGATAAATCTATATACATCATCCACATTTCCACATGTTACCAACAAAGTCCATCAGCAAGCGATACAAAGAGAAATTGCATTTAAAATAACTTAGATAATATAAAATATTTGGGACTCTTCCTGCCAAGGCAAAGCCAGGAACTCTATGAGCACAACTCTATGAACAGTTTCCACACAAATAAATTTAGATCTTAAAAACTGGAAGAACATCAAGTGTTCATGGATAGCCCAAACTAATATAATAAAAATGACAATATTACCTAAATTAATCTATTTATTCAGTGCCATATCAATCATACTGCCAAGAAACTACTTTACAGAGCTAGAAACAACAATAACAAAATTCATCTGAAACAACCAAAGATAAAGCATTTCAAGGAAACTAATGAAAAAAAAATGCAGATGAATGTGATCCAAAACTATATTATAAACCAGAAGTCATCAAAATCATTTGGTACTGGCTAAGAAATAGACTAATTGATCAGTGGAATAAGTTAAGCTAACAAGACACAATAGTCAATAAATATCTAGTGTTTGATAAACCCAAAGACTCTAGCTTCTGGGGTAAGAACTCACTATTTGACAAAAATTGCTGGGAAAATTGGAAAATAGTATGGCATAAACTAAACAATGACCAATACCTAGCACCCTACATATCACAACAAGATCAAAATGAGTTCATGATTTGGACAAAAAGAGTGATACTCTAATGAATTTAGGAGAACAAGGAATAGTCTACCTTGCAGATCTGTGGAGAAAAGGAATTTGTGGCCAAAGAAGAACTAGAGGAGATTATGAAATGCAAAATGGATAATTTTCATTACATTAAATAAAAAGTTTTTGTACAAACAAAATCAATGCCGACATGATTAGAAGGGAAGCAGAAAACTGGAGATAAATTTTACATCTAAGTCTTCTTATAATGAACTCCTTTCTTAGAGAATTGACTCAAATTTATAAGAATGCAAGGCATTCTCCAACTGATAAATGGTCAAAAGATATGAACAAATAATTTTTAGATAAAGAAATTAAAACTACTTCTAGTCATATGAAAAGCTGCTCTAAATCACTATTGATCAAAGGAATACAAATTAAGACAACTCTGAGATACCACTACATGTCTCTCAGATTGGCAGAAAAAGATAACAGGAAAAGATGAGAAAAGTTGGAAAAGTGATAGGAAAAGTGGGATACTAATATTGTTTATGGAGTTATGATCTGATCCAACCATTCTGGAGAGCAACTTGGAACTATGCCCAAAGGTCTATCTAATTGTACATACCCTTTGATCCACAGTGTCTTTACTTCATCTGTATCCCAAGGACATCTTGAAAAAAAGAAAAGAACCCACATGTGCAAAAATGTGTGTAGCAAGGAACTGGAAATTGAGTACAGGACCATCCGTTGTGGAATGGTTGAATAAGCTTGGTATATGAATGTAATGGAATATTATTGTTATGTAAGAAAAGATCAGCAGGATGATTTCAGAGAGGCCTGGACAGATTACATGAAATGATGCTAAGTGAAGTAAGAGAGAACACTATATACAGTAACAACAGGATTATACAATGATCAATTTTGATGTACATGGCTTTTTTTCAATAATAAGGTGATTCAGGCCAGTTCCAATGGACTTAAGATGAAGAGAGCCTTCTGCATCATTGTCTAAGCTAACTTTTAGCAGGATATAGTTTCCTTCCTTATCTCTTTTAATTAGATCAATTTCTGCTTTTGCTTGATTTGAGATAAGGATGGCTTCCCCTAATTTTTTTGGCTTCACCTGAATCATAATATATTCTACTTCAACTGTTTACCTTTACTCTGTATGTATTTGCCTGCTTTAAGTGTGTTTCTTGTAAAAAAAACATATTGTAAAGTTCTTTTGATCCAGTCTGCTATCCGCCTCCATTTAATGGGAGAGTTCATCCCATTCACATTTATAGTTAAAATTACTAATTCTGTATTTCCTGCAATCAGATCCCCTAATTATGCTTTTTTCCCCCTTCTCCCCCCTGAACCCCTTCCTCAGTATTGAATTTATGGACCCCACATTTTAGTATCCCTCCCCCTCCTTTTAAATCACTTCCCCTTTCTTGTATCCTTCCCTTATTCCCCTTTTCCTTTTCCCTATTCCTCTCCCCCCTTATGAGGTGAGAGAGAATTCTCTGAAAAAAAAATTTGTCAATTATTTACTCTTTGAACCTACTCTGATGAGAGTAAGATTCACACAATGTTTCTTCCCCACTCTAAATTCCCTCAGATGTAGAAGATTTTTTTTAATGTCTCTTCCTGGGATGTAGTTTCCCTCTTTTTATCTCTCCTTTCCCTGTTTCTGATACTATCTCCTTCCCTTTACTACTTCCCTTTTTATTGTTATATCAGTAAAATCAAATTATCCATGTAGACTTTCTGTATATCCACAACAGAGATACAGTTCTCAATAGTTCTTTTTACCTTTTTCTGCTTCTCTTGAGTCTTGTGGATGTAGATCAAACTTTTCTGTTTAAGTCTTTTTTTTTTTTTCTTAGAAAGAAAAGGAATTCCTTTATTTCATTAAATGACCATCTTCTTCCATGAAAGAAAATGCTAAATTTAGCTGGGTAGTTTATTCTTGGTTGCAATTCTTGTTCTTTTGCCTTTCGGAATATCTGGTTCCAGGCCCTTTGATCCTTTAATGTAGAGGCAGCCAGACCTTGAGTGATCCTTATTGTGTCACCTTGATATTTGAATTGTTTTTTCCTACCTGTTTGCAATATATTTTCCTTAGTTTGGTAGTTCTTCAATTTAGCCACTATCTTCTGTGGAGTTCTTTTTTAGGGTCTTTTTCAGAAGGTGTTCAATGAATTCTTTCAATGACTATTTTCCCTTCTGTTTCTATTATCATTGGACAGTTCTCTTTGATGATTTCTTAGAATCTAAGCTTTTTTTCAATCATAATTTTCGGGAAGTCTAATGATCCTGAGATGATCTCTCCTAGATCTATTTTCCAGTTCTATAGATTTTCCCAGTAAATATTTGACGTTATTCTCCAGCTTTTCATTTTTGCTTTTGTTTTTGTTTTGTTTGACTGATTCTTGGTTTCTCAATGAATCATTCATTTGTATTCAGTCCTGATTTTTAATGAGTTATTTTCTTCATTCACATTTTTTAGTTCTTTTTTTATATGTCCAATTGAGTTTTTAAATGAATTATTTTGGTCTGTTAATTTTTTTTTTTCCATTTCACTATTTTTGTTTAAATTGAGTTATTTTATTTTTCCAAATCACAAATCCTACTTTCTTGGGAATTTTTTCATGTTTTCCAATTCAGAAATCCTACTTTCCTGTGATATTTTAACCTTTTCCAATTCACAAATTTTGTCTCCCTGAACGTCCTGTGAATTCTTTATTTTTTCCAAATCAAATTTCAGGACAATTTTATCCTCTATCATAGGTTCTCTTTCCTTTCCCAATTTTTTTAATAGTCTCTTCTAGGAGAGATTTATGTGATGGGGGGCAGGTATCATTACCCTTTAAGATGTTATCTGGAGATTCTCTGCTGTTAGCCGCCTCAGGGTTGGATACCCGCTCTTTCTCTGTATAGAAGGTGTCAATAGTTCTCTTCAGCTTCTCACTAATTGTTAACACTCTGTGGGAAGTCTGCCTTTGGATAAGAAATGTATCACCTTCCTCCCAGCAAAGATGGATGCATCAATCCTGTGACTGGCCTAAGAGAGTGCTCTGGGAGAGAGTTCCCCTCGTCCCTCCCCAGAAATGCCTCAGAGGTGGTTAGCATAGCTGCGCTGTGAGGAGTGCCTAGTGAAGGACCCCTGCTGTGTGGCCTAGCAACTGTCTTGAGGTTTAAGGCTGAACAGTGAAAGCATCACAAACCCAGGCCAAGGCGTCCTATGAGGCCGTGGATATTAGCAGCTGACTTGAAAAGCCCCTGTGCTGAAACCGGAAGTGTCTGACGGGAAACCACGGTCCCTTCTGCAGAGATTCCATTTCTTTGGGAGTTCTGCTGTTGTTGGAGTTTCAATACTGCTAGAATTCCACTGCCTCAGACTGAGCCTTGTACTATGTGGATTAGAGCTGCCCCAAGCTGTGTCCCATGCTGTTCAGGTTCTTAACTGCCCCAAGGAGAAGCCCTGGACAGCAGAAGGCGGCTATGCTGAGATTGGTATTAGATCACTTCCGGATTGAGGTGGTTCTAGGATCTGGCTTTATATTTTAAAATGGCTTTGATTTCTCTTCTGATCTGCTGTTTTATAAGCAGAGTAGAGCTCTCAGTTTATGCTAGATTCCTCTATTTCACATCTTCTCTGATCCTAGAGTTTTCCCCAACCTGTTTGGCACAGTGTGCTAGCACCTAACCCTTCCTGTGCTGATCTTTCTTTCCTCCCATCAGAACCGACCTTTTCTATTGAAATTTCAGATTTTCTTCAGGTGGTAAGTTGTACTTCTAATCCTTTTGGTTTTTATCAGTCCACGAGGCTGATTTAACTAGTTGGTATTGAGGGAAGAAGGGAGCTTACACATTTGCATGTATCTTCTCTGCCTTCTTAGCTCTGCCCCCAATCCTATACTTTCAAGCCCAGAATTAATACTGAAACTAGACTTCAAATTTCTTTGTCCCTTCATTCATCCTTAACTTACTGGCTATTCCTTCTGGGAAGTTTTTTAGTTGCAGATATTGGACACCAACTCCCTTGAATATGATAACTAGGAAGGCAATTTCTTAACCTCTGGAAACCTGTCCACATGGACATCTTTCCTATATCTAACACTCTGATCTTCAGGGATTTGTTTTGAAAAATTCTCCAATATTTCCACTTCTTAACTAGGCTCCCAAGACTAGTCAACTAGAGTTGATTTTTTTTTCCTATAAGGAAACATTCAACAATTTTTATGCCTACTCCCCTTTAAAACTTCTTGAAAATTTAACTCTAGTTGTTGGTAACAAACAGTCCAAAGTAAATAAAAATGAGAATAACTTTCTGCTTTCCTTCTCTTTGGAAGAGTTTTCTTCTTTCAAAAGAAGGTGTGATTGTTCCCAGGATGGTCATATGTCTGAACAGCAGGTGGTGAGGAATCTCTCTCCCTAAGCCTGGTGGTTCTATAACAAATTATACCTTTTTGAAGGTGTTGGAACAGAACAATGGAGTGGAGAATCTCACTTCTCATCCATACCCATCAAGGGATTCATCCTAGGATGAACCTTAACATAATATGAGCAGGTGAAAGTTCCTTCTCAAGCATTTTAAGAAATTTCTCTACTGATGAGAAGAATGATGACTTCTTGTTGAATGAATTTAAAGGCAAAAAAAAAAAAATAGATTTTAACCCTACCAACAGGAAGTTGTAAAATTACATAGGTGGCTAGCTGGCTGAAATTAAGGAATTAGCAATTCTACAGCTGAATCTCTTCCCAGACTTCAGAAAACAAAAATAAGAAAAGTAGAGAAAAATAACCCATAGTATACCCTTAAAATTTTAAAAGGAGGGCCATATAATACATATAAATATAGATTTTGATTGGTACAAAACTTAAAAATTGAGATAAATTAGGGCCCTTCTGAAAAGAAAAAGAATTTAGTGTTAATGAAGGCAAACTTTAATTCTGAAGAGGCTTACCTAAACTCAAGAGAATTTGTGTGCAGATAGGGAGGCACTTATATTTATGGGCGATCCCTCCATGAAATTGCCACTTTGTGAGCACTTTCTTTTTGGGTCTTGGCAGGGACTGGTCAAAAGAGCATCAGTATTCCACCAAAGAAGCTATCATTTTGGAAATTAAAATTATCCCGCCTAAATGAGAAGAGCCTGAGGCTGAACTCAAAGCCTATGTCACTGTTTTAAAGGGTCCACAGTTCTCTGAAATGAAGTGAACCTCAGCTCTTCCTCACAATCTGGGATACTTCCTCATTCTAGGTCCCAATTTTTATAGGGTTAAATGTCTGGACATTCAAGAACAGCTATAAGAGATTAATTATTAATTATTATTATTAATTAAGCAAACTCATGTCAGCAGGGTGGCAAGGTGAGTGAGGTAAGGAATATCCCACAGATGGACGGGATTCTCCTTAGTTTGGGTATGAGAAAATGGTACAAATCATCTTGAATTGAGTGATCTAAGTAATCTTAAGATGGTCACCTGGTCCTATTAGACCAGTGATTGATTCAGAAGTACAAGAATATTTGGAGGGACTTTGCATATAGTTATTATGACTGCCACAATGGACTTGGTCTCCATGAGAAGGGGAATACAAGGATGGAGTTAACTTTCTATATGATTAAGCAACTGAACTTAGGATTCTGTAGATCCTAGCTCTCAGGTCTTACATACAGAACTTTGATAGTATTCCATCAAATTGATAAATACTGATTAGAATGAAGTAAGGATTCAAATGAATTATTTCTCAAATTTCAACTCACAAATGTATATTATTTCTTCCTTTATTTAAAACATGTAAATTTTCTTGACACATCCTAAGTATTCCTGAGTTGGGCTGGAAACTGGATCCCAATTCAAATTTGGCTTTCTAGGGCATCCCATTGGAGAAGGCCAGTAAGATGTAGATGGAAGCTCAGCTATAGCTAGGGGAAAAAAGAAAGAAGAAAAAATAATTGATACATTTAAGTATATGCTTCTGTGTGTGTGTGTGTGTGTGTGTGTGTGTGTGTGTGTGTGTGGGTGCGTGTGTGTGTGTTTTTCTCCTGGCACTAAGGATTCATTATATCAAGGAATCATGGAAATGGTCACTGGTAAAACTGAGTCTTAAAGAGTTTTCTGAACATTTTGAAGGTAAGTGACTTGCCTATGTTTTCATGTTCTATATATTTCATAGGAAGGACTTCAATTCAAGTTTTCCTAGAAATCATCTAGTTGTTTTGAAATTCAAATCAGATAAAATATGAAATGCATATGTATATTTCAGATCTATGTTGATTTTGGAGCAACTCATCAAATTGTTTACATAATAGTATTCTTTTACCTTTGTAGTAAAAGTCAATATATGAGTTGCAATTATAGTTATATTCATGGTAGTCTATTTACTTAAGCTCCTGCTGAGTTGTATTTCTTATTTAATTATGTATATTGTTGCCTCTGGACTCACAATGAAACCAACCATGCCAATTATTTTATTTGACTATTTGAAGAAATGTAAATCATTCTTTGATTTAGCTATGACTTCTTTTTTTGTTGTTGTTATATCTATAACAGGAGTTGTATTCACCTGATAGCGTGAGAGTTGGACCTTTGTTCTGAATTTGGAGCTATGCCCCTAAAGAGTGTGTAAAAATGCTCACTGATATTGTCATTAATCTTGGATTATCGCTCACATCTGGAAAGTAAGGAATGCTTTCATAAAAGAATCAATGGTCACTTTACATTGGTGAAGAGGAGGGAGGTGGCACTGGACAAGCATCATAATGGAATTTTTTAAAGTATATTTACAAATCAGGCATAGCATAAAATTATGATAGTTTATTTATGAATCATTTGGACATACCATCATCAATTGTAGTTACAGGGTTTTCCAACTCCTGCTGCATCTGAAATAACATTAAAATTATATTTCAGAAAAATGAAGAAAATGAGGAATAAGATAATACAAAGGACTCAAGAAATCTTTTTTAAAAATTGCAGACATCCAAAGAAATTCTCCATCAGCTTTTGCAAAGTGATATAAAGTAGAGTATATTATGTGTCTAAAGTATTAGCAATGTTCTCAGCAATACAATGATTCAAGATTATTGTGAAGGACTTATGTTGAAAAATACTATCCACATCTGGATAGAGAAGGAACTGATTGTGTCAGAATACAGATTGAAGCAAATATATTTTTTACTTAATGTTTCTTCAGATAGGTGGGAGAAAATCTGTTTTTTTTGGTAGCAACATGACTTAGATGGAAGTGTTTTTGCATATCTTTACATGTAGCTTTTCAGTGGGAGGATAAAGTGTAGTTATGGTGGGGAGAGAGGAAGGAAGAGAATCTGGAACTCCAAGTTCTAAAAATAAATATAAAAATGATTGTCATGTAATTGGTTAAAGGAAAATATTAAATTTAAAATGGGAAAAATAAAATAAGAATTCCATTTAGAAAAACCCTAAAATTGTGGATGAAAATATTTCACCCAGCAAAGTTAAGTACACTATTGAATAAAAACAAAAGGACATTCAATAAAATGTCACATTTTCAGGATTTTCTCTCAAACAAACCTGGATTTAATAGAGAATTTTACATATAAGGGCCAATATAAAAAAAGAATTTCTCTCTTTCTCTTACACATGCGTTCATGTCAGTATGTTATCCCTTCTTGGCATAGACACACCAAGAAGGGTATAGTAATGCAACAAAAATCTTTAAAGAATTAAGAGGGGAAGGAAGAGGATAAGGTGGGGTACAGAAATGTATTTAACTGAATAGCATTGGGATAAGAGGTGTAGATTAATATGTATAGGATTAAGAGGAAGGTATAAGGCTAGAGGAGAAGATAAAAATGATATCCATGGTGTTTGGGCAGGGGTCAGGGGCAGCTTGGAGATAAAGTAATAACAAGGCCAGTCAACAGATAGAAGTCAAGTAGAACAGTTAGAAAGGATGGTGAAAAGAAGATACAAACACCAATATAATACCAATGATCAGGAGCAAAATTTATTTTTAAAAATATATAAAAAGTAATCATTGAACTCTGACAAAATCAAAGTTGAAAAAAGATTATAGTAAGAATGAAATCTACATTATGTCAACCATATTAATATTTTAGAAAAATATATGTGTAGGTACATATAAGTATATGTGAGTATATATTATATATATTTGGCTTAACTGAAGCTTTCTTTGGAAAGGTCGAGAAAAGAAGGAAAGGTACATAAAAATAAAAAAAAATACACAGTAGAGAGCAAAAGAAAACCTAGAAGGAAGCAAAACTAGAAGAAAACTGGAAATTTATGAATATAATGCCTTTTATATTATATACATGTAGGGGAGTGAAACTGTGTTTCCTTTAACATTATCACTGTGAAACTGTTCCCTTTGATCTATACAAAAAGAGAGTTGGGAGTCTCAGGCATTCCTGGGAACACAAGTTAAGCATCATTATTCTATCAGAAATCTTGGTCAAAAAGCACTCCATTAATCTTTTGGGGATGCCAGAACCTTTCTGGAAATTCCAATGGGAGATCTGGGTCAGATACTGATAAGCATTTAGACCTGGGGACTTTGGCTTCTTTTTTCAACCTGAAACTTGAGCATCAAGATTCCTATTTAAAGGGCAAATTCTGAACTCATTCATTGCAGAATGTCCAAAGGATTCTGCCTGCTGAGAAGGCATTCTCATCTCAGTGCCAGCCTCAATTTCCCTATTAGGACTTTGCCACTAAAGAAGTCAGTGTCTTAGAAAACTAGCTTCCAATCCAACAATAAACTTCCATGTTTGCCAATTAATAGTTCAGGTTCTTGAATTCTATCACAAAGAACTTGCACCTCTGAACAAAAGGGGATTTCCACAACTCTCTGACTGCTACTAACCTCATCATATGTTTCCTTGAATTAAAATTTGTTGCTAAATATTTTGAATGCTTCCCAGTGTTCTATCCAGCACATGACAAGGTTGTTGTTTTTTTTTTATCTGTTTTTTTTTCTTATTTTATGTTTAAGTTTTAAGTCAATAAATACATACAAAAGAAAGGAAATGATTTTAACATGCTAAATTATTGAACCCCATTTAATAAGAAAAAATATATTAAATTGGTTTTCTCAAATCCCATCTTCCTAATCCTTTAAAATATAGTGTAAACTACAGGATTTTTCTTCCCATCAGGTTTGTATCATTGGAGTAAACAATGATTACAAAAAAAAAAAAAAAAAAAAAAAAAAAGAATAAAAAAAAGCATTAATATGGAGGATATTTTTTTAATAGTTTTAGACCAATGTGCTTCAAGTCACAAAGAGAGATTCAAAAAGAACATTAATGAATGTAGACTACATACCTTTTCATGATTAAATCATCATTAGATTAAAGGACTGACAGTTGTGGATTTTTAAAAAAATATTTAAAATATAACCTTTAAACTTAAAAAAAAAAAAACCCTAAAAACTTTAAAACATTATCAAGAATTTTAAATTATTATTATGTAAATGTGTGTGGAATAGAGAGCAATAAGGTGAAGATTTTTACAGGATTATATGTATTATTTTTCTATATTTTGTTTTCATTTTTTCTGTGTTTCTTCTATTGATGGTGGTTGAGATCCCTTTAAGATTCCTTTCTGATTCCCCAACCCCCATGGCTGACCTTTGATTCACAAATGCTAGCCAAAAAGCATCCTTTTAAATTCCAATGATAATCGGGCCCAACCCCCACTGGATCTGAATCAACTTGAGTTTTTCCCAACCCCCACAGTTTAAACCCATTGAATTCTACTCAACACTGACCCTGGCTGAAAGCTTGCCAGGAGCTTGGGACTCCACCAACAAGCCCCCTTTAAGTATAAAAAGAGCCAAACTGGAGCTATCTATTTGCAGGAGCCCTTCCCCACAAAACATGCTATTCTTCTGGCCATGTAAGGGTTCCTGCCCACCCAGCAACTACCTTTGGCCCTGGCATCTTTCTACATTTAACTTTATTTCCAAATTTCTACAATAAACCGTTTTATCAATCTAGTTTTCATGACTGTCAATTCATTTCCAGGGGACACTGCACTGTATTGGGACTATCTTTGCACAGACCACAACAGGGTTCCCCCTTTCCTATCTCTCATCACTATGACCTCTATATTATGTGTAGGCTCATATTTACTTGAACATTGGCCAGCTATAACCATATTTACTTAACCTGAGCTGATGACATTTATCAGTATTTGACATTTATGGATATTTAATCTATTAGCTGGACCACTATCTGCTTCATTAAGCCTGAAGGGCTGATTTTCTGTTTCCTAGAAATCAGGAGATTATGGGGAAACAGAAACCTTCCATTGCAATCTCTCCAAATAGCAACAACCCATTAGATGCCTTTCCTCCCCTTCTCAATGCCATCTTACTTGTGATGTAATCTCTTGTGTAAAAGTTATGTATTTTTACTACTTCTTTAGCCCTCCAACTGGGAGCTTTCTTTCTCTTTCTTATCTGGAGGTGGGAGGGCTCATCTTTGGAAGGTTTTCAATAAACAAATTTTCTGCCTTCTACTGAATGGTCTCTGAGTAGTCATTTTGGGTAAGGGGTCTTCTATATCCCTCACAAAGTGATCATTTTTTTTATCACAAAAATACATAGGCATGGAAATCAACTAAACAGAATATTTTATATTAAATCTTTAGCATCAAAGAGGAGAAAATAAGATCTAAATGACTACCTTTGCAAAGCAGGCTTCCCTGCCATTTATTGAAGTCTGTGTTTCTCCAAAAAAATATTTTGAATTTCTTCCAGAAAGGTCCAGATAATTATCAAGAACATGGTCCTGAAGTGGCTCCACAAAGGAACTTGTAGTAAATCTGTTGATTAAAGTTATACTCTTTAGTATTTCATTCTAAAATGTCTGCATTTTAGTATGCAATAACTAGTCTCTCATTAGTTCTGTGAACATTTCAAAGCATATAAAGGGCTAACATTTTTTTTTAATGGTTGTAGTTTTTCGTTAATACTATCACAATTGTGACTTGTCCCTGAATAGTTTCTTCACTCTGAAAACAATTACAGTATATAAAGTTATAAAAGTTTTTTACTCAATTGAATTATTTCCATTAAGATCCTATAATGGTACAAAGAAAATTAGTGAAGAAAAAGTTGTTGTTGTTTTCCAGAATGGTCCAGGGAAAGACACACACACACACACACACACACACACACACACACACACACAAATAACAAAAAAAATACTTGCAAATCCTGGATTCCTTATTAATCTGATTTTAAAGAAGCCACTAAAAGCACTTTATTACATAAATTCATATGGAAATTACTAAAGTAGTTTTAAGGGACCAGTTAGCAACCAAAATCAAGGTTAAAACAAAGACTATGCTGAAGCTAAAAAAAAAAAAAAATAGTTTTGAGGCTCTCAAATGGATGCAGACCACAAAATCACCATTGTCATTGTGCAAAGGAGACTCACCTATTCTGCTTTTTTAAAAAATAAATATTACCTTGGTTATACAATACTTTAATTTAAATTCCAATGGGGGCTAAGTCCTACAGTCCTGGTTGTCACTATTAGGACAAGAGTAGTTACAATGTCTAATATATTTCTATGACTGATACTGTTAATACATATCCCAAAACACTTTAAAACTTTTAGTCTTGTAATTTCGTGAAATCATAATAATGTTATTCTAATTTTCAACTTTCTCATTCCATCCTCGAAGGGCTAATCTGTTTCACATAGTGAAAAGAAATAATAGGGCATATAAATGTGACATGATTAAAAATTAGTAACTTTTATTGGATCCTTATCATTGCATTAAGCACTAACCAGGCTTCCTAAAAGTTCCTTAATCAAACATCCTGATTTTAAAGATGAAGCAAGGTAAAGTGATTTGTCTTAGTGAAGAAGATACCCTGAAATGCTAAAAATCCTTGAAGGAGAAAATCTCCTTCAATTCTGCCTCAGTTTGGAATCCTGCCCCTGGGAAACAAGACAAGCAATGTCATTCTATTATCTAGGTGGGGCTGATTTAGGCCTGAGCAAAAGAATTCCAACCCTATTCAATTATTTCCTATTCAATTCAAATTTCAGCTGAAGCTGAAACCCAGCTTGTAGATGAGCCAACTTGGAACTCCACCCTCTAGCCCCCATCAGCTTGTAGCCAAAGTTCCTATTATAAAAGAGCCAATCTAAAACCCTCTCTTTGCAGAAGTTCTAAACATGACAAGCTATGCCATGCTAGACTACACCATGCTATGCCAAGGAAGCCTCTGCCCACTGGAATAATATTCTTTTCCAGTGTTACCCTCTCTTTACCCTCACTTATTTCCCTAAAGAGACTTTATGCCTTTCTGTCAGGATTTCTAACCTTAATTCCCAATCCCTATAAAAAACCTCTTTTGTCAATCTAAGTTTTTGGGTTTTTAAATTCCTTTACATAGAATCTCTGCATTGCCAGAAGAAGGTTCCCCAAAACTCCCTACCCTTGTGCTGAATCCCAAGAGGGTGCAGGGGAGCCAAACCTCTCCATTCGGTTTCCTGAACCACAAACCTACCACTAGACCTTTTCATTTAAGTCCCTGATCACCAGAAAATCTCATTTTGGTTCCCTAAATCTAGAACTTGTCATTTGATTCTCTACTAAATGGAACCCCAAAACCTAAACTTCATCATATTTTTGGTTCCCATATTGGGAGCCCCAAAATTAGACCTCACCTCATCACCAGGGCATACAGGTACAAGCACCAGAGGAAGATTTGAAGCAAAGTCCTCTGACTCTGTAGCCAGGGTACCATCTTCCCACTGCATTCCTTTGTACCTAGTTAACATTTTAAAATATATTTTACTAATATTTATACAAGTATAATCTCTACAGTTAACCCCCCCCCAATTCCTGTTGAGGTCACAGATATGGTCATTAATGATTTGTTACATTCCAAATGGAAAAATTACTAATATTTTTTCAGGTCCCAATTATATATTCATTTTTATTTTATACTTTTTATTTTGTTTTATTTTTTTAACATTGACCCTTGAAAAAACCCTTGTGTTCCAATTTCTGGCTCCTTTCTCACCCCATTCCCCAGATATCAAGAAATCCAATATAAATTAAACATGATAAAAATATAAATTAAATATGATATAGGCATACATATTAAATACAATTATCTTGTTGCACACACACAGATAAGATCTAAAAGTTAAAAAAGAGAGAGAAAGAGAAAGAGAGAGAGAGAGAGAGAGAGAGAGAGAGAGAGAGAGAGAGAGAGAGAGAGAGAGAGAGAAAAGAAAATTCAATCAAAACACAGCAAAAAGAGTGAAAATGCTGTTATACACCATCAGTTTCCACAGTCCTCTCTCTGGGTGTAGATGGCTCCCATCATCCCAAGATCATCAATAGACCTGAATCATCTCACTGGAGAAAAGGGTCACATTCATGAAAATTGATTATCGTATAACTTTGCCATATATAATAATTGCCTGGTTCTGCTCATTTCACTTAGCATCAGTTTATGTATGTCTCCCCTGGTCTCTCTGAAATCATTGTGTTGATTTTTTCTTACAGAACAATAATATTCCATGACATTCATATACCATAACTTATTCAGCCATATTCCAACTGATGGACATCCACAAAGGTTCCAGTTTCTTGCCACTACAAAAGGAGCTGCCACATTTTTGCATATGTGGGTCCCTTTCCCTCCTTTAAGATATTTTCAGGACATAACACCATAGAAACATTGCTGGATCAAAGGGTATGCAGTTTGATAATTTTTTGAGTAGACCTCTGTCCAGAATGGGTGGTTCCATTCACAGTTCCATCAAAAATGTATCAATGTCCCAGTTTTCCCACATCCCCTCCAACATTGTTCATTATTGTTTCCTGTCATCTTAGCCAATCTGACAGGTATGCAGTGGTATCTCAGAATCGTCTTAATTTGCATTTCTCTGATCAATAGTGATTTGGAACTCCTTTTCACATGACTAGAAATGGTTTCAGCTTGGGTCCTTTGACCCAAATGGAAAAATTTAAAAGCAATTAAAAGTTTAAGTATTTTTTCTTCCTTTCTGTGTTTAGGTGTACCTGTATTCTTGAAAATAATCCTTTTTGCATCTCTCTAGTTTTGCTTTAGTCTCTTGATGTGATATTTGCATTTTTAAGAATTCAGCTTCCAGTTCTTGAATCTAAACAAAATGTAAAACAAGAAGAAACTTAACAAAAATGCCTAATTCTATCTTAAAAATTATAAATTTTTTGTTACCATATTCTGCTAGTTTTCCTTCTATTTTCAGTCAGTGATTCAGAGAGCAATTCTGAATTCCTAAAAATAGATTCTAACTTTGAAGGAACTCATGATCAAGGTCAACTAAATTACATTTGAATATTTTAAGAAAAGATTATTTCTATTGGATGATAGTTCACTAGTTCTTTTCCTAGAGCTAATATGTTAGATCATTATAAAATCAATGGTTATTTTGAAAAAAAATATCTCCAGAATTTTTCAAAATGTTTTCTTCCAATTTAAATATTAACCAAACAAAAATAAAAAAAAAACTCATGCTTAATTTTTTTTATATTATGTCAATTATTTTTTTTTAAACTTAATAGTATATATGGTTATTTTTACTTAAGATTTCAAAGGTATAAAAAAGAACCTGGATGGATAAATAAAAATAGATTTGGAGGGGAAAGAATTATACACTAAATTATGTGAAAACTTCAAAATAAAGATTTGGTTCATGACATGGAACCATGACTAGATATCCATCAGAGTTTCCAAAAGTATGCTATTTATTATATGAATTAACAACGGGAAAGATTACGTCCCTATGGGGACTTACAATTTAGCAAGAAGAAAGAGAGAAGATGTTGTGAGCTAGAAAGTACCAAGAAAGGATTCAGCAAAAATCTTCAATATAAGAACATCTTTTATATGGAAAATATAATATTAGGGGGTTCACATCATCTCAGGGGAGGAGGGAAAATAAAGACAGGAACAAGGATATATATTGAGGTGTAGAGATTGCCTTGAACACAGTAATAAAGACAGTCTGGGAAAGCTTATGTTTCTGTCATAGGCATCTTAAAGATGCTAATTCAAGGTAATCTGAGCTCATAATGATTGCCTTAACTATGGTTATAAGACTATCTGGGAAAGAAAGTATCCAGGATATGTAACTTCATATTTCTTGACAAGGGAAGAGAATCATCTTTTTTCAGAATTTACAACAGAAGGCAATAGTTTCTTTATCTTTTTTATATTGATATCAATAGAATAAAATAAATACGTATGTTTTAATAATAAAGGGTAAAAGGCAGAGGGAAATTTTTTTAAAAGATTCTGGATTTAGACTATGGGAAAAATCATAAATCTGTATTTACATGGAAATAGTTTAAAAAGATAAAAATGATAAATAAAATAACCTGTAAGAATAGATTGCCTCTATTTGTTTTTCAGACTCCGGCTTCACTTGTACTTTAATCTTTGGTCTATATTGTTCCACTTGATTGTATTTTAATTTAGGTCCTTGTAAATGATGATCAAGATCCAGCCTGTCACATTTCATACTTTCTTCTTTAAGCTTTGTATTCATATGTTCCAAGTATCTATTTTGTGAAATTATTTCTTCCAATTGTTTCTTAAGGTATTCAACCTGTTTCCACAAAGTATCAGTTTAAGAAATTACAGAATTAAAAGAAATTTCTTTCAACTTAAATACTAATATTGAAAACGATGAAGATTCAATTATTTGTAATTCAGTTGTAAGGAAATATGTTATTATCCTTATCTAACAGCTATAAAATGTTTTTCCTAAAATGATTATTAAAACAAATTAATATATCCAAGATAGAAGATAGAAAGAAGAAATCATTACTACGTGACTAGCTTTTATATAAAGTGAAGAATACGCATTTAGTACTTCCTTCCATATTGTCTTCTGGATTCTCTCATTTTTTTCATGTGTCTTTTCTCTCCAGCTCTTAGTACAATGAGCAAATAACCAAGGAAATTCGGATGAATTGTTGATGAATATCAACAAATCCTTCTTAAGTTGTGTTAAGCCTAAAGAAATAATAGAACTTAAAAGGAATTTGCAAAGAAATAATTCCTTTTTATCATTCTAACAAGAACAATTATTCTAAGAGCAATAGACTTTACTAAAAAGAAAATAAATTTAGGCTAATTAGAAGGTCACTAAGGTGTAAAGTGCAATTGTAGTACCAGAGAAAATAATATGTCTCTCATCTACAAAACTCTGGTAATAGTATCCAGGGATTATGCTACATTTAACAGAGGTTTTATTGTGTAGGTGCTCTCTTCATGCTTCCCAAATGGCCCAACAACTGTAAGACACCAAATTTAATGACAGAAGAATAAATTTGTTTCTAGCCACTTGTCATTGGTAAAAAAAAAAAAAAAAAAAAAAAACAGATGGGGTGAGAGTAGTAATTACTAATCTGAAATACAAAATCCTAGGTCCATGTGAATAATTCTTAAGGACATTCTCTTTTCCAAAAGGTACCTTTATTTATCAGTAAAATTTATAGACAAAATGATGAGGTAAAACAGGTACCCAGGAGGGGTAGATAGAAATAGATTTGGGAAATCTCAAATCTATTTTGGGAGACCAATAGAATTAGTAAAGAAAGGAATTTCGAAGAAACCATTAAAGAAATATGCTGCAAGATACCATTGAATGGGGGGGAGGGGACACTTATACATTGTTGGTGGAATTGTGAATACATCCAGCCATTCTAGAGAATGATTTGCAACTATGCTTAAAAAGTTATCAAACTGTGCATACCCTTTGACCCAGCAGTATTGCTACTGGGTTTGTATCCCAAAGAGATGTTAAAGAAGGGAAAGGGACCTGTATGTGCAAAAATGTTTGTGGCAGCCCTCTTTGTGGTGGCCAGAAATTGGAAACTACGTGGATGCCCCTCAAGTGGAGAATGGCTGAGTAAATGGTGGTATATGAATATTATGGAATATTATTGTTATGTCAGAAGTGACCAACAGGATGATTTCAGAAAGACCTGGAGAGAATTACATGAACTTAGGCTGAGTGAAATGAGCAGGACCAGAAAATCAACAACTAAACTATATGATGATCAATTCTGATGGATGTGGCCGTCTTCAACAATGAGATGAGCCAAATCAGTTCCAATAGAGCAGTAATGAACTGAACCAGCTACACCCAGTGAAAGAACTCTGGGAAATGACTATGAACCACTACATAGAACTCTCAATCCCTCTATTTTTGTCTGGCTGCATTTTTAATTTCCTTCACAGGCTAATTGTACACTATTTCAAAGCCTGAGTCTTTTTGTACAGCAAAATAACTGTTTGGATATTTAACTTATACTTTAACATATTTAACATATATTGGTCAACCTGCCATCTGGGGGAAGAGGTGGGGGGAAGGAGGGGAAAAGTTGGAACAAAAGGTTTTGCAATTGTCAATGCTGAAAAATTCCCTATGCATATATCTTGTAATAAAAAGCTATAATAAAAATATTGTACTATAAATGCTAGCTTTAGCAATAAGAGAAGAAAAATAAATTGAAGGAATTGGAGTACGTTACAAGAAAACAAAACTGTCAATCTTTGCACATAATATCATGGTATATTTAGAGAATCCTAGAAAATCAACTCCAAAAAAAAAAAAAAAAAAAAAAAAACCTAATAGCAACAATTATCAATTTAAGCAAATTTGCAACATATAAAATAATACCTCATAAATCTTCATTTCTATACGTCACCAATAAAGCCCTGCTAGTAGCAAGAGATGGACAGTCAAATTCCACATAAAATTACAATAGCCAATATAAAATATTCAGGAGTCCATCTGCCAAAACTAAGCCAGGAACTATATGGACATAATTACAAAACACATTAGACACAAATAAATTTAGATTTAAACCATTGAAGAATATTAAGTGCTCATGTATACTCCAAGCAAATACAATAAAAATGACAATTCTACATAAATTAATCTTCTTATTCAGTGTCATGCCAATCAAAATGCCTAGAAATCATAGTGCTAGAAAAATAATAAAATGTATCTGGTAGAACAAAACATGAAGAATTTCAAAGAATTTAATGAAAAAAAATGCAAAGAAAGTTGGCCTTGCTGGATCAGATCTAAAACTATATTTGAAGCAGTGACCTTCTTAACCAACCAATATTGGATAAGAAATAGAGTAGTAGATCAGTGCAATAGGTTAGGTTCACAAAACAAAATAGTGACTAAGAATGCACTATTTGACAAAAATTGCTAGGGAAACTGGAAAATAGTATGGAAGAAACTAGCTATTGACCAATATCAAACACCCTAAAGCAAGAAAACAAATATATTCATGATTTAGACAAAAAGGGTGATATTATAAGCAAATGAGGAAAAAAAGGACTGTCAGATCGGTGAAGAAAGATAAAATTTATGGCCAAAGAAGAAATAGAGAACATAATGTGAAATGCAAAATTGATCATTTTGATTATACTAAATTAAAATTTTCTTGATTTCTAGGGGAGAGGATCAGGGAAGGGAGGGAGAAAAATTTGGAACGCAAGGTTTTTCAAGGGTGAATGTTGAAAACCATCTTTGAATGTATTTTATTTATTTATTTATTTATTTAGTATTTTCCCCAGTTACATTTAATAGTTTTTTTTTTTTTTTTAAATTAACATTTCTTTTTAAAATTTTTGGATTCTAGGTTCTCTCCATTATTCCAAGCCGCAATTAAGAAACCACTTGTGAAGATATGCAAATAAGATAAGGCTTCATCTACTTTAGAATTGGAATAGGCCTGAAGGTCCTTGAGTACTGACTCAAGGACTAACCAAAGTTCCCTTTCTGCTTTCTTCCCATGATAACATTTTCTCCCTACTTCAATCAAATATGGCAACTATGTACTTATTGGACAAGTTCAATTTCCTGGGTAGTTCTTTTGTTAAGAATGTAAGACTTTCATCCAATGAGTATGATGGTCAGTGGTAGGAGGGGTGTTTGCATTAGAGACTGTTTTATACTTGAAATAGTATATTCCAAAAGTGACTCCTCCTTTCGATTGCTTATTTGTTGAGAGGGATGCCCAATTCTCAAGAGAACATACAGTGAACTTTTGATTTGCACCTAGAGATCTTTCCAGCTATTTATTAAATGGTGACCATCACCATTCTGAGCCACACAATTTTGGGGGCTCATCTGGGATCACATGACTTGGTGAGTAGGCAAACACTTGGGTGCTAGCAGGGCAGCACCCTGCCCTGATTTTGGCAGCCCGCCAACATCTGGCTTCTCCTTGCTCTCCAAAGTAATGTATGCCTGAAATGGGAGAGACTCAAGGCAAAGCAAAATTGAGAAACTTCACAATAAAATTCCAACCAGCTAAATGTAAGGATTGATCAGTCAAGCAATTTGCTGCCCAGCAACCCAGAGGGAAGACCCTTTTGCACCCCTTTATTCAAGTTACAGACTCTGGAGGGCTGCTCTGGACAAGATAGGATAGGCCTTCTTGGGTGACTGGAGTGAATTGGGGACAATGGGCATATTTGGGCATTTTGGAATTAAGATTCCATCCAAATTCAATGGATGTGGCCCAGTCACAGCCACCCCTTGTGGAGAAAAATTTAGAAAAATGATCAGAAAATACAGGGAAAAATAATCCTTTGGGAGATAAGCATTTGGAACAAACTGCCAAATTATAAAAGAAAGAGCAAGAAAAAGATGATAAGGTATGGTTTTGACTGGGATAACTATAATATTGGCCTATGTATGGTTCCCTTCAATACTAGGTGTGTCAAAAACTAAATTTGTTTGTTAATAGTAAAAAAATCTACTAATCCAGAAGAGGAAGTATATGCTCCCTGGGGCCAGATAATGTTGAGTAAGAATCAAAGGGAAAGAATGTATTGGAGAAGACTTTAAAAACACAGCAATGAGAACCATTATTATCTCTCCATCCTCCATACTTAGCCCCACCTCAGGAAGCCATGGCCTCCAGAATTAAACTGGAAAGAGACAACTTAATTCAATCAGTTCCTCCTGGGGACAGTGGGACAGGGGGGAGGAGGTGAAGAGAACCTGAGACTACAGGAGGATTTCATTCAATTAACCCCACTCAGCCCCTCAAGGGGCCATTTGCTTCATTCACCCTTACATTAGGGAAGTAAGAGGGTTCTTAGAGAACTGATAATTATGAGAAATTGAAATGGCGTGCCAAAGGAACAGAACATGAAAAGGCCTTTGGAGTGATTTAAGGGACCCTTTTCCAGAGCCCAAAACACCAAGTCCTAAATTGTCTCCCTTAAGAGAAGTTCCCTTCCCTTGGTTTAGGGAGGTATAGGATATGTGAATGCTCCCCTGAGTACCACAGAAGTCAGGTCCATTAAGAAAGAAATGAGGCCCTTAATAGAAGATCCCATCTGGCTAGCAGAATAATTTTACCAAATTCTGAGTCCTAATATTTTTAATTGGGGAGAACTTATTTTGAATAAGACTCCCACCCAGAATCCTTGATATGGTGGGATCCCACCAGGAGACACTTGTTCTTAGGAGGCATTGGGGGCCATAGAGATCTTTAATGACCTGTTTGCCTGAGGAGGTTAAATTATCTAAGGAGACCCTGGTGATTTACTTGCATTCATATGGGAAAAAGGGAAACATTGTGCCGATTTGTGATCATTTCAGAAGTAGGAGTGGACTTGCTGAGGAATGAATTTATTCCCCATGGACTCAGCATATACCCCAGTAGGGACTGTTTTATACTTGAAATAGTATATTGTAGAATGGTACTAATGAATGAAGAAGACCAGACTAGGATACAGTCTGAGGTTTGAGCAGGACCTGATATACAAGGAGAGCAGAGCTTCCCACCCTGTGGTTCTGAACCAATATGCCATTCTGGGCTGTGTTCCTAGTTCTGCTAAGTGATTCGGTTTATTGGATCTAAAGGATGCATTCTGCGGCTGCCCTTTAGAGGAGAGTAGTAGAAACGTCTTTGCTTTCCAAAGGGAATATCCAGAGACTGAAAGGAAGCAGCCTCTTGCCCCAAAGTTATATTGAGTCCCTGCATTTATTTGGTGGAATCCTTGAAAATTGCATGGGAGACTTCCAACCAGTAATGGGAACTTGGGTGCTACAGTATGTCAATGATCTACTAGTAGTGGGGGATGCAAGGGAACATACCAGTAGTTGTACCATTAATCTATTAAATTTCCTGGGAGGATTGGGAGTATCAAAAGAGAAATTGCAGTTTGTGGAGAGGGAGGTGGAATATTTAGGGCATTTGATGAGTGATGGTAGCAAGAGATTGGACCCTTCCAGAATTGAGGGAATATTACACATACACAAATGTAAGACAAAAATAAGATCTACACAAATTTCTGGGGTTGTTTGGATATTGTCAGGTATGGATAGATTCTTATTTGGCTATCACTAAACCCTTGCATAAGGTCCTGCTGGAGGAGAGTCCAAATTCTATCATGTGGGATCAAGAGAGTGATCAGAAGTTTGAGTACTTAAAGTATTTGTTAATGTCACCGCCTGAATTGGCTCTCCTCAGCTTGGAAAAACCTTTCCACTTGTTTGTCAATGTTAAGGGAAGGGTGGCTCTGGGAGTTCCTTCTCAAATAAGAGGGGGGGGCAGAGAAGACCAGTGGCTTTCCTTTCTAAAGTATTAGATCCTATGGATGGCTGACCTGTGTACAAGCAATAGCTGCTACCCCTCTATTAGTGGAAGAGAGTAGGAAGCTCACCTTCAGATGCACTCTTATAGTAAGTGTCCCACAGCAAGTAAGGACAATACTAAATCAGAGGACTGGGATATGGCTCACAGATTCCACAGTTTTGAAATATGAGGCAATACTATTATGAAAAAATGATCTAGTAATTACCCAAGATCATAATCTTAATCCTGCCTCCTTTATGTTCCCTGGAACAGAACCATCCCCTGGAGAGGAACATTGTTGCTTAAAGTTGATTGATTTTCAAACAAAAGTAAGAGAGGATTTTCAAGAATCGCCAATCCCTGGGTGAGTGAATTGGTTTGTAGATGGCTTTTCTAGGATGGTAGATGGAATAAGAAACAATGGATTTGCTATTGTGGATGGAGAGAAAGATTTTGAGATAATAAAGGATTTGGACTTTAATTCCTGACTGCATTTGGGGTGATTATTACACTGAACTGAAATGACGGCTGCCTCTAGAAGCCCCCCAAGAAATCTGCTGTCAGAGAAGATTACATTTTTTAGAGAAGAATATTATACTCTGGCTGGACAACTGGTGCAGCGCAACCTCTTTTGTTGAAAGACTAGCAAGACTGCTCAACACCAGATCCTGAAAGGGGGATGACCTCTGGCTTTCAGACCATTTCAGATCATTCCAAAACATACAGGTGGATGTCACTTGGGCTGCCACCAGTGGAGCTTCCTCGAATATTTGCTGGTCATAGTGGACCATCTGACGTCACGGGTGGAGGCATTCCTTCAGCCCGAACAACTGTCTCAACTGTAAATAAGGTCTTACTCGAACAAATTATTCTCCGATATATAATAGTGGAGACGATAGACTTAGATCAGGGAACACATTTTTTGGGCCAAGTATTGCAGAATCTGATTAGGGACTTAGAAATTACTTAGGATGTCCACACCCCTTGGCCTCCTCCCTCTTCTGGGAAAGTAGAAAGGATGAATCAAGAAATAAAACAGCAACTGACTAAATTATCTTTAGAGACCTTGGACTAAATTGCCTTCTCCTCACTCTGGTCACAATTATAACCAAGCCAGGTAGAGATATTGAGCTTTCACCTTATGAATTATTGTACGGTCATCCTTGCCAGGCTTATCATATGGGAGACTGGGACCCTCTTTTAGAGATAAAGGATTTGTTTCTTAAGAGAGATGCTAAATCATTGGTATAACATTTACAAGAACTACAATGAAAAAGTTAATAGCTCAGATTCCTCCTCTAGGTTTCCCTGTTCATGGAACTCAGGTGTGAGGTTGGGTGAAGGATGAAAAGTTGACTCCATGCTAGGACGGACCCTACCAGGTGATACTGACCTCAGACACTGCAATTCTGACCCAGGAACGAGGCTAGACACACCACACCAGAACAAAAGGACTTGTGGCACCACCTTTATTGGAGTGGACAGTTGAAGATAAGGGAGGCCTGAGATTACATTTGAGGAAGGGCCCTCTACTGAATGGGAACACAGTCTCTGAACCCAGTGCATTGTAATTGTCTATATATCACTCTTCTTATTACTTTTAAAATTTGCTTTGGGCCTTTTTGCCTGTTTGTTTGCAGATATATTTTCCCCTAGGAATTTCCCCTTAGCCTCACAGTAAACTCACCTACCTCTTAATTGGGCAGGGATCTGTTATATTGGATTAATAAGGTCATTTTTTTTTCTTTCTTCCTGAACAAGCAGACAAATATTTAGAAATTCAGTTGTATGATGGTTTGAGAAGAGAGAAATGGAGTTTAGATACCTCCATTATCCAGACTGGTGATGCAAATGGTTGGGATGACACCTAACCCCCAGAAAGAATAGTTAGAATATGGGCCAGCCACCTGGGTTCAAGATGAAAATTGGAGATATAGAAGCCCAAAATATATGTAGAACAGGATAATTAGACTTCAAGCAGTTGCAGAGATTATGTTTTGGCTGACCCAGCTATTCACCCAAAGAGGCCATTTTACAGCATAGACTTGTAGGCTGAAGAAAGGGGGGTTTGTGAGAAACTAAATTTATCAACATGTTGTATAAGGAACATTGGAAAACTTGCTCCTATTTCTGTATAGACCTGGACCTCACCTTTCAATACTTCCTGGTGGTCCTGGGTTGGGGGGAAGCTGGTGGGTGGAAGTAGCTTCTTTGGTTTGGCCTTATGGCACTTAATGGTGCTATATTATTCCCTACCTGCATACCTTGTTTGATCTGATTGGTAACTGGAATAGTCCAAAACTCATTACCCAGAATGATCAGATTGGAAGGGAAAGTTGAAGGGTCTGTTAGATTGATGGAGTTCAAAGAACAAGGGTTCCCACCCTTGGGCCAGTGGCCCAAGACCACCAACAGGAGCCAGAAGGGGATTAGATAGGGAATGTGAAATTATGTTACAAAATTTGAAGAGATTTCAGTGTACAAATAAGAGGGGGAACTGAACAAGATGAGGTGAAATCTCTTAAGACAGTTGTGAAAATAGAGTAAAGAAGCTGCATGTGCTTCAGAGTTGGAATGGGCCTGAAGGTCCTTGAGCATTAACTCAAGGGCACACCTAAATTCCCTTTCTGCTATCCTCCCATGACATCATTTTCTCTCTACTTTGACCAAATATGGGCAACTATGTACTTATTGGCCAAGTTCAATTTCTCGGGTAGTTTCCTCAATTAGAATGTAAGATCCTCAGCCAATGAGAATGGTGGTCAATGTTTGTGTTAGGAACGATTTAAAGTATAAAACCTTTCCCAAAAGGTGTCTCTTCTTTTTGATTGCTTGCTTGTCAAGAAGGACACCTACTTCTCGTGAGAAGGTAAAATAAACTTTTCCTTTGCTCCTAGAGATCTCTCCAGCTTTTTAATCAATGGTGACCACTCACCATCCTGAGCCACACATAAATATCATCCTATCTTGTAGTAATGTAAACAGGTTAAATCCTTAATTAAGTCCCTTGGGCTATGACTTTCTTGATTACTTCCTTATGCTTCTCCACAGTCCTCTAAATTTTCTATTCACCTCATCCTGTTTCATTGGATGACCATCTTTTCCTCTGAAGAATTATATACAAGTTTTGTTGACAACGTGATTCTTGGTTGCATTATACTTGAATTGCTTCTGGATTCTTGAAATATTTTCTCCTTGATCTGGGAATTTCAGAATTTGACTAAGACATTCTTTGGAGTTTTATTTTAGGATCTCTTTCAGGAGGTGGTCAGTGGATCCTTTCATTTTCTATTTTAACCTCTGCTTCTAGAATACCAAAAAAGATTTCCTTCATTAATTTCTTGAAAATTGAAGTATAGGCATTTTTTTTCCTGACTATTTCTTTCAGGGAGTCCAATAACTTTTAAATCATCTCTCCTGAATCTATTTTCCAGGTCAGTTGTTTTTACAGTGAGATATTTCACATTTTTATTCTATTTTAAATTTTTTTTTTGCTTTTTTATAATTTTCCTCAATGAATTTTTGTTAATCCTTTCCTTAATGGCTAATTAGGCATTCTTCTCCTCATTAGTTTTTTTGGTATTTCCTTTTGCATCTCTAATCAATTCTTTTCCTAATTTTTCCTTTATTTTCTTAGTTGATTTTCAAAGTCCCTTTTAAGTTCTTTCATGGCCTGAGCCCAATTCCTATTTTTCTTAGTGGCTTTGGATGTAGGAGCTTCGACTTTGTTACCGTCTTTGTGTGTTCTGATAAACCTAGTCACATAATTATATTCAAAAGTCAGAATTTTTTTTCTGCTTTTTTTTTTTTTTAAATATTACTTCCATGCAGACTGTTCTTCAAAGTAACTGCTGATGCTGGAAGCCCGTCCCCCTGACCTTTACTCAGCTGCTGTGGCTTTCAGGTATCTAGGTGATGAGCTTTTGCTACATGACGGTATTTAGACATGTGGCCCAACAGTTTCTCATTTGAAGATTACAGTAAATGATTCTATTTGTAATTTCTAACCAAAAAAAACTGTACATTACAAACATATTAACATATAAATAATGAGAGGCTTCCTGCTTGAAGGCTCCACAGTAGTCTGTGCTTGAGAATACCACTGGAAGGGAAGCTTTGTCCCCCTTATAGAAAGCCCTGAAGTGGCTTGGTCTATACAGTGGCTGTTGTATGCAAGCATCATTGGATTCTTCAGTGCTTCCGGCTTCAATAACCAGTCTGTTGTTACTGTGCAAAAACAAGAGTCCACAGATGCCCATGGGAACAGGAATCTGACTGCTGAGATGTCACTGATCAGTCATTGCTCTGGCTCAAGCTCTTGCCGGAAGGTTCGTTTCTTCTCCCAACAGTGGTTCTTGTCAGCAGGCCGGTCCTTTTGCTGGCACTGGGAACCACAGTAGCTGGCTACCTGACACCGGCCACAGATGTTGAATTCATGTAACTGCTTTTCAATCAGAGTGCATGGGGGATAATGACATTCATAGTATGTGCAGGAATTCTCTTCTTCTTCTACCACATCTCCAACGAGTAACATTCAAGACAGGGAATTGTTCTTCAATAGGATCAGTGGGAAGCTGCTGAATTGCCAGCCAGTACAAGCTCTGCTCCCTTTGTTTACTAGAGATTTCTTCTGCTTTAGGTCTTCCCGGCCACTTGGCCGAGCCCCACGATGCCCAGCTTGAAGTCGGTAGTGGCCAGGCCTCCCCCTTGTAGCAGCCACCACCCGCGATGCCTCCCTCCCTCCTTCCCTCAGGCTGGGGCCGAGTCCGAGGCTAAGGCCCTGGCGGCCTCCACCACCACCGCTGCCGCCGCCGCCGCCACCGCCGCCGCCACCATCACAGCCTCTTCCCACCTGCCTGCCGGGCCTGCCACACACCGCCCTTGTCTGCTCATTTTCTTAGCCTATTGCTGGACTTTTTAAAAGTAGGACTCTGTTTCCAGTGTGGAAGGTGCATTGTCCCAAGCTTCAGGGCTTCATGCAGCTGCTTTCAGAAATCCTTCTAGAAGTCTGAATTTTGTTCATCACTCTTTTCTGCCCTCAAACTATTAGATGTATCCCTGCCACACAGTAGTTGTAAAATCTAGTGTGCTTTCTAGAGTGGGGACTCAGCTTGATCAGGACTTCCCTGGGACTTTACTCCAGACCCCCACCCCGTAATCACCGACTATCTCCATTGACCAGGAATCCTCCCTGGTGTACCTGCCGGAGAGCTTCAGAAGCCTGCAGTGCTGCTGCTGATTCAGAGGTCCCACCTTGCTGATGCTGGGATTTGGACTGGAACTGGGACCTGACCTGCACTGGGATTGCACGCTGAGTTCTGGTTCCACAGATCATTTTTGCTGACTTTCTAAGTCCTCCTTGGGCTGTCTGGGCTGAGACGTCTGGAAACAGCTAATACTGCCACTGGTTTAGAGATCAGGCCATCTGGGCTGGAGCTTGATCCAGAGCTGCACGTGTGTCCTGACCTGGTGTGTTCTGTGCCAGGACTCCGACCCTGGTATTACAGACCTTTGCTATTGAGGTTCTAAGCAGTCTTCAGCAGAAAAATGTTCTACTCCCTTTTGGGGGGGGGTGTTCTCATCCTCTAAAATTTGTCTAGAGTCATTGTTTAAAGGAATTTGGAGCAGTCTGGGGGAGAGGTTGGTAAATCCCTGCCTTTGTTCCACTATCTTGGCTCTGTCTTTTGTATATATTTTGTAAATAAAAAGCTATCATTAAAAAAAGAAAAAAAAGTAAAAATGTTTTTGTACAAACACAGCCAATGCAGCCAAGACTAGGAAGCAGCAGAAAGCTGGGAAGCAATATTTCCATCCAGTGTTTCTGAGAAAGGCTTCATTTCTAAAATATATAGAAATTAACTCAAATTTATAAGAACACAGACCATCACCCAATAGACAAATGATCAAAGGATTATGAACAATTTTCAGATGAATAAATAAAAGCCATTCCTAAGCATATTAAAAATTACTATACATCACTATTGATCAGAGAAATGCGAACTAAGACAATGCTGATGTATTACTTTACACTTCTGAGATTGATTAAGATGACAGGAAAAGTTGATACACAATGAAGAGGATGTGGGAAAACTGGGATAATAACGCATTACTCATGATGTTGCAAAATGATCAGACCATTCTTTAGAGCGATTTGGAACTATGCACAAAGAATTATCAAATTCCGAATTCCCTTTTATCCAGCAGTATCTCTGCTGGGATCTATAGCCCAAAAAGGGCATAAAAGAAGAAAAAGCTCACCCTTGTGCAAAATATTTGGTAGAAGCCCTTTTTTGTAGTGGGAAGAAAGTATAAATTGAGGAGATGCCCATCAGTTAGGGAATGGAACTGGTTGATTTTAGAAATGCCTGGCCAAATTTGCATGAACAGATGCTGACTAAAGCAAGCGGAACTAAGACAAAATAGTACACAGTAACAAGATTTTGTAATGATCAATTGTGATGACCTTGGCTCTTTTCATCAGTGAGGTGATTCAAGACAATTCCAATAGAATTGTGATGGAAAGTGACCTATACATCCAGAAAGAAAACTGTGGACACCGAATGTGGATCAAAGCATATTATTTTCACCTTTTTTTGGTTGTTGTTTTTTGTTGTGGTTGTTGTTTCTCATTATTTTCCTATTTTCATTCAACTTTTCTTGTTTAACGTGAAGAATATAGAAATATGTTTGGAAGAATTGCACGTGTTTAACTTACATTGCATTACTTGATATATTGGAGGAGGGGAGGGAGAACAATTTGTGATACAAGGATTTGTAAAGGTGAAAATGATGAAATCTATATTTACATGTATTTAGAAAACTAAAATGCTATTTAAAAAAAATATGGAACTGGACTTCTCTCGACTTAGAACTGTAGACTTTGGGAGCAAAAAGGGAACCTAGTGTTAGGTTTTATATGTGAGGAAATTGAGTACTGAAGACAAAAAGGCATTTGTCAAAAGTCATATTGACTGCAAGGGACTTAGCCAAGACTCAAATTCTTAATACTGTGGTAATAGTATCATAGAATTTTAGAATTAAATTTCAGCCCTTTATGAGTTCACTGTATGAAAAAAAGAACACCAAATATAATTTTCTTCATGACTATGGAAAATAATTTGCCACTTCATAATTAGAAAGGGCTTTTATGTAAGGAAAAGAAGCCTAATAATAGTAGCTTGTGAATTATCAAGAAATGGTTACACTTTCTAGGTCTTCTATGAAAGCTTAAATAGAAAAGATGGGAGAAGACAAACTAATCCCAAAAAGTAAAACCCACCTCTTGCAAATTAATGTTAGGTCACAGACATATCTATATCTATATCTATATCTCTATATCTATATCTATATCTATATCTATATCTATATCTATCTATCTATCTATATTCTAATTTACCCTTACATGTGGCTCTAAAGAGTTGCCATTTTTGAGCACTTAGAATATTTTAATTTGATATATTTTAATTAGTTTAAATATATGCTCAATTAAAAAACAAACCTCATTTATTAATAATTATAGATTTCATTTAGTAAAAAAATTCAAATTATTACAACTTCATGTCAAAACTTCAGCCAAAGGCTTTAGGGTAATAAGAATTGAACTATAACCATGATTAACAGTAGATATTTCCTTTTTTAATTCTTTCCATAACATGCACACTTTTTTGTAACTTCATTATGACTTTTTAATCTGATGTGATATTATTAATTTTATATAGAAAATAGTTCACCTCTTCCTTAACATAATGATTAACACTACCGGCACCCGAAATGAATATGAATTACATTAATAATTGGATTTTTTACAATTAAAATTCTTATCATGTTCTACCATTTAAAGAAAAGTTGTTTTGTTTTTTAATGAAGAAAACTAAATCCTAGAGCTGACTTACTAAAGGAGAACACAAAGTATTTTCCTGAATTTTTTCACTTTAGCCCGTTTGCTGTTTTACAGATTCTTCAAATGTGGCCCGTTTCATTTTAAGCCTGTAAAAATAAATATATTGTCAACACTTCAAAGCTTCTTAGAACTTTTTATAGTTAATTTAATTTAACAATTTCTTATAAGATTCAGCACCTCAATTGCAAACCTGAAAGATAGGTTTAAAGGAGAAAAGTTTTAAAAATGCCTCTAAATCCAGAGATTTCATTTGATTCGAATGAAAACAACATGCACAGCTGGAAATGAATGCAGGATATTGAGAGTCAATATAATGTAATTGAAGAAAGGGAGGAACACAGAAAGTCTTATGTAAAAGGCAATGCTTTTTTTTGGGTAAGCTTTGATAGGAGTTAGAGATTACAAGAGGTGGAGGTAAATTCCATATTATAGAATATTGCAAAGGCACAGACATCAAAGACATCAAAGAATTTGAAATTGAAGAAACTCATATTTGCATATAAATGTTCCTGTCTTTATATACATTGACATTTTTAGACAAATATATCTATCTATTATAAGACACTCTGATACATAGATGACCATTGATCTAAAATCACTGTGATTAGGAGTTGTGATTTCCTTGGTGTAGGGAAGATACTGTCCACTACTATTGAAACCTGCAAGCTCATGTCTTCCAATGTTTCCTGCCAGCATTGAAAAGGTTCAGACTGTGACTGAGGGTCACAGTCAGTATATGTCATCATTAAGATTTGAATTCTCCCCATTAAACTCAGTTCTCTTATCATTGTTTCTGGACATCAAAAAGCCAGTCAATTTTCTTTTTCTTTAATAAAACCTGTGTTTTGATAATTTTTCAAAAATACTTTTTAAAATGTATAATTATAAGCTACACTAACACTTGGATAATAAAAAAAACATTCTATAATGCTTGGGGGAAAATTTTGAAAAGGTACAGTTAATCAAGATGTTTTTTGAAGGGACAGTTTTTTGGAGAGTAAGTATAATAAGACATGAACTTTTTATTGGAATAGGGAATTCTTCATGAGGAAACTCCTAGCAGCATGTATCTGTGGCAGCTCTTCAATATACATTTTTAGAAAACTTTATGTGGAACAAAATGACTGGTTCAGAATAAACATCAAGTAACAAGTCAGATGTACAAACTGAACACAAATTTCCATGATTTGGAGACAGGCTGTCTATACGATGGATTACACTGCTTCTAGCGTAGTTCTAGAGGGGGTAAAATAATTTTCTAGCAGTACTTTATATGGCTTATCCTTTGAAACTCTGCTGATGAAACTGACAATATGAAAACCAATAATTTTTGGAACATGCCATTCAATCTACTTCCCTATAGCTCCATTTCTCATCCCTGAAACTTTGAGGACCAAAGTATCCCTCCTTTTGTGGGAGATAAATTCTACTTAAAGTCCACTTTTGACATTGACATTCCCAATATTGAATACAATTCATTGATTCATCTAAAAATAAATTATATGTAAACAGATTATTCCTCTTACCCATTGGAAAAAAGTAGTTAAAAAAAACTGCATTGTTATGTCATGAATTCATTTTGATTTACACTAAATCTAATCACAGCATTAAATAAAAAAATGCTTTTAACTCTTACATTTGTGCATAATCTTCAAATTCCTTAAAATACTGCCGTTTCTTCTGATTCCCTTCTTGAGATTCTTGCAGCTATAAAAATTCCAAACAATATATTTCCAATTTTTAACTTTAAAAATCAAATCAGAATGTGATCCTTAACTAATTGATGGATTAATTAGTGATGCCTGTACATTAGACATTTTTAATTTGACATTTTTACTTGTCCATCAAGTAGTATTCCATTGCATTGACAAAAACTATGCATTGTAATCTTTCAAATGGCACTATATTCAATTCACTTTCATTTTACATGGGCTCACACCCCATATTACATATGTAAAATCATGTATGATTTCAGTACAGGACACTTCATCAGTGTTTATCACAACCATCCAGAACTAGAAACTCTAAAAGAGTTACCACAAGTAAATAGTCTTAAGAAAATTTCATAGGGTCTTCTGGCTAGTAAATCGCAGAGAATTCATTGAACTTGATTTTCCTAATTCCAAACCAACACACTACATCAAAGATGTCTTGTGTAAAATAATCAAGATTAAGCTTGTTCATTATAAAGCTACATCATGAAATTCATACTCTAATGGACAAATACATGTTTTCAAGAAAAAGCAGTCTTTGGAAAAGTAACGTTCTGATGTAGGTTACTGACAAATTATATTCATGCAATTATCTAAAATACATGTTATAAAGTTTAGATATTTGGCAATTGCTCTTCTAACAGAGCTGCTAACTCAGAAATTTTGAAGTGGGTATGTTTTCATGTTGAGAAGAAGAGAACTAGATTACGAATCATCTAATCTTTTCTCCAACCATAGTGATCTTTCTCTCTCTCTCCCTCCTTTTCTCCCTCCCCTCCTCTCTTGCTCTGTCTCCTTGGCTCTCTCTTGCTCTCTTAAACAAATGCTTATATTGCTCATGTGGTGCTGGCTTCTACTATAATTTGTATTATAAATGCACTTTCCCTATTATGCATTGGCTTCCCAGTGAGGGTGCAAATTCTCAAGAGACAAGAGAGACAAGAGAGTATGGCTTTCCTATATTCTTGATAACCTAGTCGGAACTTGTCATAGTATAAGTCACAGAACTGACATTCATTACTTAATGGACTAATTGTTGAACAAAGAAGAAACAGAACTTTCACCCAATTCTCATGTAGCTTAGTTACTCTCCTAATTAGGGAAAGAAGAAAGGGAAGAAATGGTGCCAGTTTGCCTTGAATGCCACTTAACTGAGCTAATTCATATGGACAAAAGATTGATTGCTTCTTTGCTATTCCTTACAAAGTTCATTCCACACCACACTTCAATCTACAAAAGCTTTTTTGAAAGGCAGTATTTTAATCAGTGTGGGTTAAAAGGCATGGGAGGAAAATGAGAATGAGTGATAAAGGAAACGAAATGATTTGGGAAATAAAATTTATTCCATTTCCAATATTGATTTCTGAAAACTAGAAATGTTTCCTAAGCTTAGCAATATGGAAGAATAAGTTTTGAAAAGACTAAAACTAGTAATAATATATTACTTCATAAAAGTCATTATTAAAAGTTAAACAGGTAACAGAACAGTTGTTGTTGTTGTTGTTTTTTTTTTTTTTTCCCACATTAGGAGGTGATTGTCCAAGTATGACAAACAATGATTACTTTTAGAGATAACTAAAAACTATTGACTTTTGTGTTTCTGGAGCAGAGAAACAAGCATTCCTTAAGTGCTAAGAACTGTGTTAAGAGCTTTACAAATTAGTTTTTCATTTGTTTCTTAAAGTAGCTCTGGGAGGTAGGTGCTATTATTATCTTTATTTTATAATTGAAGGAGCTGAGTAAAATTACTTGACTTCCCCTGGATAACCCCAATAGTGTCTGAGGCCACATTCGAACCAAGAACTTTCTAACTCCAGATATAAAATTATATTCATATTTCCACCAAGCAGCTTATGCTGAATATATATTTGGTTACACAAAGTATGATATACCTGATTTATTCATTATTATTACTTACCAAAAAAAAAAATCCAATCCTTTTGTAAGGATTTGATAAACAATATTATGAGTGAAAATATTTATCCCAATAGACAAATGTTATAAATAGCTACAAATCGTAGATGTTCCAGTACTTGTCCATATAAAGGGCAGGCACAGTTATCAGAAAATACATCATAATATTGGTTTAAAAAAAGTGTTATGATGAAAACACTTTGCATTAATCAATGACAAATTACTGAATTTTTAAACACGTACCTTCCTTTTGCTTTCATCTAATTTCTTCTATAGTTGCTTCTGTCTTAAAATCTCTTCATAAATCATGGATTTTGAAGTCATGAATAGTTCTTTTTGGAAATCCACAAGGTTTTGTTGAAGTTTTCTTATTGCATCCTGATTAAAAATATGAATGTATAATTTCTACCGCTGATTTCAGTATTAGATTACATGAAATAAATATAACTTTATTGATATTATTTTAATTTTTGTTAATTGATTTGATATGTTGATTGATATTAATTGATATGAATATTTTTACATTATGTTAATTGCATGAACATATTCAGGGTTATCATAGATTTAGAACTAGTAAAATTCTTAAAGACTATTTAATGCAAGCACCTCATTTTGCAGTTGAGGAAAATGAGATCCAAAGAGATTAAATCAGTTAAATCATAAAAGTAGTCACTGAGAAAAGGATCAGAACTTAGTTCTTAAGACTACAAAGTTCTTTTGATTGTACCACATACCTTCTATTCAGCATGGAGAAAATGCTTGTTTCTCTTTCTTCATCATGAAACATTGTTTTAAATCAGATTTTCCCAGGCCATCTTCTAGAGAATTATAACACCTCCAAAGCCACATAAGGAATAAAGCTTTTTTATGTGCAATTTTACATGGAAGGTAGCGGGTGGGGGAGGATAGAATAGATACATTTTTAGAACTGATAGAAACATTTGCGGTTTTTATCTTCTATTTTTCAGAAAAAGTCTGTATAAAAATGACGCTTTTTCTTTCCTCTCATAGCTTACCCTGGAGAATGATCATTATGCACTTATGCTTGTCAAGCCTTATAAAATTACTTGAAGGGATTGATCTGATTTGAAGAAAGCAAAAAAGGGGGTGGGGAGCAGACTGGAGGGGTTGCCAGCTACTATTCATATCTTCAACTGTCCTTGCCAAGTTTTTAAAGCAGTTCCTTTTTATGCAAGCAGATGAATTATACTCCTGGTTGTAGTCAAAGGGCAGAAAGTGGAGGAAACTATAGAAAATGTGGTAGCTCTTCCATATATCTATATCTATATCTATATCTATATCTATATCTATATCTATATCTATATCTATATCTATATCTATATGTCTCTATATATACATATATATATGTATACATAGTATGTATGCATGTATATATATATATATATATATATATATATATATATATATATATATATATATATATATATATATATATACTTATACAATATGGTGAAAGGTCATTGGTAAAAGGAAATAATTTCATTTCATTCTCTAACCCAGCAGAAAGACCAAAGACACCCATACATACATAAATGTACATATACAAACAAACTACAAACGTATGTGTATTAATATACATACTTTATTAAAAATCCTGTGCATTATCAATATAAAGAAAATTATTGCATATGTGACTAATAGTAAATGAGGCTAAAAATAAAAGAAATTAAAAAATTATATATCATTGTATAAGATTAATTATTTTGTAAAAGAAAAAATTCAACCAATATCTAGCAACCTTTTGAAAGGAAACAGGCTAAAAGAAACCAATGTAAAATTATGTAAAGAAAATTGGCAAAATTGAATTATTATCCAAAATGCCACAATATACCATTGTGAAATGAATAGACTCAAACATATGATTATGAATACTAAAAATAAAATCTAATTTTTTTTACTGAAATTGTTAACAGTCTTTCCACTCAGTGTATAAAAGCATCATAGATAACAAAAACTGGTAGTAGATTGTAAAAAGCTATGTATTTTCAATAAATGAAGGGTGGTAATCTCCAAAACTACAATTCTGGACATTATGCAAGAAGTATTAGTGAAAATATACTGACATAAATGAAAAAAAAGATGTAGTAGGGAAGCAAAAGCACATGTTGAAAGAGGGATTTTATTATCACATACCAAAAGTTATTCTTAATGCATAATCACAATATCTTTGAACAAAATTATTTTAAACAAAAATGGTTAATCTTTATAATTTCATTAAAATATGATCAACTGTTTAATATTTCTAAAATCAATTCACAGTAGTCTGAATTAAAACTAGTCAGAATGAGCAACATGTTTTAATGGTTATGAAAAGGGTATCTATCTAATGCCCTACAGTATGGATGACTACTTGGAATTGTTACATTACTACTAGCATATTTTTTAAGCATTAACTTGTTCCAGTATTTCTAACAATTTATTCCATTGCAACATTAAATGGAATACTGGGCAAATTATTAGAACTACAAATGTATCAGTATTTACTTACTCCATTTATATTCATTAATCAATACTATGCATTTAAAATTTCATGGGCTAGCTAGACAATATTTTTAATCAAAAAATCAAAATCAAAAATCTAAAAAATGGATATTGGGTTGATTTTGATCATGAATGGTTCCTCATTCTTTTTGCATGTCTGAGTTTTTACACAAAAAATGACTAATATTAGAAACCTGCTGAAAATACAAATAACTAATTTATCTTGATCAAAATAACATTGAACTTCATTTTAAAATGTTAAATGCTTGTGAAACCATATTATTTAAAGTCCCACCACTCTTTTTGTCTTCTCCTTTTCAAGTTTTTGTAGTTTCTTTCTTAAATGGATATTTTCATCAACTAGTCTTCATTTTGTTCTTCTATCACATCTAGTTTTCCAGTGTCAGTATTGAGGGTCATAAAGCTATTCTTCTGGAGCATCAGGACACAATTTGATGCTCCTACTTTGAAGACCCCTTTGTTTTGGGCATCTTTAAATCGTTTTGGAAGGAACTTATTTTCCCTCTGCATGTGGGTTGATCCTTCTGTTATGGACTCTTCTCTGAGAAATGATCTGTTCAATTTTTCATTTTCTGTATGAATTTGGTCTTCATATTTCTTTATTTTTATCTTTCACCTGGTTTAATTTTCTCTGTGTAATTTCTAACATTAATGTCTTTTCTCTGAGGGAATGACATAGTTGGTATCTCTCATTTTCATCTTTAGATATATGAATTAACAGCTAGTCCTTTAAAGGAAGGAACTCATCTTGTAGTTGCTGAAGATTTAGTTTTGGTGTTGGATGTTCCTGATCACGTATAGCAGAACTTACACAGGAAGGATGATCCATTTTTGTCTGTAGTCTTTCTCTATTTTGTTTTTCACCTTCCAATCTAGAGTTCAATATTGCATATTGAAAAAAATTATAAGTAATTGTCTTATGTGTCTTGAAAGATTATTAAAAATGGATGAAACTTTAAAATAGTTGAAAGGAAATGTTACAGTGAAGTTTGTGAGGGAAATTTGAATTCTAATTTTCAGGATTCTTTTTTAAAATTTAATATTTTTCCTATTGTATTTTAAATAAGTTTTTATTTTCAAAATACATGCAAAGATAGTCTACTTACCCTTACTTACCCTTGCAAAACCTTGTTTCTGAAAATTTTTCTCCCTTCATTCTCCCCACCCTTTCCCCTAGACAGCAAGTTAACCAATATATATTAAACATGTGCAGTTATTCTGTACATATTTCCATTTATATCATGCTCCATAAGAAAAATCAGATCAAAAAGGGAAAAAAATGGGAAGGAAAAAAATCAAGCAAACAACAACAGAAAAGGTAATACTATGTTGACAACTACATTCAGTCCCCACA